>NC_056729.1:166293680-166656180 GCF_019279795.1 Protopterus annectens
AAGTGAATATAATCCTAATAATTTGCCAGAAAAACAAAACATTTTCTGAGGAACTCACTGAAGATATTAGGCAAAATCAGAGATGCTCTGTGAAATAATGTAGCGTTTCAACTTCATGTTACACAATTTTTTTGCCACAGAATAAAGAATTCTTTCAAATATCACACAAATGCACACTAGTCATGTAAAACCTGATTGTCTAAACTTAGTTAACTACAAGAAATTTACTTTCATTGACATACAGGCCCCAACTCAACTGTTATAGGTACTTTGTTGACTCTCCCCTACTATCGTACAGTGTCTCTTCTTTACACACAGTCTCTCTCTCTCTCTCTCTATGTATATATATATATATATATCTCACATACACACAAACACACATGCAGAGAAACATGCAAGCACGAGCACCCACATGCACAAATACACACACACACACACACACACACACACACACACACACACACACACACACACACACACACACACACACACACACACACACACACACAGAAAGTCTAGGCAGCTGGAACTTCATCTAATGTCTAAATGCAAAAAAAAATTTAATAGAAACTCACAGTGACTGGGGAATGCAAGGTACCAGTCAATCATATACCTGATGGCAGCGTCACTAACCTGCATTCCACTGTGCCCTACAATAAACTCAAACACTGAATGTTATGAGCAGAAGAATTTAGAAAAGAAAGATACCTTAGAATATTTCCTTCTTTTTTCTTTTATGCAGTGAATTTTGTCAGGGATGTACTTCTCAACTCCTTTGTTTAAGACTTCTGGACAAAACCAAAAGTAATGGAAGAGGAGGTCCATGGTGGTAGTCAAATGTGATACCACGACTGAACATGATGTTGCAGGTTGTGACAGACATAACAGTGATGGAACTTTTGGCTGCAGGAGATGACTCTGTGGATGAGCCAGTGTTCCTACATGAGTGGGTTATCACACGGACTTCACTTTAACAGGTTGGCCATACTATCACATATATGCACAGCCTGTTGACACATCATGACACCACAACTGATTAAGAAGGTGCCATTGGGCACAGACTAGGTGTCTCAAAATAATTTCAGAAGGCTTTAGGATATGATATACTGACTGTTGTGGTACATTTACACAGCAGAGACAGGGAGATAACAACTTCATGGAATGTGGATTTACCCTTGTTGCAGGTACAATAGGGCATTTTTAAAAAGGCACATACCAGGTCAACTATACAGTTGAGCAGCAGATATCTCAGAAATGAAATAGTTATGTTCTGTAGAAACATTTCTGGCATCAGATTTGTAGTGCAAAAGGCTGTTCATGCAATTATATCCCATACTAAGTCTGTGCTTGCACTCAGGTCACCAAATGGTGCGGAAACCACACATGCTCATCATGGATTTATGGTAGTCAGAATGAGTCAACAGCGACCCTACAAAAAGAAGTCAGTCACACGAACACTGATAGATGAGCTTGTTGTTAAAATGCTTCTCACTCTGCACACAAGACAGGTGGAGCGGCTTGTGTATCTAAGGCCAAAGAATCATCACTTCTGAACTTAGTTTTACAATGTACTGTTATCTATGGTCTTTGTTGTGTTGTGTGTGGGTGGCAAATATGTGGAAACATTGCTTAAAACTTGGATGAATGTCTTAGACAGGAATGCAGTCATTATTAGAAGCAGTTGAGTGTGCTTATTCCATATTGTTGCATCTGCATCAGTGAATTTTTGTACTATACATTTTGTGACTTATCCAATCCAGATAGTCCCAAATTACATGTATGAGGCTTTTTGTGATGCAAAGCCCATCCCCTTTCATGGCTATATGTGATTTTTGTAATATTAACAGAAACCTGGCTAAAACCTAACATTAACAGCAATGAAATCACAGCACCAGGCTATAGCATACTACATAAAGACAGGCTAACTAAGAAAGGAGGAGGTTTATCAATCCTGTTTAAAAATCACCTGTCACTTGATCTCATAGAGATATAACTCCCTGTTTTTGAAAACATAGAAATAATATTTGCGAGGCAAAAATCAACCCCAATAAAAGTATAAATATCCTTGGTGGATACATTCCACCAGGAAATAACATCCCCACACTAGAAAGTATATTACACTGGGCATCTAACTCCCTCCCCCAAGAGGCAGTCTTCATAGGTGATTTCAACATTGACTGGCTAACATGCTCCTCTTCTAATTCATCATCACATATTAACCTACACGGGTTTACCCAACTAATCTTGTTTCCTACCAGGACAGATAAAGCCTCCAGTCGACAGTTAGTACTGGACTGGACCATAGTCAACAATTCAACCCTAATGTCCAACTCAGGATGTCTCCCTGACAACCTAACTGACCACCAACCAACCTTTCTCATTCGTTCTGAAACCCATCAAATCCATCAGACCACCTACCATCAAATCAGAGACAAAAGGAATTCCAGTGCCGATAACTTCATTTCCTTCCTCAAAAGCTGCAACTGGGAAACTCTCAGACAGCTACCTCTAGATGAAGCAGTTAACTCCTTCAACTCCACCTTCTTAGACATCCTCAATCATCATGCACCACCAAGAAGCATTAGAGGTAAATCAAACTATGCTCCCTGGCTTAGTAAAGAATGTAGATCTCTTCTCCTGACACAGGATAAGGCCTAGATACAATTTCATAAAAACATATCCCACTTAACTAGACAAATATACCTTGAATTACATAATAAAGCCAAAAAACTTGTTAAATGGGATAAAATCAATTACTACCATAATATTCAAATAAAACACCAAAACAATCCAGCAAAATTCTGGGCTGCAGTTAATACCATACTACACCCAGGTAATCAGCTACACCCACTCCTTCAACAACCAGTAACAGATAATGTAGCAACCCTGTTTAATACCTACATTCCAGAATCAATCCAAGCCTTCGTTAACTCCCAGCCCTTTAACAATGACCCTACTCCTGCCACAACCCAAACTACCTCCCATACCCAATCCTTCACTAACCTGTTTTCATTCCATCTAATCACTGTAAACACAACCAAAAACTACTCAAACCAACTATTCTAGCAGCTGATAACCTCCCTGCAGAATTTCTTCAGATTGCAGCAGAAGGTATAGCCTACCCAGTGGCCAATCTCATAAACAGATCAATCACCGAGAACTTAGTCCCCACTATTTGGAAAATTTCTCATATAATACCCCTACACAAATGAGGTAACGCCACTGAGTTAACTAACTATCACCCCATTCCTATCTTATCCCCCTGTCCACAATTCTTGAAAAAGTCATCCATACCCAGCTCACAGATTACCTCAAAAGAAAAAAAATTGCTTACAAATACACAGCATAACTTTTCCCACTCTCATAGCACTACCACAGCCCTAACATCCTTTACCCACATAGTTAACCATCATAGGAATAATGGCCTATATGTATCTGCTATTTTCCTAGACCTATCCAAGGCCTTTGAGATGGTTAACCACCCAAAATTGATCAACATCCTCTCCTCCCAAAATCTCTGTACCTCATCCATCTTCTGGGTCCAAAATTACCTAACCGGATGTCAACAAGCCACACTATGGCAGCAACAACTATCCCCCCTCCATCCAGTCGGCATAGGAGTGCCCCAAGGTTCCATCCTAGGTCTCCTACTTTTCTCTATCTTTACCAATCAACTCCATATCTCCACACCTCATGCCACTATAGTCCAATATGCTGATGATTCAACCCTCATATGCTTGGTCTCCTCTCTTCAAATTCTCCACAAACACACCCAGGAATCTTTCCTATTGGCTGAAATTTGTCTCACAAAATCCCATCTTATCCTTAATCCAAACAAAACAAAACGTCTCCTCTTTCATCCAAGGAAAAACCCCTCCTCTCAAGTCAATATCCCCCACCTTTCAGAATCCTATCCAAAAACAAAACCATCATTACCCCCTCAACCCACAAAAAACTGCTAGGTGTTGAAATAGACAACAACCTGAACTTTAATATAGATATTGCCCAAACTGTTAAAAAAGGTCCATAAAAAACTCGGTCTCTTGTATAGGAATAATAAATTCCTGTTGTTGTCTTTCGGCTTTTCCCAGTTAGGGGTCGCCACAGAGGAACTCTGGTCCGCTAATGATTGGCAGTAGGTTTTCACGAACGTCGAGGTGCCAGCTTGACGTTCAACCTTCAACGATGGCATGCTCATTTAGCATGTCTTTCGAATGCTCACCCAACCGCGGGGAGGACATGCAGACTCCACACAGAAGGCACTCCCCGCACTCCAGCCGAAAATCGAACGGGAGAACCTCTTGCTGTGAGGCAACAATGCTACCGCTGCACCACCGCGAAAGTGTAGGAATAATTCCTAAGAATACTAAATCCACAATTGCCCGAACTCATCTCCTATCTACTCTCTTATATGCTTCCCCAGTACTAACCAGCCTCCGTAAAACAGACCTTGCAAAATATAAATCTTACTACAGTCTTCTTCTTCTTTCGGCTTTTTCCCAGTCAGGGGTCACCACAGCAGATCACCTTGTCTGCACATTGAATGGCAGTGGAGTTTTACGGTGTCGAGTTGCCAGCCCGGCGCCCAACCTTCCAAAGAAGGCACACTCACACCTAGGGCCAATTTAGAGTGTCCAATCCACCTGCAGCATTTCTTTTGGGATGTGGGAGGAAACCGGAGCACCCGGAGGAAACCCACGCGACCACAGGGAGGACATGCAGACTCCGCACA
Source organism: Protopterus annectens (assembly GCF_019279795.1). Lineage (NCBI taxonomy): Eukaryota > Metazoa > Chordata > Ceratodontiformes > Protopteridae > Protopterus > Protopterus annectens. The sequence goes on from NC_056729.1 coordinate 166,298,413, forward strand.
GAAGGCACCCCAGCCGGGGATCGAACCGGAGAACCTCTTGCTGTGAGGTGGCAATGCTAACCACTGCACCACCGTGGCCGCCCGTAAATCTTACTACAGTAAGATAGCCAAATTTGCAACTGGTGCTTCATATAGAGCCCATCACTGCATATCACTTAGACAACTAAACTGGCTTGAACTTCCACAGTTACTGCACTTTAATCAACTTACATTCACTCACAAAATCGTCCATCAACCAGATAAAACTCCAGCTCTTCAAAACCTCCTACAGCCATACAACTCCTCTAGACATCTCTGCTCATCCAAGAAATCCCTCATACATGTCTCCAAAGCAAACAACACAGCCAGTGAATCATTATTCTCACACTACATTTCCAAATTATGGAATAAACTCCCAAGTCCTCTTATTTCCAATAGCTCTATTCCACAATTTAAAAAGCTACTCAAAACACATCTTACAAACTCCTAGCTTTGTCCCTGTAACCCTACAAATCTCCTTTCCTCAGTAGCTAATAACCACTTTCAAATGTCTTCCCCAGGCTTTGAAACTGAAACTGGCTACTGTATTATGTTCAGTTATCACTCCTGCATAATGATTTATGTATTCTGTTTATATCCAGCTGTATTTTCACACTCCCTCTCCATCTCCCCTGTCAGGTTACATCACTGATCAATACATGAGAAAGTCATTAAAAAAACAGCAGATATTTTCAAACTATGAATTTTTACATTAACATGACATCTTGGCTGCATATATATATATATATATATATACTACAAACTCCTCACATTATTATACTCCTTCACCCTCTTTGTATAGCATTGTATTCCCTGGTATTATTTTGTACTATTTGCTATTTTTTGTATTACTTGCTGTTCCTCTGTATTACTTTTTGTATTTGTCATTCATTTATTATTATATTTTTTGTATTTTTGTCATTTATTATTGTACATTGTTCTATGATTTATTAAGTAAATGTAGAGCTTTTCTCACCGGGCCTCCGCTGAAAAAGGACCTGTGTCCACTCGGACTTTCCTGGTAAACAAATGTAAACTAAATAAAATACAAAATAAATATGCTTAAGAATGTGTTGTTGTTATGCCTTTTTAAGTGTCTATATTACATAATCGAACTGTTAAAATTTTGAACGTCATATGGTCGACACCATATGATCGAACTTTTAAAAGTTCAAAAATGTAATAAAAAAACAAAGAAAAAAACCTACCTGAATGGTTTAAAAAGGTGGGTGTGCCCCCCTGCACCCCCTACGTGGGTGGGCTGCATCCCCCTACCCCCTGCTCTTTAAATATACCAACTTTGAGATTGTGCTACAGTGCAGAAAGGGAAATCTTCCCATTTCACACTGTACGGAGATCTCAGTTGAAATGTTTGAACTTTTAAAAGTTCGATCATATGGTGTCGACGTGTTTGCATGTGTGTGTGTGTGTGTGTGTGTGTGTGTGTGTGTGTGTGTGTTTGTGTGTGTGCACATTTACTTGTGTAAGTATGAGTATTTGTCATGCTGTTAGTAACTTTTGAAATGTCACAGATTTTTTTTAGCACTATGATATTGTGCTTAGTCAGGTATGCATATCAACTATCAATGTACAGTTACTTTTTTAATGTTTAATTAAAATTGTATTTGCAGAAGCAAACACACAAGCAAAATAAAACAAATAACTGTATTCACAAGTGTCTACATTATGTCTAAAAAAAAAAAAATATATATATAAATATATATATATATATATATATATATATATATATATATATATATATATGTATATATCACTATTAAAGAGCCAAACCAGATAAACTGGTCCTAGAAGGTGGAATAATATTTCAAATACACTACCAATCCTGTGCATGATGTTGTCTGTAAATGCTTTCACAAATCATGCTCCCTATTCTGGTATTTGTTAGTGGTATGTATCTTTAAAGGTGCTAAATATCACACCTTAGATGTGCACATCTCAAATTCATTACAATCCATGTTATGTATAAAACACTTTGTGCATCTGACCAATGACCCAAAGACTGTTTATATAACTCCAAAGCTGAATATGAATGTACACATCTACTATTATTTGTTATTGCTCTGTCATGTTTTTTAATGCTATTATTTACATTTTAACTGTAAACGTATTTGTGTTATTTTCTCAGCATTTTTCATAATTTTGTTGGTGCTTTATTTATAGCCAAGCTGAAGTATTCTGGTCTACTTATGAAAACAGACAGATAAGTAATTATGCTGTCCCACTCTATGTGCAATTCATTGTAGACTGGATACCAATTTGCCTTGGTTGCACCTAGTTTGAGGTCATTATTTTACTGTTGGTGGCTTACTGTGGATAAGACTTATTTGTTTATCAGTTCACATAACATCTCTGTACACAATGTAGACATGGATGGAAAACTTCTGTGGGTTAGCAGCATTTCCTGAATATCATATCTCTCTTTACAAATTGCCTTACTGTGTATGACCTTATGTTGCCTCTGCAGGTATCATACCTGTATGTTGCATTTGTTGCCATCTCATATTAATAGCAATATATCCTGGTGCATGTGTGAAGGGCGAGGTATATGGATAAGGAAAAGTGTTAGTGTGTGTATTTCATTTCTAATATACTTTCATAACAAGATGGATTACTGACTCCTTTTCAATATGTATCTAGTGACTAACTTAGTAATTGCTGACAGGCAAGAAATGTAAAAAGATTTTATCTTTTTGAAATTGATCACTTCTGCAGTAGCCTTCGTTATATGGGTTATATCCTGCCAGGAATATAGCAGATGGCCAACTTCCAAGGCTTCAGGGCACCTTCCATGTGACAAAACTCTCCAGCAGCTCGAGATGAGCTGAGTAAAAGACAAATTTGGGGACAAAGCCCTTCAGAGCTTTCCTACCTCCAAAGAGTACACTCCTCTGAGACTTTCAAAGATCAAAGGTCAGCATGTGCTTTCCTTTGCTTGGCAAGTTAGTTCTATTTGGGGAAAAAGCTTCGATTTTCTTACAATTACTGATGTTTTATTACTTTCCTCTACAGGAAAGTTATTTTTAAACTATGAGTGTTATGTTTTAATGGACTGTCTTGAGATTGTAAGGTACTTTTAAACAGACCACTCATTTTCTCTGTCAGTTTTAAAATAGCGTAAACTAACTGATAACATATCTTCTCTGGAGAAATTGTGCTTTTTACTGTGTTTTCTTCTGTCAAACAAGTACTTCAGCTCAACAATGGAACAGATTGTTGGTCCCACATCCTTCTTCCAGCCACAAAAGAAAAAGTTAAGCAAACAGCCTTTGCCAGCACAGCAGGCTAGCAATTTGCCTCAGCTGCAAGTGGATGATTCTTCTGTGGCCATTTGTTGTACCTCAGACCACTTATCTTCTACCTCAAATCCCTCTGGTGTAGCACCTACAATCACTATGGAATGGGGGTTAGCCAGATCCTATTCAGCTGTTGGCATCCCCTCAGTGTGCAAGGGAGAGCCACTCTTGCTGTTCCTGGGAGAGGGAAAAGGGAAGGTTTCCTTGTTATTTCAGAATGCTGTGCCCATCCCCGGGCAAGTAGTGGCTGCCATTAGTAACACAGTTGGCCTAAGTGTTCCTGTCAAAAAGAAACAGAAAACCAAACATGCATCTACTCCTCCTTATATTAATTTAGAATAAGAGTAGTTTATTGGGACTGTCTCATGGTTTAATTCAGGCTATTGATCCCTCTTGTGCAACAGTTTCTGGTAAAAGAAAGAGGGATGCTTCTTATCCTGAAGATATTCAAGATTCAAAGTCTGAATAGGAAGATGCAGGAACAGATTTAGTCAGAGGAGAGCTCAGTTTCTGATTCTTTCTGTGGGGATTTCTCTTTCTCTGACACTATTGTTAGAATATTCCAGTGTTTTCAGTGGTAGAACACTGAAGTATCTCAGTCTCTCAAAAATACTATGAGTTGTTACAAAAGAGTTTACATAATCTGCACACATTTGTCCTACCCTGTCAGCAATACAGGATGTGTGTCTTACAGGATGCAATTTTTCCTGCTATTCAGCCAACCGTCCCAAAAAAGCAGCATGTACAAATGTCATCATTCTTTTGCAATTTTATATATTATCCCCAAGCCTGAACCAGCAGCTATAGCCTTAATTGACTACACTGCTGCTAAGAACTTTGTTAATTCCAATCCTACTTTTTCTAATAAGGATGGACAATTCATTGACAGGTATGTGGAAAAAAGTGTATACTTCTGCAACTTTGATTTGCTGAATTTTAAAATGTCAGACTCGTGTTAAAGTTTGTTCTGCCATATTGTGAAAATATAAGGAATGTTTTATCTACAGTTTCCTCTTGTGAAGAAAAAAATGCTACTTTAAATAAATTTGTTTCTTGTAATGCACAGATGAGTACTCATTGTTTGGCATGTGTGTATGATTATGTTGATACATTTTCTAGGGCTATGGACTGTTACTGTTTTAAAGAGATTTGCTTGGCTATATTCTCAGAACCTCTCAGATTATTCAAAAATGAGATTTTTAAATTTTCCCTTAGCTAGAGATCTAGTGTTTTGCTTCTTGACTGTAATGATGATCAAAAAGCATGATGAAAGGGGCAACCTGATCTAGGGAATCTCTGAGATTTTTCAGCCTTCCTTTTACAAATTGTCCAAGGGATTTTCTTTCTCCCAATACAATTTTGGCAAAAAACAACAGCCTCAACAAAATTCAGGTAAACAGACATTTAATAAGAAGTGGTGAGGGGGTTCCAAATAGAAGTCATACATCCCTAAAACCAAGAATAGTCCAACAAGTCTGAATGACTATTCAGGAAACTTTGTGACCCCCTCCCACACAGGCCGCTCTTATCTTCCAGAAAGTCTGACTCTGTTTTCCTCTTTGGCAACATATTGTTTCAGACAAATGAGTTATGGCAACCATTCAATGGGGTTACAGGTGGCACTGGGAGGAAATTCCTCCTTTCTAGTGGTTCATTCCTCATCCTGCAGATCAGACTCTTTTGTACCTGTTCTTCATCACATGATGTCCCAAGGAAGGATAGAACCAATTCCTACTTCCAAGGTGGGGAAAGGGTTTTATTCAAGGATGTTCCTAGTGCCAAAGAAAGAAAGAAAGAAATGTTTGGAGACCAGTTTTGTATCTTACTTTCCTAAACTGTTTGTTATAGTGCCCAAATTCAAAATGATGCCACTTCAAAACCTATTACAAATGACCTCTTCTTCCTCTTTCAAGTCTCTTGGTAACTCTTGACTTAAAAGATGCTTGTCACCACATCCCTATTCATCCAGACTTAGGCATGTCTTAAGGTGTAGTGTGTCTGTATCACATTATCAGCTCTATGCCTTACCCTTTGGAGAATCCACTGCACCAAAAGTGTTCACAATGTGTCTAGCTCCAACTATAGCTCATTGCAGGCTATGAGGTATCCACATTTTCCATATTTAGATGACTTGCTTATCTTAGCAGAATCTTTTTCAAAATGTCAGAAGTGTCTCTGTCGAGTGAGAGATCTCTTGCACAAGCTGGGATTCCAAGAGAACATTCAAAAGTCTTTCTTGATTCACTCAAACATGATTTTGGGAATGCTTTTTTCAGAATCAACCATGATGCATGTTGTCCCTGAAAGTGGTGAAATTGAGTGGACTATGCTTCTTCTCCTTATATATTGTTTAACTGTACTGTATATGCAAGTGATGTTATTGGTTTGTTCCCAGTTCCCATGATCTTGTTGTGGCCTGTTCTGTATTTAATTGAGCATGTTTTAACATATGTGTTCCCAACTTCTTGTAAAGTTTCTTGTACTAACTGAGCAGGTCTTATTTCTAAATGAATATTCTTTATAACTGTATGCCACTGCAAATTCTGCCCCCATTATGTCTAGCTTTGGCCCATTTAGATTTATGGGAGATTTACAGTTTCACAGATTATAACCAACCTCTGAAGAGTAAATTAGGTAGTGGGATTCAGACACAGGAAATTTCTTGCGTATTCATGGATTCTGTTCCTAAAGTCTAGGGGTGATATTCATAGTCCTGAGTTTTGCACTTGGAAAGAGCACAGCTAGACCCAAATGCAAATTCTGTCCTGCACCTAGCTACCAGCCCAGAGCATGCTTACCATCTGACAAAGCCCTTTATACTGCAATTGCAGATCCTGCATCTAAGTCCTGGCACATACCCATTCATAACAGAAAGTATATCACAGCCAGCTAACTGAATAACCAAAAGTACAAACCCATTTATACTGCAATTGCGGATCCTGCATCTAAGTTCTAGCATGGAACCATTCAGAACAGAAAATATATTGTGGCTAGCTAAATGAATAACCAAAAGTCTGACAAACCGCTTTATACTGCAGTTGTGGATCCTGCATCTAAATTGTAGCACAGACCCATTCACAACAAAAAAATGAATCGTGACCAGCTAACTGACTAACCAAAAGTGCACATTCCCTAGTAATTGTATACATTTCTGTTCTTTAAGTTAGAAAATGAAACTGTAAGTGGCGTTCACACACCCCTGGGTCAGCCCATCTCTCCTCCTCTAGTCCCCCTATTTTCTTCACCTTCAATGACACCTTATATCTGCTTCAATGCCAGCCTTAATTTAAACACCTTATCTCAAAGTAAATTAAGCCAAAGCAACTGTGTTGGGGCTTAATCTGTGCTGTCCTATTTTTAGGTACAACATGGATAACTTATGTACAGACCTGAGTAGAGGTTCTCTGATAGTTTCTATAGTCTAATCACTGGCTAGCTGTTGCTCTGGTTTGAATATTACACCAGACAGCGTCATTCCTAAGATGTGTTAAGTCTTTGCTTGGCTCTCCCCTCTATCTAATACCTGTCAAAACGGAAGGCATAAAAGCTTCAAAACTTCTGGGTGCCATCTTTGAACCACTCTTAACTACTCTGTCCTGCACCTAATGACCAGCCCAGAGCATGCTCACCACATAAGTTAAATCTGCTGTTGTCTTATTTTTACTGTTTATTTGCACATAGTTAGCTGTGTACTTTAGCATGTATTTGCTGTGTCTAATTTTGTACACTTATAGCTGAGCTAGGCAATTGCATTGAGGCTGCCACAAACAAAGTTATCCCAGGGCATGTAACTTGTTAATAGTACTGAGAATGCTTTAGGTATTTTAAAGGCACTGAATATAAACAGCAGACCATAGTTGCACTAATGGTGTTCTTTTACAAGGCTAGATGTCTGTTTTTAAGACTTAACATTACACAGGCATTGGAGTAATAGGCTACAGAAAGTATTACTGCTGTTTTTTATTTGGACTTCTGTCGACCAGCACCTAAAATGTATTTATCAGACACAATTGTTAATGATTGATATCCTAGTAACAGTTGATTGATGTAAAGTTGCTAACTCAGTAATGCAATGTTATTGAACTTTTCAGTAGATGCAATCTAATGTCTAAGCATTGATTATGATTAACTATCTGTACTGTTTTAAAGAGCCCTAGCAGTTTTGCACTTTATTAAGTTGGTTTTACATTGTTTCTCCCTATAGCATTTTCTCTTTGTTTTTCTTTATTCTTATTTTTCCACAGCAGACAAACCCCTTTATACTGCAATTACGGATCCTGCATCTAAATCCTAGCATGGACTCATTCACAACAGAAGATATAACATGACCAGTTAAATGAATAACCATAAGTGTATGTTCCCTTATAATTGTAACGCCTTATCTCAAAGTAAAGTAAGCCAAAGCAACTGTGGTGAAGTTTAATCTGTGCTGTCCTATTTTTAGGTACAACACAGATAACTTATGTACAGACCAAGGTAGAGGCTCTCTGATAGTTTATATAGTCTAACCACTGGCTAGCTGTTGCTCTGGTTCAATCTGTTCTGTTTTCCCTTGATGTGCTCGGGCTCACTCCACTCCCCTACCCTGCCCTACCCCCATTCCCACACACACCCACTTTCATTTAATTTATAGTCTATCCCTGTTGTCCACTCCCCTTTCCACCTCCCTACTTCCTTCAACCACCCCCCAATCTTCTATCACTTCCTGCATACTTTAAAACACCTTTCTTTCCCTACCTTAATCTGTCCAAGCCCCTCCACCTCTGCTCCTACATTACTTCTACTTTTGAACCTACTCACAGTATCCAAGCTTGCCATATCAGGTTTGCCCATATAATAAATTCCTCAGTCAGCTTTCTACCTATTATCTCTGTCACACCCAATCTCTTTCTGATCTTCACCACCACCTTTAATTAATGTACTCACCCACTCAGAAACTCTTCAACTACTATTGCCTATCCTGTACCCACTCCCTCTGTCATCCATTCTTTCCCTATAGCCCCATCTGTTTTTAATTATTCTAACTCCACCATACATAAAATTAAGCTTTTCCCTCTGCCTATACTCCCATTCAAAACTAAAACAAAAATCTACCTCTTAAATAATTTCTTTAGTTCCCTCAGATTATTTCCTTCAAATCTACTACTATCAGGAGACATACATCCTAACCCTGTGCACAACCACAGCTCTCCTCTTCCACCATATCTCTCAGACCCCCAAAACTCTACCCATAATACTTTTTCCCAGACTCCAACATCTTCACCCTCTAAAAATCTATCTATTCTCTCAATGGACATTCAAAGTCTCTTGAACAAAATCTCTCCCTTCCATGCTTGGATGTCCTTACACACCCATGACATTTTATGCCTCTCCAAAACTTGGCTTAAGCCATATATATCCAGTACTGAAATACTTCCATCAGGCTACAATATCCTCCAGCATGATGGAATGGCAGAGGTATAGCTATTGTTTACTCTGACTGTCTCACCTTTCCCCCTCTATCAATTCCTATTTTCATCCTGCTGAAATTTTCATCATCAACTGCAAATTAAACACTCATAAAAAATTAGCAATTGCAACCATTTACATCCCTCCAGGTAACAACATCCCAATCCTAGAACTCTTTCTCTCCTGGATCTCTCAAATCATCCCTTATGAAACTATTGTCTTGGGTGATGTAAATATCGACTGGAATACCCTAGACTCTGATTCCTCAAACTCCTCCATTAAACTTTTCATGATCTCCCAGCAAATCTCTAACCTTACTCAACTTAACAAACACACCAACTCTGCCTCCAAGCTAGATTGGGTACTCACCTCCAGCCCTAGTCTTTATCTTAACCCTTCTACCCTACCAGATACCCTTAGTGATCACCGTCCTACCTCCATTATAAGACACTCTCCCCAACTTCTAAAACCCAGCAATACAAAGATTGCCATAAACTCTCAAATTTTAATCCAGATACTTTCAACCACCTGGTCTCTTCAGTTAACTGCTCCTTTCTTCACAATCTCTCCCTAGAGGAAGCTGTCCTGGCTTTTAACATCTTTCTTGACATACTCAACTCCAGGGCCCTCATCAGAAAACATAGGACCAAAACTCACTTTGCCCATGGCTAACAAAAAACACCCAAATGGTTATGAATAAGAGGAATAGTGCCTGGAAAAAAATGGTTAAATTCCAAATCTTCCACTGACCTCCAAACCTATAGAGAGCTCTGTAACTTAACCAAAAAAAAGGTCATTCTCGACAAACAAAACTTTTTCCACAAACCACTTGATCACCCTCATTCTAACCCTCAAAAGTGCTGGAACTCTGTTAATAAGCTGCTACATCCTGGCTGCCTATTACCCCTGACCCCCTGCTCTAATAGCTCTTCCTCAGATACTGCTAAATTCTTTAATTCCTTCTTCATTGACTCTATCAGCAACTTTGCCAAAAATGATATCACCAAAAGCACACACCCACTTCTATCCATGGTACCATCTTTTCTCTTAAACCTGTCTGTACAACCTCTGTCCTGCCCTTACTCTCCAAACTTAAAACATGCTCACCATCAGCTGACAACTTACCTCCACAATTCAAAAAAATTGCTGCTAACTCCATAGCTGTCCCTATTTCCATATTACTCAATATATCCATTAAGGAAACTACTGTGCTAGACATCTGGAAAAAATTTTATGTCATACCCTTGCATAAAGCTGGCAACACAACTGACCTCTCTAACTTCAGATCAATTGTTATCCTATCTCCTCTGTCTAAAATTTTAGAAAAATGCTTCCACAAATAGCTCCTTGAGCACCTTCTCCAAATAAATCTTCTTACTCCCACACAGCATGGTTTTTGCCCAAAACATAGCACTGCTACTGCTCTGATATCATTCATAAACTCTGTTGCAAAATCCTGTGACAATAGTATGTTAATCTCCTGCTTATTTCTTGATTTATCCAAAGCCTTCAACACTGTTTCCCATGGACTAGTTCTATCCAAACTAGCTTCACTAAACTTCTCCAACACTGCTCTATCTTGGTTCTCCAGTTATCCAACAGATTCCAGGCAGTGAAATGGCAATCTAAATGTTCTCCCTTCTTACCTGTACAAACTGGGGTGCCCCAAGGTTCCATCCTTGGACCCCACCTTTTTAACATCTTCACTAATGACCTTCACTCTTCCTGCCCACTCTCTAACATTATTCAATATGCTGATGATTCCACAATCATCTTCTGCTCTGATGACATCACACACCTTCATACCCTTACCCAACACTCTCTTCACTCTGTCAAAAGATGGCTTACTTCCAAACAACTGCTACTGAGCCCTAAGAAAACCAGACTTCTCCTATTCCTTCCTACAACTTTCCAACATCACATTACCTTTTCTGTATCCTCCCTGAACAATACAATCATCTGTACTGAACCTCACACTAAGCTACTAGGTGTTATTAGTGATGACCACATAACGTTTGATCTACACACTCAGCAATGCATTAAAAAACTCATCAAAAACTAGGTCTGCTATACGGACACAAAACATTTCTCGCTAATACTTCCAGACTTTCCCTTTCACAAGCCGTCATATTCCCCACACTACTTTATGCAACCCCTATACTGACATTCCTCAAGTCTAATTTTATGTCTAAACTAGAACTCACTTATAACAAGATTTGTCTCCAGCCATCCTTATCATACTCATCTTTGCATAGCCCTAAGAAACCTGCACTGGCTGGAATTTCATCACCAAATTATCATGGCCCATAAAGTCGTACATGAGTCATCATCCTGCCCCTCTCTCTACTGAAAATCATCCAACCATAGACCCCCAGTCATCCTCTGCGTAGCTGTCAATAGCACTTACTGCAAGTTTGTAAGCCCAATACAAATCTTGGCAAACTGCTGTACAGCTACTCAGTAGCTCATGCAGGGAATAAATTATCACTTACTATTAGGTTTATTATCAACCCAAACACCTTTAAAATAGCTCTAAAAGGCAGCCTTCATAAATCATGGTCATGCTTCTATAATGACCCAACTTAACCTCTATCTTCTAAGACTCTGTTACCCCTCTTAGGTCCTGTAGCTCCTTTCTGTAGTTCTTTTCACTGCCTGCCTTCTTGGGGTTATCCTCCTGTATATGCTCTACACCTATAACTTTTCTGTTTCTCTTTTACATTTCTCTTAAGTTATGACCTCTTACTAAGTTCTACTCCCAATATATGTTTGCAATTTCCTTCTCTCTTCATTTCCTATATATTCCACATCCTTAATATGCTGTTTTTCACCATAGTTAACTTTTATTCTCATATTTTTGTATTGTCTAGGCTTTAGTTTGATACATTAACTCCTGTTCTCCTGTAAAAGTATACCATGTTAGTTGCATATTAGTTGATATATTATTCTTGTATCTACTAATCTTGTTACCTTTACTATCTTGCATTTTTACATTGTAATTATTGACATTGTTATTTTATTTTTTGTTTCATGCACTATTGGAGCTTTTCTCCTCGACTGTCCACTGAAAAGGGGTTTCTGCCCAGTCAGACTAACCCGGTTAACAAATGTCAAATAAATAAAATAAATAAATCCAGAATTCACAGCTTATTCACACTGAATAAGTAAATGTAAAAACATTTAAAAATGCCTACTTGCAACAAATGTGCAAAGTAGCTTAAGTTAATCTTTAAGTATGTGCAAAATACTATGTGAAAATTTATAGTGTTCATTTACTTTTAGATGTTTTCAGATATTGTGGGTGGACATGGCTATGCACAGGCATACTTGAAATAGTTAAGGTAAGCAGTGGAAAATCCAGCTTTTATTTTAAGTTTTAAAAATATAAAGGGGTTTTATATGTTTTATATAGGGGTATCTTATGTTGACACCCTGTTTATTTCTTTAAAGAGAGGAAAGAGGAAAACAGGAAAGATTGTAAAAGGGGAGACATAACCAAGTGGTAAGCACAGAAGGAACGCATCAAAAAGGTTGTGCTGGAGAAGGTGGGAGAGGAGGGATACAATGTTTTTGACATGGGATAGATGCCGTATTTTTGATTTTTTTTATATAAGAGGGTAGTTTGCGTAGAAAGTAGGTATGAGGGCATTTCAGTGATGACTAGGAGAGGAGAGGGGTGAAACAGAGTTGAGATTAGGATGACTCACAACCCACAGGACCTCAAACATTGCAATTGTACTGGAGGATCCCAATGTCAACGGGACAGGGCCTCTGGTTGTGTAGTGGTCAGCACTGACCAAGGCAATGAGTCTTTTACCTGCTGAAGAGCATCTTGGACTGGCTGAAACATCTCTCCCCACTAGCTACTCCACCACATCTTCAACCAAATCCCAAAGTCCATGGTTTGTAAGGCTTTCCAGGCTGCCACATACCTGGGTGCCTACAGGACTGGTACTACCACCTCAGCTCTGTGAGGACATCCCTGGAAATCAGAAGGTGAACACTAACTGAGTTGAGAGGAACATGAATAAGCTGCTTCTAAGGATTATGCATCAGTGGAAAAATGAACAGAAATGTAAGAGAAAGAAAATAAAGAAGGATAAAGGAATGCATAATTAAAATAAGAAAGAGAAAGAGAGAGAGAGAGAGGGAAGGAAGATAGGTAGGCAAAAAAATGGAGATATTAAATAAACTCATAATACATCAGTGCAATCTTTATTACCAGTGATTTTTTTTTTTTTTATTTTCATCAATACTTTACTCAAATAAAGGAAACTTCTGGGAAATGGTTCTGAAAACAAGGGGACAATCAGTATATTGCTACAAAGTAGTGATGATTTTTACATTTGCAGTCTACTCATACTAATGATATATAATGGTGTATCATAAGAAATGGTACTACACTTCCGATTTCTGACTAAAATGAGTTGTGAACTGAATGCACTCTACCTTTACTCACTTTATGTATGAATCCCGTCTGCATTTGTAGTTATGAAATAAAAAACAAATATATAAAAAAACTTCATATAGTTCTTAAAATTTCTTTTATACATGTACATAATTATTTATTTTGTTATACTGACGAGCACCCTTGATTAGTTGATTAAATATACTGCTGTCCTGGTTTTGGTTGAATATAATCTCCTCTTTAGCTGCCTGTAGAACACATATAGAGGATGAATGGTTAACTATGTCAGATATGTGTTTTACAATATTTTTGACATGATTACATTTACTATTCTGCAAGGCACTGAAGTTGTTTTTGTACTTCTATAATATATGTGGTTACTTCTGTACATATTTCTTGATTTTTGCTATATGCTTTCATTTACTAAGCTGGAACGCAGTGAAGCATAGAATTTCATACTTTCATTATTTATTGCATCTGTGCTAATCAGTAGTTCCTCTTCAATGCAAGTGGAACTATGAGGATTGCATGACTTTCATCCAATTAATACATTTTTCTTTGTCTGCACAGCTTGTCTACTAAGGGGATGAATGCTTTATGCAACCTGTTTTTAAAATTACTTTGCTGTTTCTGCTTCCCACTATGCCTTATATACAGTAGCTGCAGTTTAAGTAATATCATGGGAATTTGATCTACACAGCAACCTTTTTCCTTCCCCTCAAAAAAACTGTACACATACACACTTAAAAATGTAGCAAAAGAAAGGAGGTTTTATGACATCCTTCCAGATCATCTTGTATTTTAGCAAACATACTTATTTTTATGTGATAGATACACTAGAAATATTTATTGGCAATGTGGGCTTTCATAATTTGTTGCTTAATAAACGTGAACATATTCATGGATTAAGTAGAAATGCTTACAGAATTAATGAAATGGTGCATTTCCCAATTTATTTATTTATTTATTGTCTTTTGCTAACTAGGAAAGTCCAACTTGGCACAAGTCCCATTTTCAGTGAAGACCAGGGGGAAAAAAGAACCACATAAAATACATATTTACAATGAACACCAATAACATTTTAACAGTTTAAGCATACCTTAGCAGGTAGTATTGAGACAAATACTAAAGACATTTATCATATACTTTAGAAGTTATATTATTTTACACAAGTCAGAGACATGTTAACATGTAATAGCTGTACAGAAAGAATAGATACAAGAGCAGTGATGATGTGCATAGATTCAACATATGCATGTTGACATTAATGCAGTAGGATGTCAGTACAGCAGGAATAGGAAATAGGGGATAAGGAAGGATATTAGCAGAAATAATCTATAAAAACATAAGTAGAAAGAGTTCTGATAGTGGAGAGGTTGAGATAGCAGTAGTGTGGGTAAGAAGATGTTAGAAGAAAAAGATTAAGGATATAAGTTAGTTGGAGGAGCAGTAGTGGGAATGAAACAAAAAGAGACAGGGATAAGAAAGGTAAAAGAGGTGGGGTGATTGACAGAGAGATTGGCAAAGGAAGAGAAGGCAGTTGCATGGCCTGTTTGGGGGTTTACTAATATGTCTGCCTGCCTGACGTATACCAGTAACAAACTTTTTCCAAGACTAGCCAATAGTTTACTCTGCTTCAATTAGTAATGCCTAGGATTGGAATAATAAATACTTCAACAATGAAGTGCAATAATTTTGAGATATACTTAATGCCTAAATTATATGTTACTTATAAAATGACATGTTGACATTTTTTTCCTAGCAGGGTTATTATGCCCTTAATGGAGTCAGGAACCACACTGAACTGGCCAACAACAAATAAAGGAGAGTCTGACAAATTAGGTTCATAGGTAGGTACTAGGCTATTGGCCCTAGGGCCTACACAAGCCTAGCCATAACAATTCCCTGGTTATTGCTTCCCACAAATATTTACTTTCCTGGACCCTATCTAGCAGGGCTACTGATGTGATCCCCAGGGAGAATTTCCTATCTCTCATCCAATTATCAAGGTTTCTCTTGAAGAGGGCCACTGAGGTGCTCTGCCTGACATGTATGGGCAGCCTATTCCAGAGTATGGGGAGTCTCTGGGTCAAGTACATATCCCTCCCGCATTTTCTATTCATCGTGATGACAAGGTTAAGATCCCTGGAGCGTGTGGCTTGGAGGGATTGGGATTTCTTTAAGTGTAGCATCTCCAACAACTCTGGGTTTGACATGGCCTTGTATGTTAGGCAGAGATCACCTCTGAGTAGACGATATGTGACAGAGTATAGTTGGAAATTTTCTAACTGTTGTGGCTATGTGGTTATCAAAGGTGAGACCACTGTCCACCTGTGTCCCCAGGTCTCTTATCACACTTTTGGTGTTTAGTCTACTGCCACCTATGTGGTAGTTCACAGGTACGTGGTTTTTCCCAAAGGGACAGCTATACATTTTTTGGCATTTAGCTTGAGCCATGGCTCTGGCACCAAGCATCTGTTTTGGTAAGGCCCTTTTGTAGTATATTCACATAATTTGGGGATTCAATAATGGCTCCCAGCGTACAGTCATCTGCGAACTTTGTAAGCTAGAGTCCCTTAGTGTTGACCTGTACTTCAGCGAAGTAGATGCCAAACAAGAGTGGTCCCAGGACAGAAACCTGTGGTACATCACTTGTTACTTATCTGGAGCTGGATTTGGAGTTGGCTATTTTTACTGTGTGTGTTCTGTCAGTAAGCCAGTTTGCAACCCATCAAGTGATGTAGGGATTATTGTCCAGTTTAGTAAGTTTATCTATGATTCTAGAGTGAGGAATAGTGTCAAAAGCCTTGGTGAGGTCCAAGTAGGCTGTGTGAACCACCATACCCTCATCCACGGCTCTGGAGACTGAGTTGAAGAAGTCGCTTAGGTTCAGGAGGCAAGATTGGCCCTTCACGAACCCAAACTGGATGGGGTCCAGTGTTTGAAGGTTGCCAATGTCTTTGTTTATAAGTTCCATGATAATACATTCCATGGCCTTGCAGATCAGGCTTATCAGATTGATGGGACGGTAGTTCCTGGGATCCAAAGTGGATTCCCCCCTTGTGAAGTGAGGCGACTGTAGCTGTGCACCACTCTGAGGGCATGAAGCCTGAGGTGAGGCTATGATTAAACATGACACATAGGTGAGGTGCCAGTTCATTTTGTAGTTCATGCAATACACAGCCCGGGATGTCGTCTGGGCCCATGGATGCTGTATTTTTGGCTTTGGAGAGTGCGTTTTTTACCTGAGTAGCTGTGATTACTGGAATTTGGCATTCTTTTGGTACTGAGATGGCCCCTTTAGGGGGTGAGAGGGGGGTGCAGTTGGCACTGAATCTATCTGCCAGGACATTGGCAATATCCTTGGGATCAGTATATATAGTGCCATTCTGCTGTAGCGCAGAGCAGATCTGAGTATTGCCATTTAAAGTCTTGACAGAGCTATAGAATGCCTTGTGGTTGTCTTTGGAATCTTTGGCAATTTTGTTTTCATAACTAGATTTGGAACATTTTATGAGAGATCTCAGCTTTCTACTGAGGCTGGTGAGGGAGTTTTTTGAATCCTGGGTTCTTCCTTTTTTCTGCAACAGTTTCTTCCTTCTGTTGTACAGCTTGTTTATGGCAGGGGGCCACCAGACAGTGTCTTGGTTCTATTTGGGATGGCTCAGTCCATGCATGAGTGAATGTGCTCATGCAGCACCTTAGTGTAGGATTCAGCAGTTGAACTTCTGGTTACCATCTGCATGGGTGTCATGAAGTTTGTTTCTTCTGACTTCAGAAGCATGAAGTTGGCTTTGGGGAAGTTTTTTACAGAGGTTTCCTTAAAGGGGTTGGGGGTGGGATGGGGATGTCAAGGCTGATTAGCTTATGGTCTGATTTGACAAACGAGGGGGTGACCACTGGTGTGGAGCATCGATCCCCCATGTTGGTAATGACCAGGTCTAGAAAATTGGTACCCCTGGTGGGACTATGAATTAGTTGTTCTAGGGCATTGGAATTTATGAATTCCAAGAACCGTTGAGCAAAGGTGTTGGCGCAAGAGTAGTTTTCCGATTTAATGGCAGGGTAGTTGAAATCACCCAGTATTAGGGTGTTTGGTTGTATCTTAATATTTTCCAGTATGTTTAGAAAGCTGTAGTAAGAATCTTAGGGCATGGTGGGGGATCTGTAGCAAGCTACAATTTATATTGCAGTCTTACCTAGTGTTAGTTGCACCTGGAGAATTTCAGATGCATTGTGTTGGGCAACCAGTGTGGAGGTGTGTATATCATTGGTGAATATGGACACTGCTCCACCTTTAGTATTTCAGTCCTGGTTTGGTGGCTGAAAACTGTGGTATGAGTTGTAGCCTGGTATTGAAGGGGTGCTCTCTGGAGCTTTGAACCAGGTCTCAGTTACTGCACAGATATCAATGTTCTCCATTTTTAGGAGAGCCTAGAGAGAGTGCATCTTGAGGTTTAGACTTCTAGCATTGAATGGCATTGCCTTCAGATTTTGCTTGCTTGTACCTGTTATGGTGGTAGTTTTGTCCTTTGAACCTTGCCTAAAAAGGCACTATAGGGGTGGCAAGAGCCTTAGCCGGTAACCTGAATCCCAGGGTAACAGATGCAAACCATCTCCTGCAAAGCATCGTGGTTTGCCGATCTTGTCGTCTGAGGCAGACATATACTGGATCCCCTTTGAATGACACCAAAAGCTTAGCCAATTATTGAAGTCAATTATTTTGTCCTTATACTGTGGTATCATTCTGGACGATGGCAGGATGCTACTCAGGGCTAGGGGCACATATCTGCCCGGGCTACATGATCTGAGAGCTCTTCCATGTCTCTTTTCATGTAGTCCAGGGAGATACGTCTCATGTCATTCACTCCAAAATGGACAATCACAGATTCATATTTGTACCTGTTGTGGAGTGACTTGAGTTCTTGTGTTATGTGGCAGATCCTGGCACCCATCAGGCAACTAACTGTAATTTCCTCCTTGTTCAGCGTGGTGAGAGGGATATCAGTGTGCCTGACTATAGAGTCACCTATGACTAAAGCGTTGGGTACATTGTTTTGCCTTAGGGGCTGCTATTGGGTGGCACACTGGTGTTGTGAACTATGTGATGCTTTAGTTGTGTTTGGTGGCGGTGTTTATTTGAGTTTCAGCTTCGGAGGTTCTTGTTGCATGGGTAGGTTAATGTTAAGAGCCTCTGCATATGTGGGTTTTGTCTTGCTATGTGTGGGTTTTGGTGGCATGGGTTTTGAAGGACTATGTGTTGTTTGAGGTGTTGTGTGGTTGTTAACCTTCTCCTCTTGACTGTCTAGCACAATCTTGGCTGGAGACAGCTTTGCTTCCAGTTTGGCTATGTAATTGCATCTCTCGCAGGTTGTAGTGTTTGGTTGTAGGAGGAGAGGGTTGTCTGTGTACATGAGGCAATTGATGCATTGCCCCAGTATGCCCAGATTCACCAACTTTTCTCTCACTTTGAAACATTGACATAACAAGTAGGATGATTCTGAAAGCCTATGCCACTGGATTGTATGGCATTTCAAACCATGCCCTTACCCCCAACTATCTACTTATATGAACTTTAGATATATTCCATCCTTGAGGATTAACAAGGATGCATACTGCTTCTCAAGGTTTCACATTTAGACTGCTAATACATTCTTTATCCCAAAGTTTCTCAAAATGTTTTCTATCTTACATTATTTTATCTGGTGAATATCAGTTTCTGTTTATTTTACCATATTTATAAAGGAACATATAAATGGGGAGTTAAACCTTCTTACAAATTTTGCAGTGAACTTCTTCAAAAAATTAGACAAAACAAAACAGTCTAAAAGCAAAATAATTATGTGAAATCATTGCAGAAGGGAAGTTACATATCACCTTAATGAAACTCATGAAAGTCAGTTGTGTCTAAAGCAAATTTAAAGCTGAGGTGACATCTCTCTGTCACTGATTAACTACAATTGCCAGATCCAGCACTAGGTGACCCAGGCAGTTGCCTAGGGACCACTGGCTTGGGGGGCACTGCGGACTGTCACAACACTTAATTTTTAAATAAAAAATGCAAAAATAAACAAAAAAATTACATTCTGATTCAGTCCTTGCAGCTTTTCTTTAAGGGAACACTCTGTGTGAGTGTGTCATAAGTCTTTAGTATGATGCAAGTATAGCAATGTGCAGTATTTAAATGCACATTGGAACCAGAGCAATTTGATGTTGGACCAGAGAACTGAGCTGCTGCTTTCTTACTTGAATGGACAGGAGGCAAGCTTTCCAGATACTAAAAAGTGTACATGTGTATTTGTGCGTGTTGTTGTGTCTTTCGGCTTTTCCCGGTTAGGGGTCGCCACAGCGAAACTCCGGTCCGCTAATGATTGGCAGTAAATTTTTACGTGCCAAGTTGCCAGCCCTGACACACAACCTTCAAAGAAGGTATGCCCGTTCACGTATGTCTCCACACAGAAGAAGCTTTAGCTGAGAATCGAACAGAACAACGTCTTACTGTGAGGCGACAATGCTACCGCAGCACCACCACCGCAGTTACCATATTTATGAATGGCAGGTCAGTTAATTACTTTGCTAAGGCTACAGGAGACAAGAGCCTTAATCCTCTACACCAATCACCAGACTGTTCACTCAGAGTTGATTGAAATGTGTTGAAATGGGTACTTTTGTCTTTTATTGGTTCATTTTGTTCCACTGCTTAATGGAAAAAATCTTCAAACCACAGGGGTGCATTTTCAAGGAATGTGTATTTCAGTGCAATTATAGGTTCATAGGTTCATAGGTAGGTACTAGGCTATCAGCCCGAGGGCCTACATAAGCTTAGCCAGCAAGGTTCCATAGCTTACGCCACCCAAGAAAGTTATTTTCCTGTGCCACTGTCCAGCAGAGACACAGAAGTGATCCTTGGGGTGTATTTCCTATTTCCCATCCACTCATCAAGATTTTTCTTGAAGAGTGCTAATGAAGAACTTTGCTTGACATAGATGAGTAGCTTGTTCCAGAGTATAGGAAGTCTCTGGGACAGGAATCTATCCCTCCAGAGTGTCCTGTTTTTGTGGTGACAAGGTTTAGTTCCCTAGAGCGTGTAGCTCTGAGGGATTGGGATTTCTTTAGGTGTAGCATGCCCAACAGCTCTTGGTTTGACATAGATTTATATGTTAGGCAGAGATCACCTCAGAGTAGGTGATATACTATGGAGTAAAGCTGGAGTTTTTTGAGGCAGTCAGTGTAGGGCATTTGTTTGAGGCCAGTGAATCTCTTTGTGAGGTACCTCTGTGGCCTTTCCAGCTGCTGCAGATGTCTTGTGAGGTACATTCTGTCAAAGGAAAAATATACTTTAAAAATGATCAATACACGGTAAGTTCAGGTTAAGACACTTTAATCTTGCAGCAAGGAGACAAAAACGTGCTAATACAGAGTTTGTCTAACTAGAATCAGGAAATGCAGGCATTTTTATACATTTTCTAATAAGACATTGCCTACAAAGCTGACGTAGTAAATCACAAGTTTTGTCATCATCATTTCGTAGTGATTGTTTTTACAATATTCTGCTTGTACTATCAATTTTTGTGAGAAACTTCCTAAGAAAAACAACGTGGCCTTGGCTACCACCGGTTAGATATATGCAATGTTACAATTCAAGGTACTATGGCTAATTCGAGCACAAAGCAAGTATAGATTGCAGTTCATTTCTCTAACAGTCCTTTGTCTATGTTATCTCTAACTTCTGCAGCTGTGCATGTTCTCATACTTCGAACAGAGCTGATTGTTTAAAATAATTACATTAAAGAATATAGCATTGTTCATTCGTTTCTTCCTGACCTAGCAGATAATCACCTGCTTCTCAAGTATATTTCCAAAAGGCATAAACATGAATATTGCTGTGCTAGCAATTACTAGGTCAGAGGGCATCTTGCAAGTTTCAGAAAGCACACTGCAGTTTCAAAAAGCATCTTTTAGTCTCATATGAATCTCAACTGTATATAAAATAGTGCATATAAAATAGAATGAAAAACGTGTTAACTTATTTAGTTTCTAATCAGCATTAAGCACACACATTAATACATATTTTTCTGACACATTACAAAAGAGGAGTTGTACTCTATAATGGGTCTAATGAGTGATGTGTTGAGGGGAACAATGACCTCTTTTTTCTTGGATGAGAACCCTTTTATGATGAGGTGTGCCACGTAGAAGGACTTCCTGACTACTGTGGCGATGTGACTATCAAAGGAGAGACTACTGTCCACCTGGGTGCCCAGGTCTCTAATCACGCATTCGGTGTTAAGTAGATTGCTGCCTATGTGGTAGTTAATGGGTACACAGTTTTTACCAAAGAGGATGACACTGCCCTTTTTGGCATTGAGTTTAGGCCATGGCTCTGACACCAGGCATCTGTCTCAGTGAGGCCCTTCTGTTGGATGTCCACATCATTTGGGGACTTGACTATGGCTCCTAGTTTGCAGTCATCTGTAAACTTCATTAGCCAGAGGCCTTCTGTGTTAGCCTGTACATCAAAGAAGTAGATACCAAACAGGAGAGGTCCCAGGACGGAACCCTGTGGTACTCCACTTGTCACTGCTTTGAGGTCAGATTTGGAGTCTGCAACTTTTACAGTGTGGGTTCTGTCAGTGAGCCAGTTGGCAACCCATCTTGTGATGTAGGGATTTATACCTAGTTTAGTGAGTTTAGCTATAATTCCAGAATGGGGGATGGTGTTGAAAGCCTTGGCGAGGTTTAGATAAGCTGTGTGAACCACCTTACCCTCATCCACGGCTTTGGTGACTGCCTCAGAGAAGTCGATCAGGTTCAGGTGGCATGATCTGCCTTTCACAAACCCGAACTGGGTGGGATCCAGAGTTTGGAGGTTATCAATGTCTTTGTTTATGAGTTCCATGATGATACGTTTTATGGCCTTGCAGACCAGGCTCGTCAGGCTAATAGGTCGATAGTTCCCGGGATCAGTGGGAAGAGAGATTTACTGTTGTTCATGCTAAGTCTGTTTTCAATGTGCAACTGTTTTGTTTAGTAAAGGCAATCACTGTTTGTGCTATACAATGTCAAGGTAGTGTTAGGACCATAACAGGTAGCATACTGTCATTTGGTGCAGAAGGCTGTGGTTTATACTCTCACATCCTGTAGATGGATTGCTGATACTGCAGTGCTCTTTGGTGGGTGGGGATTGCACTCCTGAGTATGTTGTCCTTTGGATGAGATGTTAAACTCAGGCCACATCTGTCTGTGTTAATGGTATGTGCGGTGAGATCATTTATATTCACCTGAGCTATCAAAAAGAGTAGGGGTTTCTATACAGCTTATACACACTGTTTACTATATATACAATGGATGCAATACTTATATTTAATTATAACTTACATTGCAACATAATACAGTTTCATTTATTTCAATTATTTCCCTCCCATCCTTTTTTCACAACCAAAAATGTATCTTCTTCAAATTTTCCGATAATACCCATTTCCCATTAAATTTTATTTCGTTTGGTCTTTTATTCCATATTTTCCATAGGATATAAAACACTTTTTTTTATCAATTTCTTTCACCTTTTTTGTTACCATAATACTCATATACTAACATATTCATGTTATGTCTTTTACACTTTTAAAATCTTTCAATATGTTAATTTCACATACTTTCTCCCACAATTTTCTCACTCTCATACAATTCAAAAAACAAAAGTTTTGCCATTTCAACTTCCCACATTAATTGCATACCCTCTCCTGAATATTTTTGTAAGGCATATTTGCTTTAACAGGTAATTTACTTTTTGTGAATCTCCACATAAAATTTTTACATTTGTACATCTTTTTATACCATAGAAATCTTGCTTTAATTGCATTTTTTTCATTTTTAAATGCTTCCAAGGATAAATATAATAGTGTTCACTTATTATATTTAAATATCTTTTTTTCTGTTTTTTCCTACATTTTCTATTTTCAGAATCCATAGTAATATTTTATTCTGATACTAGTTTGTATCAACATTTACATTATTCTTTCCCAAATATATTTATATTTGATTTTCATCATATCATCTTCTAAAGTTCTACTTTTTTTCTTTTAATCACACCAATGTTTTATAAAGATTCAATGAAGCTGCATGGACAATAAGACTGATTAAACCTAATCCCCCTTCTTCTTCTTTCCTAGCATACAAAATTACTTTCCTTACAGGATTTAGCCTTGATCCCAATATAAAGGAAAATACAATCAGCAATAACTCTTTTTCATACTTAGATGGAATCATATATACACTTGCTATGTAAGCGATCTTACCCAAAAGAATAGAATTTATTAGATATACATTTTTCTTATATGACAATCTGTATGGTCTCCAAAATATACATATTTCTCTCAATTTTTGTATAATTCTCTGTCATTGTTTTTCTATCTTCAAATTTATTCGAAATATTATTCCCAGAATACTTGTCTCTTCATCATCAAAGTGGATACCTTCTAATTCACCCCAAAACCCAATTCCTTTATTTTTGTCTTTATAAATACTTAAGCCAAGTGTATTTAAACATTTATTTAATTTCATAATTGCTTGTTCCATTCATTTCTAATTCTTAGTAATTAAAACTATATCATCTGTATAAGTAAGAATTATTGGATTATATATACTCCTTTAGTTATCATATTCCTTGCCATTTTAATTCTCTTTTCATTTTAGTAACAATCACATTCATAACTAATGCAGATAAAATGCTACTTGTCAGATAACCCTGCTTTATCCCACATTCCATTGTTATTTCTTTACTTAGCCATCAATTTAATATCACTCTTACATTATTATTTTTATACCCTGATCTGATAACTTTTATTTTATCAAATATATTCCATAACTGATCATATTGTATTCTGTTGAATACTTTACTCACACCTTCTACCATAATTTTAGTTTCTACCTTTTTGTTTGCAATATCATCTATCAATTCTATTAGTATCCATAATAAATCTTGACGTCCTTTCCTTTTTTTCCGCAAATCATACCCACCAGCAACTTATCCATAACTTTTCCTAATATTTTCCCTATTATGCTCATAAATAATTTATAATCTGTATTGCTCAATATGTTTGTCTCCAGTGTTTAATATCCTCATTTTCTACTTTTTTCCAAATATATTTCATAACCCCTATACATATCTCTTTTTTAAATATCCCCTTTTCTAACCATGTATCAAACACTTCCAGAAAATATACTTTTTGACATTCTTCCATATTATTATACATATAATACTCAGTTCCATCCATTCCTGTGACTTTTTCCATATCCAGTTCTTTTAGAATTTCATTGAGATTTCCTACATTTATAGTTTTCTCCATAATCTCACTATCTTCCTTGCTTATTTTTTTTTTACTTTCCATGTCTGCCTCTCTTTTGTCTCCCTCTTTTTAAATGTGTTTTTATATATTGCTTTATTGCGACAAATATTTTTTTCTTGTGTATTCACCCTTTCTCCTTCATTTTTTAACTGCCTTATTATACTCTCATTTTATCTCACTATCTTACTCAAACATGGAGCCACTTCTTGTTTCCCTTGTAGGAAATACCTTTGTTTATATAACATTTTTTAATCTTCTCATGATTCATTTCATATATCTCATTTTCCTCTTCATAAAAGCTTCTATTATTTTTAACACCTTTCTACATACTACCTGACTTAACTTATAGTTCTGCTTTTATTTTCTTCTTCTCTCTTGACATTTAGAAACATATTTTTATATATTTTTGTTCAACTCTTATCCACCAGTCAGTCCAGTTTTCATTGAAAATTCTAATTTCTACATGATCTTTCCATAATTATTCAATTTCCTTTCTATCTCTGTCATCTAAATCTTTATTTTTAAATCTTTTAGTACCTTTGCTTAACCTTATATATTCTTCCTTTTCCTTTACTTCTACCCATATAGCCCGATCATCTGAAAAATGTTTCCTTTATTTCTTCTTTTATAATTTTCAAACCATCAGATATTGCAAAATAATCAATTTCTGTTTTAGTCTCATTTCTTTTGTAAGTCCAATGTTTATTATCCCATGTATATAACTTTCCACTTTTCATTGTTTCATACACCTTCCTAACATTATTCCCTTATTTCTTTTTTTCCTTAAATGACAATTAAAATATGCCACTAATAGTGTTTCCATATTCACTCCTACAGAATTTAAGATCTTTTTAAACATTCCCTCTATTTCTTTTTTTAGTAACATATGCATGAATTGTAATGCTTCTATACAAATCTTTCTTATATCTAACACTGTTATTCTACCTTATTATACTATAATAAAATCTAAGATTTTAACTGTTTTATTAAAGAACACACCAGTCCCTGAACATGTATCTTTTTCTCATATTCCAAGCAATACATTTACCCCATAGCTTTTCCATCTGCAGCCTTTCTTCTTCTCTTAATAATTGTGTGGCTTTTAGAATAATTACATGCATATCAAGTAGCATACACCATTCTAATACACCCAACCTTCTTTTAATATTCTTTATACTATTAACATTTATTTATAAGATTTTCAGCTTCTTTCAAATTTATTGTATCCTTTCATCTTACCTTGTGTCTTTTTTTATTCTCTTTCACAATTACACTTTTATATTTCCTTTTTCTATCTTTCATTATTTTCCCTAGTGAACTATTTTTTTCCTCTCACTATTTTCCAGCTTATATCCTCTTCCTCACTTGTTCCCAGTACCAATTCCTCACTTGCATTATTTTCATTTTCCTCATATATTATTTTTCTTTATTTTCCCCTTATGTGGAATTCTGTTTTTCATGTTCGTGTTCTATACCTTTTTCATATATTGTACACACATTCTTGTATTTGTTTTGCTCTTTCACTTGTATCTGTTTGGCACAATTTACCCAATCGTCTCATTTTCCCACATTTTTTTACACATTAAAATCACATTTTTTTGCTTCATGCCCTGTCTTTCCACAAATAAAACATTTTCTTTTATCACAATTACTTATTAAATGATCATTATTTACACAAAAGAAACATGTTTTTGGCTGACCCCTTTATCTAACAAAACCTTTATTACCTTCAACATTTATTATACTTGTAATATGTACAATTTTATTTTCCATTTTCAAAATCACCACACAATCTCACCCCCAGTCCATAAACCTCAGTCATCATATATTTTTGTAGCATCAATAACTTTTTTACATAGAGTCTTTAAACAGTCCTTTAATGCTTCTTTATACACCTCAGTTCAAAATTGTATAACACATCTTTTTTTGTTTGTCTATTATGTGTCTGTATTACATAAGAGTTCCAAGGATTACAATCTTTTTTTCAAACTTCTATAAAAAACGTTTTATACAATGTCTTGTCTTGAACAAAATGTCACAGTAAATCTCTTTATTAAGATGAATAAAGGCTCTTACCTCTTTAGGTGATATTCCCAAAGCTACAGTCACTGTATCCCATACCTTATACCTCTCAAGTTCTTTCTCTTCTTTACTGCTAAGCCGCACAACAAATTTATTTTTTTACCATCTCTTTTTTTCTTTGACCTTCTCCTACTCGCTTCTTACCTTCATTCACTGTACATACATATGATTTTTTCTTTCTAAGATTTCTCTCATGTCATCTTTCTGTATTTTGTCCATACTTTCACTCCAAGAAGCTGCCACTTCACTTTCTGGTTTGCTCTTGCTCCTCATTTCTTTTGGATATACATCCCACAACCCTCCCAATTGTAGGATTGCAATTATACATTCTGGTCTCAACACAGAAAACAGATCTTTCTGAAACATGTATTCAGCATCTTGTAAAGGTTCGACAACCTTCTTTTCACTAGCCTCTTACTCTTCACCCTTCTCCCGTGTTCTCGATAACTCAGCTGATCCTTCAACTCCATTTTCTCTAAATAAATGGTAGCTTTCCAATGAAGCTACCTTCTCCAAATCTTTCTCTTCCATCTGCTGCTCACTAACCTCTTCACACTTGCTCGCTGCCTCCATCTTCTTTCCAGTTTTGTTCAAGCTGCCTATGAGCTCTGAAAAGAAAGTGGAAGTGTTGCAGTGACTAGCATACCTGTACTTTTTGAAAAGAGTAGGTGAAGTTCCCCAGTGTCCTGACCAATTTTCCACTAATAGTATAAATGTCACCAAGGGTCTCCTCTGAAAAGAAGTTACAAGTCTAGTGGGACTAACCTGGTCAAAAAAGGATGTTTAAATTAAAAGTTGTAAATGAAATCCATATTTCTGCCTTCATTTCAAAAGTAAAGAAGAAAACAGTATGCAAACTGACAATCTGAAAAGTGCTTATGTTAATTGGGGGAGAAAGACAAATAATAGGGTCATAGGTGTGCACTAGGCTAATGGCCTTGGAGCCTTTACAAGCCTAGGCTATAGAAGTGCCCTAGCATCATGCCACCTGATGTTAGTTCCCAGTGCCTCTATCAAGTAGAGCCATTGGAGTGATCCCTGGGGTAAACTTTCTATTACCCATCCATTCATCAAAATTTCTCTTGAAGAAGGACAGCAAGATGCTCTGCTTGACATGTTTGGGAAGTCTATTCCAGAGCATGGGCAGTCTCTGGGTGAGGAACCTGTCCCTCCAGCATGTTCTGTTGATTGTGGTAATGAGGTTGAAGTCTCTGGAGCGTGTGGTGCAGAGGCATTGGGATTTTCTTAGATGTAGCATTTCTAACTGAGCTGGGTCAGACGTGGCTTTATAAGTCAAGCAGAGATCGCCTCTAAGTAGGCAATATAAGACAGAGAATTGCTGAAGTCTTTGGAGTCTGTCCATGTAGAACATGTGTTTAATGCCTAGGATCCTCTTCGTGAGGTAGTTCTGTGGCCTCTCCAGCTGTTGCTGGTGTCTAGCGAGGTACATGCCAAATGGGGCATTATACTCGATGATTAGTCTAATGAAGGAAGAGTAGATAGAAACAATGACCTCTTTCTTCCTGGATACAAAACCCTTGGTAATGAGATGTGCCACATAGAAGAACTTTCTGACCACAGTGGCAATGTGGTGGTCGAAGGAGAGGTTGCTGTCAACCTGAGTCCTCAGATCCTTATAATGCCTTCAGTGTTCAGTGGCCTCCCATCGATGTGGTAATTAGTGGGAACTGAGTTTTTACCAAAGGAGATGATGGTGCATTTTTTTGGTGTTAAGCTTAAGGCCATGGTTTTGACACCAGTTATTGGTCTCAGTGAGGCCTTTCTGTAGGATGTCTGCATCACTTGGGGAGTTAATAATGGCTCCCAGCTTGCAGTTGTCTGCAAACTTGGTCATCCAGAGTCCCTTTGTGTTGACCTGGACTTCTGAGAAGTAGATGCTGAACAGGAGAGGACCCAGGCCCGATCCCTATGGGACTCCACTCGTGACTGGTTGGCAGTCTGACTTGGAGTTCACGACTTTCACACTGTGTGCTCTATATGTGAGCCAATTTGCAACCCACCTAGTGGTACAGGGGTTGCTTCCTAGTTTGGTGAGTTTATCAATAATTCCTGAGTGAGGAATGGTATCAATGGCCTTGGCCAGATCGAGGTAGGCTGTATGCACTGCCTTACCTTCATCCACAGCCCTGGTGACTGACTCAAAGAAGTCAACCAGGTTGAGCAGGCATGATCTCCCTTTCACAAAGCCAAACTGTGTGGGGTCCAGAGTTTGGAGATTTCCTATATCTTTGTTAATCAGATCAATGATGACGTGCTCCATAGCTTTACATATCAGAATCATCAGGCTAATGGGGCGATAATTCCAGGGCCTGTAATCACTCCCCCTTTATGGAGATGGATGACTGTAGCAGTGCACCATTCAGTAGGGACAAAGCCTGAGGTGAGGCTGTGACTGAACAGGGTATACAGATGTGGTGCCAGTTCACTTTGTAGTTCATGTAAAACACAGCCGGGGATATTATCAGGTCCCATGGAAGCTGTAAAGCTGTATTCATGGCCTTGGACAATGCAGCTTTAACCTGTGCTACAGTAATGCTAAATGCCGAACATTCTTCCGGTATTGTGATTTATCCTTTGGGGGGGGAGAGGGGTAAAGTTAGCACTGAATCTGTCAGCCAGCATGTTGGCAATATCTGTTGGCTCAGTATAGGAGGTACAATTGTGCAGTAACTCAGAGCAAATCTGAGTATTGCTGTGGAGGTTCTTGATATAACTATAGAAGGCTTTGTAATTGTTTTTAGTGTCTGCTGCAATTCTGTCTTCATAGCTGGATTTAGAGGATTTGATGAGGGATCTCAACTTTTTGTTGAGGCTAATAAGGGAAATTTTCCAGTCTTGGGACATCACCTTTTTCTGCAACACTTTCTTTCTTCTGTTGTAGAGTTTATTAATGGCAGGAGACCACCAGATTGGCTTCCTTTTTTTGGAGGAGAGTGTCTTGGTTCTGTTGGGTATGGCTAGTTCCATGCATTTATGTACATGTTCATACAGTCCATTGGTGTATGATTTGGCAGTCATGCAACTATTTTCCATTTGCATGGGTGTTGTGAAGTTAGTCATCTCTGTTTTTAGGAGTCCAAAGTCAGCTTTGTAGAAGTTTTTCAAGGTGGTTATTTTTGCGGGGGGTGTGGGTGAGATGTGGATTTCCATGACAATTAGTTTATGGTTGGATTTGATCAGGGAGGGATTAACTATTGGTGTAGAGCAACAGTCACCCATGTTAGTAATACCCAGGTCAAGGATGTTGCTTCCTCTACTGGGGGTCAGAGTGAGCTGGTCCAGGGCATTGGAATTGGTGAATTCCAGGAAGTGTTGGGCCAGTTTAGAGGGGTAGTTGAAGTCTCCTAGTATGAGAGTGTTGGGTTGGACCTTGATAGATTCCAGGGTGCTTATGAATATGGAGTGAGGGTCTAGGGACATGCTTGGGGACCTATAGAATGCTATGACCTGGATCACCGTCTTACCCAATGTTAGTTGTACTTGAAGTGTCTTGGATGCGTTATGCTGGGCTACTAGTCTGAAGGTCTGCATATCCTTTATGAATATGGAGACACCACTTCCTTTGGAGCATTGGTCCATGTTTTGGGGTCGAAAGTTGTGTAATGAACTATAGCCTGGTAGCGCAGAGGTGCTTTCTGATGCTTTAAACCAGGTCTCCATTACAGCACAAATGTCGATGTTCTCCATTTTGAGGAGTGCTTCGAGTGAGTGCATCTTCAGATTTAGATTTCTAGCACTGAGCAGCATGACCCTCAGATTGCATTTATTTACAGCTGTTACCATGACAATTTGGTTCTTGGAACACTGCCTAAAAAAGGCACTATAGGGGTGGCAAGAGCCTTAGCCAGTACCCAGAAACCCAGGGGTGTCAGATGCAAGCCATCTCTGACAAAGCATTGAGGTAGTCAATCATGTCATTGTAAGCAGACAGATACTGATCCCCCTAGAAGGACATGTGAAACTTAGCCAATTGTTGAAGTCAATCATTTTTTTGTTTGTACTGCGGTATAATTCTGGGTGATGGTAGGATACTGCTTAGGGCTAGTGTCATACCTGCCTGGGCCACATAATCTGAAAGCTCCACCATGTCTCTTTTCATGTAGTCCAGAGAGGTGCATCTCAAGTCATTCATACCCACATGGACAATGACAGAGTCATACTTGTATTTGTCATGGAGTGACATGAGTGCGTGTGTTATGTGTCGGATTCTGGCACCTGATAGACAGCTGACTGTTGCCTCCTCCTTATTCAACCTAGTGAGTGGGATATCTGTGTGCCTCACAATTGAGTCACCTATGATTAGTGTCTTGGGCAAGGTGTTTAGCCTTAGGGGCTTAGGTTGAGTGGCACACTGTGGAGGTGAGCTATGTGTCCTGTGGTTTGTGCTGTGTTGTGGTGGTCAAGTGCATTTCTGTCTTGGAAGTCTCTACTCTTTTGGTAAATTTCTATTGAGAGCCTCCGCAAAGGTGGGTGTGTGGTTTGTATTTTTATGTGAGAGATGTGATAGTGGGTGTTCTGGAGGGCTATGTGTTCCATGTGGTGTGGTGCAGGCTTTGACCTTCTCTTCTTGAGCAGCTAGTCCAGTCTTGGCTGGAGAGTGCATAGCTTCCAATTTGGTGATATAAGTGCATCTCTCACAAGTCTGAGTGTTGGGATGTAAGAGGAGAGGGTTGTCTGTGTACACGAGGCAGTTGCTACACTGCCTCAGAATGCCCAAGTGCACCAAGTTAATAGGAGAAAGCACAGGGAACTGCCCTTTGATCATGTCAGGAGGGGTGGTCATAACTACTAAGTACTGGAGCTATTTCTGTGAAGAACTAGTGCTGATGGCACTTACGTGTGCTCTAATAATTGCTAGAAAAACCTGTTGAAGTGCAAAGTGATTAGGCTATTTAAAGTGGAAGAGAGAAAAAACTAGCAAGATCTAAGGGAAAAACTGAAGAGCAGACATTCTGGCACCAGTAATAGTTTACCTCAGCTGGCGCCACTGAGCAGAGCTTAAACAAGCGCAAACCCATGCAAACATCGGCATGTAAACCAGAAAGTTGAAAGGGATGGAAAAACTGCCCAAATGGCCAATAAACTACAATTTCTGGGTCAGAAACCACTCCTCTTGTGGTAGATAGGCTACCTAGTGCTTACCACTCCCACTGATAAGCTAGAAGGCTTCCATCCACACAGAAAGGCTTGGGGGAAGGGCTCAGAAGCTTACAAACAGTTCTGGATACAACAAATCTTTATCTGGACTAGACTAGTTACAGGAAAGGTGGGAAACAAGCTTAGAACTTTTTTTTACAGAAAAGTAGCTAAAACAGCAGTAAGAACAATTCAAATGCAGTACAAGTTAGCACACTTGAGTGTGTAGCAATATTAAAGCAAATACAGTTTAAATAAATGCAATTAAATTAAAAAATGACTACATTCAAGGGCAGAAAGCAGTAAATTAATAAAAAATCAAAATAAGAGTCACTTAGAGTATCAGAAAACAATGCCAACAAATATATAAATAATTCAGTCAAGCAAAAATTAAGACAGTGCAGAACTCTGAACAGTTAAACACTGCCAAAGATATACTTATCAGCTTTATATTTCCAGATTGTTTGAGAAGCATGCTGAGCCAGAACACAAGTTGATTCTAGCAATGGTAGATTCTAGTAAAGTGTTTTTTTTTTCTATAAAGTGGAACGGGAGAAAGGAGGAACAGATGTTAATTCAAGGTTAAGAAACTAAGTGGGTTGGCCTTCTCAAATGTTCTCTCTGTGTTAGGTAGAATGAACTAGTGACACTAGACTGGGAGGAATGTCCTGGTTCAAATATACAGTAGTCATGGGCAACTGCAAATCCATCTGCACTATCTTAGGCAGAAAACACTACAGAAATGTTTATCACAGCAGAAAAACAGCAATGAGCCACGAAATTAAAGTTTTAAACAGATTAAGGAGCAAAAAGATTCTAGAGAATGTTTTTACTGCAAACAAATCAGTGATATGATACAATCCTTGAGAGGAAATCAGAACAAACAAACAGATTATTAACAAATGGTGAAAATTTCCAGTTAATACCTTTCACACAGTGAAACTAGCTAAAAAATCTTTACAAACAGTGTGACAGTAAAAACCTTATTTATCAGGCCCTGTAAGGCAGACAATTTTAGTACAACCATGCAGATTAGTTTATAACAATAAAATACAGTAAAACGTATGCAGCAGAGAATAACACGGGCTATAAATGGCGAGAATAAGCAATAACTAGTAAAAGTAAGCAAAAAAAAAAAAAACAGGATGTCTTTGGGGGTTCTGGTTCATTCATCTGCCTAGGGCTCCATCTTATTATGATTCAGACATATGAAAGAAAAATCATAGTTCTCATTCAGGATTCAATCACAAATCATCCAGAATTCCATGTTGGTGTCACTACTAAGGGCCTCTGGACAAATAGGTATTGAGTTTTCCCTTCAGACTGATTTTGCTAGCAATTTGTAATAAGACTCTACACTTGCATGAAGTGATTCTGGTTGCAATTAGTCAGCATTAAGTACAAGGTTCTCTGCCCCTTTTTAATGGACTTAATTAACTTAGGACGCATTTTAGCTTCTATTAGTTAAGGCCAATAATAAGTTATGTACCATATTCATTCCATTTTCTATGACCTGCAGCTTGAATAGGATGTGCTGGAGGGACAGATCTATCTCCAAGCTACTGCCGCATTTTTGGATTATGTGCCAAATCATGTAAAGCAGATCATCTCTATGACACTGTTCAAAATGAACCTGGATGAGTGGATGAGGCACCGTAAATTCTTACTGGGGATAGCACCCACAACCCTCCTGAAATGGGCAGTCATTAATAAATACAGTCTTGTTTATTGACTAGGTTACCTATGGTATTACATTGGTTTGAAATGGCTAAGCTTGAAATGACCTTCTGGTCGATAGTCTAGTAACCTCCAATGATCCTACGATCATTACTGGACAGATGGATATTGAGGTTTGTGATCATGCCATTGCTACTGACCACTCACTAGTAGCTGCTGTTGTAGTATCCATGATGTTTGATATTTCAGTGCTGATCAAAGCTCAGAGCTGCTCTTATGCATACACATGCATTCTATACTCCTAACAACTGTGAAAGAGCACCACTGTGGCACTCCATATGTGTCTTTCAGAATCTGATCAACCCCATTGTGTTCCATGACCATAGACAGAATGGTGCTGAATACCCTAGGGACTAAAGCCCATAATATTCCCACAGTGCTGTAAGCTGGATTTTGACAAGTGCATGTGCACAGGATGAGTAGTACTGTAGACAGTGTGGGATTTAATAGGATGGCCTTTCTTCATCCATACTGAGATGCCACATGCCGTATAATGTTTGCGTAAGTAAGATATCTCACCCAGTGTCTACGTGTATACCCTACATCGATCCAGGATCACTTGATCACTGGGGTCCTATTGAAGGGCTCTAGGACTTAATGTCTTGTATACATTGTAAATATATCATTCTGTTAGTTACAATGCTGTTAAAATCTATCCAGCACCTCAACATACAGCATTATAGCTATCAAATGCTCTTATATTTCTAGCATCAAAATATGGCCAAAATTCTCAGGCAGGGTGGAAATTTAGGCAAACTAAGTTATCTGGCTATCAGTTTGTTGATGTTTGGTGTTTCTCAGAGTGTGTTTTAAATCTTATTAGACTGGACATGTGCCTCATAATAATAATCATGTTGTTACTATTTGTTCACAAAGAACAACCTTATACATTGCACTGTTTTATGAATTACATTTTCTGTATACACATGATAAATGCAGCTTTGTTGCTTAGCTGCAGCTGTGTTCTAAATCCATTCCCAATCCAGCTATAGCCTCTTGCAACAGCTGCAGAAATTAGTACTGTAAGATGACATGAATTATGAAGCTGCAAACACACTGCTGTCTGACAAAAATAGAACAAAAAGAAAAAAAAACATAAGGAACAGTTCTCTTTGAAATCCACATTTATGAACCAAGACCTCTGTCACATACATATATTTGCATACATATGTATGCTGACATACGTCCACCCCCCCCCCCGCACAAACACAAATAAATAACCTAAATAACCAAATGCAATGTTAAGATATAATAGCTTTGGCTTTTTCAGTTATAAAAATGAAATTTGTATATCAGTGGTGAGTATTATTTGGAAATGTTTTTTTTTTCCAAAAGAAAAATGACTTTTCCTGAAGCTTAAGCCACATATGACATTTATCAGTACTTCTACAACCAAGCATATTAATGAAATGTTATCATCTAAAGGGTGTAATGACACCAGGGTCCCCTCATTTTTCCCACCAATGACAGATGTAATGTACTCACAGCCCCCTGTGAAGCCACTACCTCATTATTTGTGGTTGCCGATTCATTCTTCCTGGCCACTGCTGTACCCCTTCTATCTTTATAGTAAAAGAGAAGTTATTTTTAAGTTCATTTGTGACAGAAGTGGTGAGTCTTGTATGACGTATAAGACTCTAAAGATGTGGTATGTCTTAAACTCAGCATTAAAACAAAATGCATTAAAAGACATTTTATCTTAGCTGGTTGCCTACAAACTGGGTAAAGATGCCATGGAGTTTGTAACATGATAAAAGACACCTGAAGAAATACCTAGGTTACCTCAAGGTGATAAAGACAGACAAGCAGAAACAGCAGATAATATTTGTCACTAATCCCCATGAGAGTAAGGATGTAAGAGAGGTATGCTAGGCTACATGTACTTCTATGGACAGTACAGAAGATAAGAGAGGAAAATCCCTTTAGATGGGCTCTGTTAACCCAGGTTAAAGAGAATATGAGTCTACTTTAAGAAACTCTACAGTAGAGCTGTTACAACTCTCATCGTACCAAAGAAAGGTCTGTTTTCTTTAAAGCACATCTTAAATATACATATTTATTGTTAGTGTCCCATTCTCAGTTCAGTTGTAAAAGTTATGATGCAGGTCATCAGAAGTTGATTTACCTCTAGTACTTGAAAAGAATGATGTTGGTAGACATGAGTACTTTGCCATATGCATTTTTAAAAGCAGCAGGAAATAAGAAAGCGGCTATTAGATGTGAGATATTAGATCAGCTCTGGAGATTTCAAAAAAGTCAATTTTCTTGCAAAGTCCTGCTAGCATTAATTGTACTTGCTTCATAGAAAGGGTGCGATTCATCAGGATAGGAGAGACATAGGGAGAGTGGCAAAAATGATATTGGCCTTACTTGTTCTCACAGGTAGATAATGAGATGATAGACCATCACAAGTGACTTGCAAATAAAGGATATGAAAGTGTTCATTTAAGCCCTGGAGGTGGCTGAAATGTACAGTTAAAGGGAGGGATCATC
The DNA here is from genome assembly GCF_019279795.1 of Protopterus annectens. Taxonomy (NCBI): domain Eukaryota; kingdom Metazoa; phylum Chordata; order Ceratodontiformes; family Protopteridae; genus Protopterus; species Protopterus annectens. Next base: position 166,334,415 of record NC_056729.1, read on the forward strand.
AGCTGGGACAATATAATTCAGGGAGAAAGCATTAAAGCCTTTTTACTCTGAACCAGAGAAGTGAGCAGTCCCAGTACAGCCATGTAGATTAAGCATAACCCTGACCAGACTGAAGCCTACCTACTCACAGACTGGGGCAAAACCCTTGGAGGGAAGGAAAGTGCTGATAGGATGTGTCTGCTGGTGCTTAAAGTTTAGGAAAGGTACTGGTAGGCTGGAGTTTGAATATGCAGGAAAAGAGAATGTAGGTAGAATAACTTAATCAATCAATCTCTGCATGTATATAGGTTCATAGGTTCATAGGTAGGTACTAGGCTATCGGGCCAAGAGCCTAAGTAAGCCTAGCCAACAAAGTTCCCTGGCTTACACCATGCAAGAAAGTTATTTCCCTGTGCCCATGTCGAGCAGAGCCACAGAAGTTATCCCTGGGATGTATTTCCTATTTCCCATCCACTTATCAAGATTTTTCTTGAAGAGTGCTAATGAGGAACTTTGCTTGACGTAGATGGGTAGCTTGTTCCAGAGTTTCGGAAGTCTCTTTGACAGGAATCTATCCCTCCAGCATGTCCTGTTTATTGTGTTGACAAGGTTTAGGTCCCTAGAGCGTGTAGCTCAGAGGGATTGGGATTTCTTTAGGTGTAGCATGTCCAACAGCTCTCGGTTTGACATAGCTTTATATGTTAGGCAGAGATCACCTCGGAGTAGGCAATATGCTACAGAGTAAAGATGGAGATTTTTGAGATAGTCAGTGTAAGGCATCTGTTCGAGGCCAGTGACCCTCTTTGTGAGGTACTTCTGTGACCTTTCCAGCTGCTGCAGATGTCTTGTGAGGTACATTCCAAAAGGGGCATTGTACTCTATAATGGGTCTAATGAGTGTCGAGTAGAGGGGAACACTGACCTCTTTTTTCCTAGATGAGAACCCTTTTGTGATGAGGTGTGTCACGTAGAAGGATTTTATGACTACTGTGGCAATGTGATTATCAAAGGAGAGACTACTGTCCACCTGGGTCCCCAGGTCTCTTATCACACATTCGGTATTAAGTAGATTGCCGCCTATGTGGTAGTTCATGGGTACAGTGTTTTTACCAAAGGGGATGTCAGTGCACTTTCTGGCATTGAGCTTGAGGCAATGGCTCTGACACCAGGCATCTGTCTCAGTGAGGCCCTTCTGTAGGATGTCCACATCATTTGGGGACTCAACTATGGCTCCTAGTTTGCAGTCATCTGTGAACTTTGTTAGCCAGAGGCCTTCTGTGTTAGCCTTCAGAGAAGTAGATACCAAACAGGAGAGGTCCCAGGACTGAACACTGTGGTACTCCACTTGTCACTGGTGTGAAGTCAGATTTGGAGCCTGCAACTTTTACAGTGTGGGTTCTGTCAGTAAGCCAATTGGCAATCCATCTTGTGACGTAGGGATTTATACCTAGTTTAGTGAGTTTGGCTATAATTCCAGAATGGGAGATGGTGTTGAAAGCCTTGGCGAGGTCAAGATAGGCAGTGTGAACCACCTTACCCTCATCTACAGCTTTGGTGACTGCCTCAAAGAAGTCGATCAGGTTCAGAAGGCATGATCTGCCTTTCACAGACCTGAACTGGGTGGGGTCCAGAGTTTGGAGGTTACCAATGTCTTTGTTTATGAGTTTCATGATGATACTTTCCATGGTCTTACAGACCAGGCTCATCAGGCTAATAGGGTGATAGTTCCCGGGATCAGTGGTGGCTCCCCCTTTGTGGAGTGGGATAACTGTTGCTGTGCACCATTCAGTGGGCACAAAGCCTGATGTGAGACTGTGATTGAACATGGCACTTTGGTGGGGTGCCAGTTTGTTCTGAAGATCTTGTATATCTCAGCCTGGGATGTTGTCTGGTCCCATGGATGCTGTGTTTCTGGCTTTAGAGAGTGCAGCTTTTACCTGCATAGTTGTGATTACTGGGACTCTGCATTCTTCATGTATAGATATGGGCCCTTTAGGGGGTGAGAGGGGGGTAAAGATAGCACTGAACCAATCTGCCAGGATGTTGGCAATATCAGTTGGTTCTGTAATTTTCGTCCCGTTGTGCTGTAACTCAGAGCAGATCTGGGTGTTGCCATTGAGATTCTTGACATAACTATAGAATGCTTTGTGGTTGTCCTTAGAATCAGTGGTGATTTTATTTTCATAGCTAGCTTTGGAGGATCTAATAAGGGATCTCAGCTTCTTATTGAGGCTGACCAGGGAGCTACTCCACTCATGGGATTTTACTCTCTTTTCCAACAGTTTCTTCCTTCTGTTGTAGAGTTTGTTTATGGCAGGGACCACCAGATTGGCTTCCTTTTTTTGGAGGATAGTGTCTTGGTTCTGTTTGGGATAGCACGATCCATGCACTCGTGTAAGTGCTTATAGAGTGCATCTGTGTAGGATTCAGCAGTCGTAACCGTATTGTCCATCTGCATGGGTGTCATGAAGTTCACCACTTCTGTCTTAAGAAGCATGAAGTTGGCTTTGGAGAAATTTGTTACCATGGTTTCCTTAATGGGGGATGTGGGCGGGATGTGGATATCAAGGGTGATTAGCTTATGGTCGGATTGGACCAACGAGGAGTTGACTACAGGTGTGGAACACCGGTCAATCATGTTGGTAATGACTAGGTCTAGGATATTGTTGCCCCTGTGGGGGTGTGGATAAGTTGATCCAGGGCATTAAAATGTATGAATTCCAGAAAGCATTGAGCAAAGGAGTTGGTACAAGAGTAGTTTTCCCAGTTAATGATGGGTAGTTGAAATCACCCATTATTAGGGTGTTTGGTTAAACCGTAATATTTTCCAGTATAACAAGAAAAGAGGAGTGGGAATCCTGGGTCATGGTGGGGGATCTGTAGCAAGCTATAATTTGGATTGCAGTTTTGCCCAGACTTAGTTGCACTTGGATAACCTCGGATGCATTATGCTGAGCAACTAGCCTGGAGGTGTAGATATCCTTAGTGAATATGGACACGCCTCCGCCTTTGGTGTTCCGGTCCAGGTTAGGTGGCTGAAAAGTGTGGTATGTGTTATAGCCTAGTAATGCAGGGGTGCTCTCTGGAACCTTGAACCAGGTCTCAGTCAATGCACAGATATTGATGTTCTCTATTTTAATGAGTGCCACGAGGGAGTGCATTTTGAGATTTAAACTTCTAGCATTGAGTAGCATTACCCTAAGTTTCTGCTTGCCTGTTCCTATTATGGTGGTGAATTTGTCATTTGAACCTTGCCTAAAAAAGGCACTATAGGGGCAGCAAGAGCCTTAGCCAGTATCTGGAATCCCAGGGGTGACAGGTTCAGGCCATCTCTGGCAAAGCATTGTGGTCTATCGACCATGTCGTCACAGGCAGACAGATATGGGATCCCCTTAGAATGACACCAGAAGCTTAGCCATTTGTTGAAGTCAATCATTTTGTCCTTGCACTGCGGTATCATTCTGGTGATGGCAGGATGCTGCTCAGGGCTAGGCTCATACCTGCCTGATCTGCAAGATCAAAGAGGTCTTCCATGTCTCTTTTCATGTAGTCCAGGGAGGTGTGTCTCAGGTTATTCACACAAACATGGACAATGATATAGTCATATTTGTACTTGTTGTGGAGTGACCTAAGTGCATAGGTTATGTGGCAGATCCTGCCACCCGACAGGCAGCTGACAGTAACCTTCTCCTTGTTTAGCCTGGTGAGTGGGACATCAGTGTGCCTGACTATAGAGTCACCTATGACTAGTGTGTTGGGTACATTGTTTTGCCTTATGGGCTGTGGTTGAGTGGCACACTGAGTATGTGGGCTACATGTCATTTGCGTTGTATTGGGGGGGGGTGGAGGTTGCTTGTATTTCTGCTTTGGAGGTCTCTGTTGCTTGAGCAGATGATTATTGAGAGCCTCGGCGAATGTTTTTTATTTCTATGTGTGGATTTTGGTGGTGTAAGTTTAGTGGGACTATGTGATGAGTGTGGTGTGGTGCAAGTGTTTACCTTCTCCTCTTGATTTTCAAGTTCATTCTTGGTTGGAGAGAACTCTACCTCAAGTTTGGCTAGATATGTGCATCTCTCACAGGCTGTGATGTTGATTGGTTGGTAGAAGGAAAGGGTTGTCTGTGTACATGAGGCAATTGATACATTGCCCCAAGATGCCCAGATTCATCAGAAAGACAGGAGAGAACACTGGGAGCTGACCCTTGGACATGCCTGAATAAAAACTACTTTCCTCTAGACAAGTGAGGAAAGTGAGTATAAGAGCTGTTTTTCTCTAAGCAAGTGAGGAAAGTAAGTACAAAAACTGTTTTCCTGTAGGTAAAGAGGAAGGTTGAGTGCTGTAGTAATTTGCAGCTTATTTAGTGCTAACAACAACCTCTGAACAAATGCTGAGCATGAATAAGCAAATTCAAGTGTTAAAACTAAGAATCTGTACCTGGATCTTGTGGTAGATAGGCTACTTAGTGCTTATCACTCCCACTGATAAGCTAGAATGCTTCCCTCCAACACAGAAAGGCTTGGGGGCCTCAGAAGTTTACAAACAGTCCTGGATACAGCAAATCTGTAGCTGGACTAGACTAGTTACAGGAAAGGTGGGAAACAAGTGCAAAAGTGGGCTTTTAAACTTTTAAACCAGAAAGTTGAATGAGATGGAAAAACTGCCCAAACGGCCAATAAACTACAATTATATATATATATATATATATATATATATATATATATATATATATATATATATAGATGGGTCTATGACACTTCGCCAAAAATCCATTTTGCCAAAAATTTCTGACATTGGGTCCAAATCACCGAAAATCCATTTCGCTGAAAAGAGTATTGACAGTGTATCTGCCCTGTTCCCCCACTGTAGTGAGATCTCGGAGTGAGAATATTAAAGTAGGGGGCTTGTGGGGGGCGTAGTTATAAACCACTTACTTACCCTTTTAATAGGGACTGCTCAATATCAAACAATACTTGACAATATGAGACTGTACTGGGTGAGGGGCTACGCCCCCTACACCCCACCTACTTCAATATTCTCACTCTGAGATCGCAGTACAGTGGGGAAAAGGGCAGATACACTGTCAGTACTATTTTCGGCAAAATGGATTTTTGGCTATTTGGACCATATGTCAGAAATTTCCGGCGAAATAACACTGATCCATATATATATATATATATATATATATATATATATATATATATATATATATATATATATATATATATATATGTACACACACTATATATATATATATATATATATATATATATATATATATATATATATGGGAATACTACTACATCTCAAACTTTTTTGAAATCTCGAATTTCAAAAGCTCGTGACCATGTAGCCACATTACTGAAAGACCAGAAGCGTAAAATTCAAAATCCCAATGTTAAGGGATTTTGAGTTAGCGCTTCTGGTGCTGCGGTTCAGGTAAGTATGTGTGTGTAAGTGTGTTTGTGAGGGGCTTTAGTGTGTGTAAGTGTGTGTGTGTGTGTGTGTGTGTGTGTGTGTGTGTGTGTGTGTGAGGGGCTGTAATGTGTGGGTGTGAGTTTGCCTTGTGTGTAAGTTTGTGCGATCTCGGAGTTAGAAAATTAAAGTAGGGGGGTATGGGGGCACAGCCACCCACATGGGGGGTGCAAGGGGGCAAAGCCCCCCCTGCTTATCTTTAGTGTAGGGTGGTTTGTTTGGTTATGGGGGGAGGCTGTCTGTATGTTTCTGTGTGTGCTGTATGTGTGTAGCACTTTCGCGATTTTGAATTTTGCGCTTTTAACATTTTGGTAATGTGGGGTTTCGGGCTTATAGTCTCGGTATGTTGGGCTTCGGGATTGTGTAATTTTGGGATTCAGTAGTGAATCCATATATATATATATATATATATATATATATATATAGATAGATGTACACATATATGTATAATACCTGTTTATGTGTATACATCTGTCTATCTATCTATCTATCTATCTATCTATCTATCTATCTATCTATCTATGCTCTAAATTTGACAGATTTTGCCTAAGGGCAAGAAAAGTGAAATGACTCATACCTGTTAATCATGTTTCTTCAGTTCAAGAGCTCAGTAAGAAATTTGTATAATTCACTCATTATTTCATATTCATGGAAGTTTGTGTTTTGGAACTAAAATTTTAGTGATGTTAATTAACAATGGTCAAAGTAGCACACATTTAAACATTGTAGTTATGTTTAAAAACATTAATTAACAGTTTTAGACTGGAAAGTGCTATGGTCAGTGGGAAATAGGTGATTGTTAGGGGTTGACAGAGCTTGCATGGCTGTGTAATAGTGAGGAGGTTGCATTCCTTAATGGAAAACTATCTCACTTTACTTATACTTATATAGACTCTGAGGTCCTTTGTTTTGTGGTTATTGTCTTATTTGTTGGTATCTCAGAACATAATGTGGAGAATTCATGTCATTTTGATGGAATAGCTACAAGACTGCAATTGGGACATGCATTTTAAGACTAGGTATAGCTGACAACTGAATCCTGTTGGTATTAATTGGTATACAGCACATTGTTTGTCACCCCTGAGTCTTCTTTTCCTCCCCTTTTCTTGTTTAGATGTAGTGCATGATCTGGATGTTTATAGCTGTGTTGGCTGTCTTGCATGCACAGGATGCTACCATTTTATTTGGATGACAACCACAGCATTGCTTGCAGATTTTTCTATGATGTACTATATGGGATTGTATGAATAGTCCTGGAGGTGTTTCTGGATGCATTTATCACAAGACTATGATTTTTTTTTTTTAATTCAGTGATATCAGAGTGTTACCCTAGGTGATCAGTGATGCAAGTGTATCTTTAGGGGCAACTGCCTTGTTTTGTAGAGGGCATCTACACAACAACTTCATGAAATTTATAAGAAAACAATAAAGCTTATAATAAACAATAAATAGCAAATAAGAAATAAAGTTTAAATGGGAGCAAGTAGCAGTCAGAATATGTTTACATAGGCCAGAGCTCATTCAAAAAGTACTTTTGATCTAAATATGCATCCAAGACTAGTAAATCAATATGTACATACATAGAATCATAGGAGATTACTAGGCTATCAATCTGGAGGTCATTTTAAGCCTAGCCATTTCATCCCAATGTAATACCATAGAAATGCTAGTCAATACCCAAGACTGCATTTATTGATGATTGCTATTGTCCAGGAAGGTTGTGGGTACTATCCCCAGTAAGAATTTATGGTGCCCCATCCACTTGTCCAGGTTCCTCTTGAACAGTGTCATACAGGTGTTCTGTTTCACATAAACTGGTAGACTTTTCCAAAGATGCTGAAATCACTGGGAGATATATCTGTCCCTCCAGCAGGTCCTATTTAAGTCAAAGGCCAAAAATTGGTCCTGGAATGGGTAGCCCTAGTCACGTTTGATTTACGGATATGCAGCAAGTTCATTAGGTTTGGGTCTTGAATTGTTCTGTAGGCCAGACATAAGTTTCCCCTAAGAAGTCTGTTAGATATGGAGTATAATGACAAGGACTTTTGTCAGTCTCTGTAAGGCACATGCTTGAGCCCCTTGATCTTCTTTGTTAGAAACTTCTGAGGTCTCTCCAATTCCTGCAGGTGCTTACTACAGTACATGCTGAATGGGGTGTTATACTCAATTATGTGTTGGAACAATGCTGAGTATAGAGAGGTTAAGACCTCTTTTACTCTTAACAAAAATAAATAAATAAATAAATAAAAGACATGCATCTGTAGCATTTCTTCCCCGGCCTCTGCTGAAAATTGGCTACGTTCCAAGTCAGATTTTCCAGGTTAACACATGCTAAATAAATAAATAAAACACAGAAATGATATGCCAGCTGCAAATATCGATTGGACTTACAACCATTCTAAAAAAGAATAGTGTCTATATATCTACATACATGTACACGTATATGTGGGATATAGTCAGGCAGTACATAACCCTGGTCCAGTAAACTATGGTTTAATTCCACTGTTGTTAGTGTTGGAAACAAAACTGTTTTACAGCATCGATGAGGGAAGGGTAAAGAAGTTTCTGAACATTGTTTACTGTCTTTATAGTGCTAACATTTTTATCATTTTTTTTTCTGGAATGAGTGATAGATATGTCCGTGTGTGTCTGTGTGTGTGTGTGTGTGTGTGTGTGTGTGTGTGTGTGTGTGTGTGTGTGTGTGTGTGTGTGTGTGTCTGTGTGTGTGTCTGTGTGTGTGTGTGCGTGTGTGTATGTATACATATATATGTGTGTGTGGGTTGGTGAAAGTGTGTGCATATATGTGTGTGTGTGTGTGTGTGTGTGTGTGTGTGTGTGTGTGTGTGTGCGCATGTGTGTGTATACATATACATACATATATAGAAATTACAGAACATCAAAGTGCATTTCATTGTGACCATATGATCAAAGTTCCATAATTTTGAAAAGAAACAAAAAATGATATGATAATTACATATACCAACTCCAAGATTGCACTACAGTGGTAAAAGGGTCAATTCTCCATGATCTCCGTACAACTATTTCGACTTTTCAGAAAGTCAATCATATGGTCTTGATCATATGAAGTTTGACTTTCTGAAAAGTCGCTCTTCCAAATGGGACCCATATTTATTTATATATATATCTATATCTATATCTATATATATATATATATATATATATATATATATATATATATATATATATATATGTGTATATATATATATATATATATATATATATATATATATATATATATATAGATAGATATATAGATATATATGTATATACATATGTGTGTGTGTGTGTGTGTGTGTGTAGGTATAGAGGGATAGCTGTATTTAACAATACCAGAGCAACAGAATACCAACACAAAAATATTGGCACACACTGATGCTGACAAATAAAAATTCCAACACAGTACTGACAAAAAGCTACAACTCCCATACCCATCATTAAACTAATCAGGAAAGAAGACAACCAGTCTCTTTCTGCAATCACTTTAAATAAAAATGAAGTAAAACAAATATAAACCCTAAAACATAAAAATACTATGAGACATAATTTGTCTAAATAGTGGTAATGTTAGGGAATGAGTTTTTCAGAAGATAATGTGCAGGTTTGGGGTTAGGGGCAGGGAAGAGAGATGTGGTTAGGGTTAGCACACATAAATAAGGATGGGGAAGGGCCCCCTGTACCACCATACTCATGTGTGCTAACCCTAATCTTATACCTGCCGTTACCCCTAACCACGACACTGAACCTTACATTCAGAATAATCCTTTCCCTAATAGAACTACTACACTTTACAAAAGGACACTCAATCCCTACATAACACTCATTAATATCAGTAAAACGATCCCCTTACCTAGCCCTACTTCTAACCCTAACCTGCAAACACTTGCACAAACAGTCCCACCCCTTCCACCAAACCACCTACCTCTATGAAGTAAATGAGTTGTCAGTAAAATGAACATTCAGTAAAATGGCACCATGCTTCATTTTGATGGAAAAATCAACTGTTGACAAAGCGAAATGCATCCACATATGCACACATAAATGACACAAGTTATTGAACAAATTTGACTGAAAGCCAAATTCATAGAACTACATTTGACTGAAACATGTTATTACACCAAAAATAACTAAAAAACTTGTGTTTTGAAGGGAGTAAGCCCACATCCACCCTCTCACACTCCTTATTAAATTATACTAACTCCAGAGTCCCACAATGGTGAAGAAAAGTGATAAAATACACTCATTGAATTTCAGCTGATGCACATATATGCAATAGAAAACTTCATTACAGCAAACATAGCTTAAAAATATAATATATTGAGGGGGGGGGTCCTCTATTCCTCCTAACACCTCCTTACTTAAATATCGGTTCTACAACAGTTGAAAAATAGGAAAAATAACACACACACACTGAATCCCTTTTTTACTTTTCAAATAAGTTTCCAGTAAAATGTGTTTAGTAAATTGTGATTCAGCAGTGATTCTGTCAAAGCAGCCAATACTATATATGCATATGTATACTTATATATGTGTGTGTGTGTGTGTGTGTGTGTGTGTCTGTGTGTGTGTGTGTGTGTGTGGGTGTGTGTGTGTATTATATGTGTGTGTGTGTGTGTGTGTGCATGTGTCATACCTCTCAACTGTCCAGGTTTTCCCAGAATGTTCAGATTTTTGCCTCATATTTTTGGTCTGTTCATCATACAATTTGTGGTTTTCTGGATTTTTGTGGTGAATAAGTGAGAACTGAGGTCATAATTTAATGACAGGCATTTGAGTATGGTAATACAAGACCTTGCATTCCATCAACTTTCTAAACTTATAAGAGCAATATTTAAAATTAGTCCCTATTTTGGGGGTTTTATCCCCTATTATTTTTGGCTTTGTCCAGATTTTTTTGTGCCAAGAGGTTGAGAGCAATGGTGTGTGTGTGTGTGTGTGTGTGTGTGTGTGTGTGTGTGTGTGTGTGTGTGTGTGTGTGTGTGTGTGTGTGTGTGTGGACAGATAGACAGATATAGATGGAGATATAGCTGGAGATAGATATAGATACACATAAATGAAGTAAACTCTTTAAAATAAGTTTTAACCAACAGAGTTTATCACTGTTATCAACATTGGTTTTAAGTGGTATTTGTCAAATCTCACAAGTAATGAAGTGAAGAAGATCAAATGTTCTTAGTGAGTGAGAGCCTTGTGTGCACAAAGTTAAATGGGACTTTGTTTTAGTGTTGAGTATTTGTGTGTGTGTGTGTGTGTGTGTGTGTGTGTGTGTGTGTGTGTGCGCGCGCGTGTGCAAGTGTCTGCAGGTTAAGGATAAAGCTAGGGCGAGGTAAGGATATAGATTTTGCACTTTGTATGTCTTTTAGTTTGTTATGTGATGTGAGTATGTGTGCAAGTGTGGTCAGGGTTGGAATAATGACTAAATTATATGATAGCTTTAGTGTTGCATGTGTATGTGATGTGAGTGAATGAGTACTTTGTGTAATGGTACTGTTAGAGAAATACATTTTGGTGTAGTATTAGGGTGGAGTTAGGGTAGGTATTGACATGCATGTGTAATGCAGTACAAGGGGAAGAAACCCAAATCCATTCTTACTTGTCTGTGCTAGTTCTAACCCTATTCCTATCACTGCCCATAAGCCTAATATTATGCATTACCTTACCAAAATCTCTTTCCCTAACAGCATCAGTGTTCAGACAGATTATGTCTGGATGTACTGTTATTCATTTATTTGTTGTTTACTTGATATATCAAGTTAAGCAATTGCAGGAGTAGTCTATCTTTTCTAGTTTTCCGAGCATCCCAGGTTCCACTTTTTTAACAGAAGTGAGTTTCTTTATACAGAAATTGATGCAATCTGCATCTATATTCCTGTTCATTGATGTAAGAGAATATATGTATGTACATTTGTGTTTGTTAGTATGTATGTTTGTATATAAGGCACAGGGACTATATGCATGTATGTGTATAACAGTGCATAAACAGCTGTATGGTACCTAATTGGGGCCACACAAAAATGAGCTGTTTTGTGAAAATGTCACAGCTGTGTCAAGAGATTAGTGGTACAACATCTGGAATGTTGTTGTGGGGCAAAAAAGTAAAGAAAAATTCTTTGGCAAGGCTTGAAGTAGGTAGTTGTAGTGGCAATGAGGAAGACCATTGGGAGTACATTGTCACAAGGGTGCTTTTGGGAGAGTCAGAATACCCTCTGTATCCTGAGGGTTCTAGAAACTAAATAAAAAAAATCAAGGAAAGGAGTGCAGGTTTGTGTGTGCGTGTGTGTGTGTGTGCGTGCGTGTGCGTGCGCGCGTGTGTGTGTGTGTGTGTGTGTGTGTGTGTGTGTGTGTGTGTGTGTGTGTGTGTGTGTGTGTGAACTTGTTATATAAATATTGGTAATGATACTAATCTGGTATGTTCCTGCAAATTTTCATTGCATCGATTACCATACTGCATTTTGGAAATGATTGTAACACAGAAGCAGCAAATTTTCCTGGATGAAAGTATGACTTTCATGTTACCAAAGAGACTTCTATGTTTGAACTAGGAAAATGAATCAGATCTTGCCAAGGTAAATGCAAACACTGAAGGAAAGAGAAAGGAGAGATTTGCTGGATTTCATAAGCATGCTCCTGCTACAGCATTAGTTAGATCAGATGCCTGGTAATTTGTGAAAAAGGCAAATAGTTGTTAATAGTTTGGATGATTTCATACAGTCTTTTTTGATTCTATGGATACCAATTGGAGAGACAGGCTGTGAGTTAGTGTGACCAAAACAGACATTTTGGTATGAGGTAGAACAAGAAGCTGGGGTGGTGCAGGACAACCTGAGGTACAGGTGTTTCTGGGGGGGGGGGGGGCTTCACAGTAGAGCCTGCATAGGCCTTGTAAGAGGAACTGCTGGGGGTTGCTATATTTATAGTAACTAATCACAATATGCAGACAAGCACGGTAAGAATAATTTCATACTTGGGCAGTGTTAACCCTTTGCTATCCGTATGTCACAAGAGGCATGGGACAAGATTAGGCATGCAAAATACAATGATGAGTTTTCCTTATTATATCAGGAGAGTGTGGAGCATATAGCAGATAAAGAGGAAACTATGTTGAGGTGTAGGTGGACAGCTACAGTAACAGAAAAGAAATCGGAACAAGTACTGCCCATGCATTTGAATTACTTGAAAATTTACAAAGGACAAAAGACTGAAGGTTGGGCATTTGTGGCTGCTTTATGATCAGTGTTTCTGCTGTCAGAAGGTCAGTGATAGGTAACTAAAGTGAGAAGTCAGGCACAAAAGAACATGGCTGGCAATAATAATAAAAATGGAAAGACAATTAATGGGGGAGACAGTGATGGGTTGGTAGCTAAATCTTGCTGAATATTTAAGAATAGGATATGGAACTAGATAGCATGCATGTTTCTTCACAACTGCTCAACCTGTAGGTGAACCTCCCTGAGATGTTTCAAAATTGGATGAGATCAGGTAACCTGACAGCGAGCAGGGAGGCTTATTGATAGTATATTACTTAAGAAAGAAGTTAATTTTGACATTTCGCACACTGTATCTTATGAGATAAATGCTCAGCAGGGAAGCTAGACCATGGCAGAGGCTGTTTTTCAGGATATTCCAAGGGAATAGGAGAGGTCTACTTTTGAGTTGAATGAGTTTTTTTAGGGGGGAAAGGTCCATAATCTAATTTGTCATGAGTCAAAGACAATGTATAAGCAGCCAGGCCAAGCTGTGAATGCTCAACGAACATTTTGGTAGAGGGGCATCTGTATAACACCGAAACCCTACAATAAGTACAGAGATTTAGGTTAATCTGTCCACAGAGGGTGGTTAATCAAGTGCTACCATATTGCAAGAAATGGAAAATAGCATCAGGTAAGGAAGCTGTGGTACCAAATTTTCTCAACAAGATGGTAGAGGCAAATAGAGTTATAGGAATATTCAGCTCCCTCAGTTCAAACACTTTAAGTTGTCCACCTTGGGGCTGGTACCAAACAATGGCAGGAGAAGTTTAGGCTTATTCATTAAACATCCTAACTAATATAATAGTAAAAAGATGCAGATACATTTCAACATTCATTGCTAGCTGACAGTGAAGATGTTCTAAACTGAGAAGCCTTAACTTAGCAAATGTAGGCACTGAGTGTGCATTTTACCTCTAAATGGTGCATTCCCATGATTGGTGTCCCCTGGGGATGAAGCTGTGGGAATGCACTACTTGATAATGTGACACCCACATGCTTTTCATTGTATTCCTGCTGAGCATGAGCTATGAAATGATTTTGCTTGGAAAGCATTGATTAGTTAAGTCTTATGTTTAATGGTTTAATTGTTTTTGAACAAGAAGATATTTAAAGTTCTGTGATTTTAAGTCCTTGAAATGCATGTTTGCTGATGTGCTGGACAGAGTTAATGAACATGAACTTTATTGCAGCCTTTTATGTAGATGATTGTTTTTTTTTGTATCTCTAGTACATGCAAATTTTACAACAGAGATTTTAGGGCACTTGGTGTCCTTCTTAATTAATTATCTGTGGGCCAAAGGTGGATAAATTTGAGAGATATTACTGAGGTGTTAAATCCATAGATGGTGGGCAAGGAATGCTGTCTGGAATATAGCAGTGCATGCAAAGGCCCACTGCTTGTCTTTCAGACATAGAGCTTGTCCAGTTTTAGCAAACAGTCAACAGTAAGGAGGATAACTGTAAGATGGACTAGGTTGGAGATGGGTAATGCTGTCCAGTGGAAACCATTGATTAGAGTTCTGCTACCTACACTCTTTCTGTGATTGCAGAGCATATGAAGAGACTGAATTGTATGCCAACCTGATAACCTTAGTGATATTCTATTCCTCAGGACCTTTTAGAATAAGTGATATTTGGTACTTTGTGGTAACCTGCAGACATTGCTAAATCACATTATGGTCTGATTACTGATAAATAAGACCAGTTAAGGAACATTATTTGTGTGGTGCTGAGGAAACAAGGTAAAGCCTTGATCTGTACATTAGCATGGGAGAATACACCCCAAGAACTTAAACAATGAACAGAGATAATCTGATCCAGTTTTTAGCAGCCCCCCCCCCCCCAAAGACAGTGGACATTTAGCATTCTGGACTGGTAATAAAGAGTGCTTTGAGGTTTGCCAGCATGGACACAAAGGGGTACTTGGCATAATCATATAGGACATAACAGGCATCTTTGATGAAGTAGAAGCCTTGCCCTAAAAACGGTTAAACAGATGGGAGCCTAGTGCCTTCCATAACTGCTTTAGGAAATGAGAGACTATACCAGGGAATCCAAATGGGGATGCAGTTTTTAAGTCTTTGCAAATGTAGAAATGCTATCTTTGGTGAACTTTTAACAACCTGCTTTATTTTCCCTGCAGTTTCCATTAAGTTCTGCATGGTTGGGTATTTGTTCATATTTTGGTCAGAAAGTAGAGCTCACTTATATTACATAAGCCCACAGACAGGATTGAATATGGATACATATTTGTTGACTTGGCATGGTTTGTAGAGGATAGCATGACTTTAGGCATTCATTTGATACATAGTTTGTTTAAAAACTATAGACTATGATTACTTAAATGTCATATTGATCCATTTAGGAGGACACAATTTGGGTACTGCACAAAAACTACTCTGGTGCCCATGATTCTCGAGGACTTTCTGTACAATAACATGAGTTTCATCAAGTTACAGTAATGTGTTTATAGAATATTGAACCAAAAGTATATGGTGCAATAGTGCTCAAGGAAAACCAATGAACCAAATAGAAAAACACTATTGTTGCGAGTCCAAAATCTTCTTTAATAAATCACAGAAATTAAGCGCTTTCGTCAAATAAACCTGACTTCATCAGAATTCACTACAACTACTATAAAACCACTTTTATACAGATGATTTCCCTGTGATTGGCTAAAACACACACAGTAATTGATAACAATTAAAACAATTATTATTTAAAGGTGTCAACCAGTGCCTTAAACTAAGGCTAATCAAATAAATGAAATTTTGTATTTTTCTCTCTGTTACCCTCAATACATTGCTTCATTTGTAAAGAGTTGTTACGAAAAGTTTATAAACACAAATGAAAGCAGCAAAAAACAAATAGAGAATTGAATAAAATACAATTCCTTTCAGAAAACTGCTTAAATGTGTTCTGCTTTTTGCTTTTAAAATGGGAGCCAAGTTTAAATGGTCATTCAAGCCAGGGGGGAAATTAGCTGCCCACCTCAGTTGCCATAATAATTCTTTCTTGTACAATATATTTTGCCAATCTCCACCCCTGGCTTCCAAATTGACTATGTCAACAATAGCAAATTTAAAACCTGTGTAACCATTACATGTTATATTATGTTTATACAGAGCATTTGTATCCTTATGATTTTTTATATCATATAAGTGCTCATATATTCTTGTCTTAAGGGACCGTTTCATTTTCCCAATATAAAAGGAACTACAGGTATTGTACCTAGCGATATATACTAACTTATTTGTATAACAATTACCTTTCCTTGGGTAAATAACACTTTTGTTTTTATTTTCTAAACAAATCATACTCTCCTGTAAAATATAAGAACAGTAATTACATCTGCCACAGGGTCTACTGCATTTATTATTTCAGTTTGTACAAGGTGGTTGTGCCTGTTTTCTAGAATTTTCTTGATATTAAACCCAATTTTTGTGGTAAATACAGGCTTTTCCCCTACCACTTGATAGACTTCATGATCCACTTTGAAGATGCTCCAATTCTTGTATAAAACTTCTTTAACTTGCTGGTATAGAGGACTAAACTATATAATACATGTATGTTCAAAGTTTAGTTCCTTTACTTTCTCCACATTCTCCTCAGGGTCTATTTGTTTTTTGCTGCTTTCATTTGTGTTTATAAACTTTTTGTAACAACTCTTTACAAATGAAGCAATGTATTGAGGGTAACAAAGAGAAAAATACAAAATTTCATTTATTTGATTAGCCTTAGTTTAAGGCACTGGTTGACACCTTTAAATAATAATTGTTTTAATTGTTATCAATTACTGTGTGTGTTTTAGCCATTCACAGGCAAATCATCTGTATAAAAGTGGTTTTATAGTAGTTGTAGTGAATTCTGATGAAGTCAAGTTTATTTGACGAAAGCGCTTAATTTCTGTGATTTATTAAAGAAGATTTTGGACTCGCAACAATAGTGTTTTTCTATTTGGTTTATAGAATATTCCTTGAATGTTCTCAAAGAAAGCACTCATGGTGCAAGGTATAGGAGAAGATTGGAAATTTATCAATCACAGGTTTTTGAGGGAGGCCAAGGCAACAGGCTTTCTCGTCCTTCAGCACCAGACTTTGAGGCAATGAATGGTGCAGACTGGATGATATCCCTCTATCTACATATAGATTTTGGCTTTATTTAAACTACACATTAGACCACTACTACACATAGCATATAAGTGGCATGAGATATTAATTTTTAGTGAGGAAGACAATAAAGTCTGACAAGATTAAAGATAATATATAAAAATTAAAAAAAAATAAGGAAAATAAAAAATAAAACTAAAAGAAAAAAATGTTTTTCTTTACATTTTTGCAAGCCCCCCCCCCACACCCCCTACACCCTCTGCTAATTAAATATACCACCTCTGAGATTGCACTACAGTGAGGTAAATGGTAAATCTCCCATTCTGTGCTGTACAACGATCTCAATTCAAAACATTTGAAGTTCCAAAACTTCGATCACATTGTCCTGGCCATAAGGATTTTGAAGTTTTGAAACTTCAGTAAATCAAAGTAGATCCATATATATATATATATATATATATATATATATATATATATATATATATAGTGAGAGAGAGAGAGAGATAGTTATATACATATCCTGAATGTCATTCCCCTTGAAATATCACTGAGATGATAGGCTCACTATCACCTACCAAGTAGTCCGTTCATTCTATGTTTCTCTACTATTGGTTACCAAAGCAGAGATGTAAAACTAATATCATATACAATAATTTTGCCTAGGGTGACAGACCTGACAATGGGGGGTGGGGTGTATGGCCACTCCCATTGGGTGACTATACTCCTCAGCTGATACTACCTTATGTACATTGGCAGACAGCAAATTGTATAGTTATAATGGGCTGGCACAAATTATGACACAGACTTAGGAATGAGGCTTACTTAGAAAGGCCATTGCTACCTGAGGGTTTTAATAAAGTTGAGAAGAGTAACTTAGATGTGCATCTATGCTGGAATTACAGCATAAGTAACAAACTCAGAATAATTGACTTTCTAAGTGAGTAGTGATGTTTTTGAAATGTCAGGTTGTGACACCAAAATGGAAAACAACAAACTGAAGATGCCTGATTCATAGTAAATCATCAAGAAAGTGTCTAATCTCATCCAATTGAAGTGGTGTTGGTATATTGTTCAAAGGAAGAGGCACAGGACAAATAGTACATAATTTATAGAGGAGGATATGTCTTAATGGCTTCTGAAATGATCATTCAGATGCTAAATCATTGTTAAAAGAAAGACAGGCTGTAGCACTCTGTCAGCTAACTGAATGTACTCAGCATCTATCACAAAATGTTGAAAAAGAATGCTGAATTATATAAAACAAAAAATAGAGACATCCCAAATGCTAAAGCAAGCCAAAACAAGCAGTCAGCATAATGTTACATTTAGGGATGCAGTTACTGTTAGTGGTTATGGATAGGGTTGGCATTATAACTAACAATAGGGTTAGGTTAACATACATAAGTAAGGGTAAAACAAGAGTTCTGGACTTAACATTATGAAGTTGATTGGTTTAACTTCATTTTATCTGCATGAAACCTTGATGACCCTTTTATGTAGCAACTCAGATGGATATTTGTAGTTTTGGTTTATACCTCAGGACTCCTGACGTTTACTGGGGAGTGGTGACCCAAAACTGAGTATCATACTAAACTCAGATGCACTTAGAAGGCAAACTAGATTTCTACCAGCCAATCAAATAGAAGGCTGTTTTTATTTGAGATGGTAGGATAGTGTTGACCATCTAATGTGGCTAAAATTTAAACAAATGTCTGTTCTTTGCTGTTAAAGTATATGAGTGGAATTTAAAAATTGCCCCAGAGCCTAGAACCCAAAGCTAAATCCACCTTTTGTGCATGATTAAGAAAAATAATCACTGTAACATTTCTCAAGTAGACACCACCATAGAATATACAGCCCATGTGCACTGAAAATCCTTTAAGTACCATTCACTTATTTACAGTGGAAATCCACAAGCTATTGTAATATGACATGTTGTAAAAGCACATAAAGCATCCAGTATGCAGCATGTAGGCTATGTGTTTCCAAAGCCCAGAAAGAGGACATCTAATAAACTGAGATATGCAACATCTGTGGATTCTGCATTGCACTGCAGTTACACAGATTAAGAAATACACTGTACTGTTACCATAAACACATACATCAACATTCTCCATGATGTGCCCTTATGCTCAACTTCACCTATTCATTGGTAGTACCTTATATCAACACATGCTGTTTCACTGCAGCACCATCTGATAATAAAACACGTTAATTCACGTTAAGATATTGCAGCAGTGTTTTAGTTGAATTCATCTGTAGGTCACATCTTAGGGTTGTCACATACAAACATCTGATATTTGGGAGCTCATTTTGAGGGGCTCATTTTATGTGATTTTATGACTATATTCAGTGGTACTTGTGACTCCCATCCTTGAAATTGACTTCATCGGTTCCTTTCCAGAGGGAGTTTTATGAGAGGAATGAACCTGACATGCTCCACAAGCCAGCTGCACTTCCCATCTTGATTCGATGGAAAAAAGGAAAACCTGGGCCTGCTGTGCTGGTAGATAGACACTGAGGAGGTAGTCCAGGGCAGACAATGGCTTTCTGAGTGGATCCCAGTCCATGATTCATCAGGTGGAAAACATGATACATGTTAGCACAGTATGAAGTTCAGGAAAAGACACTGATTGTCAAGCAGCATTCTGTGTATCACTCACTTCTGCATGTCACCTCTGTCATTTTAAGTTGAATATGATGGATGAGTCTGGCTTCTGAGGATTCTGTAAATGGACATTTTATCATACAGGATGATATAAAAGAGAATAAGGCACACCAGCTGGAAATGTGCTGGTTATAAAGATATTTCAGTACTTTACTTTGCATATCTACATCTATATCTATATATTACATGCTTGCATGCGTATGCGTGTATGTGTGTCAGAGACCATGTGCCAAAAAAATTACATTATCAAACAGCAATTGATTGAACACAATCACAAGCTAATCGAAAAAGAAAGTTTAAACCTGTTTTCTGCAAGGGGAAAGCCTCCCTGCACCGCCACAACCCCTAAAAATGATATATGCCAATTGCAAGAATACAATATAGTGGAGAAAGGGAACATTCCTAAAATCCCCACTGTACCACAATCTCACACTGAAAAAGCCAGTGCATATAATCAGCTGATTTTTCAATCAGCTGTACCTTTTTCCCCCTTTGACAATTGGTAATCTCGACTAGTTGTGAGCAAAAGTTACTTCCATGTAATTTTGTGATTTTGTACTTATTTCACTTAATATAAATTTAAGTGGTCTAAATAAAAGATCTAATCACAATTTATCCAATAATTGCTACCACTACATACTTTCTATTGTAACTCTGATAATGGGAAAGCTTTGGATTTTGTGATTGCATTGCAGAACAACTGTTTACAAAATCAAAAACTTAAAAGATTGAAATATATATATATATATATATATATATATATATATATATATATATATATATATATATATATATATATATTTACTAGATATCTATATCTATATATTTATTCCATTACTTGTTGGTTCTATAGACAGCACCCAGAGTGCCGGGTGTGTGATATGTAACATCCGCCATAATGTTATGCTGGCATGTAGTATGCAATGAGATAGACTGTTTATTTATGGACTTGATAATTGGAATGGAGAAAATACATACATTTTGATCTTGTAAGTTTTAGTTTTGCAAATTATCTTTCTTTTCAGCATTCAGTGTTTTCATCTCAATGTTTTCAGTTTTGGTTTTATGTCAGTTCGATTCACTGAAATAGACCCAGCCATGTTAGGAAATTTAGAGGTAGTGTGTGTGTGCATGCATGTGCGCGCGTGTGTTTGCGTGTGTGTCTGTGACTGCAATGCTCGCGCAATACTCTCACAAACTCTCCTTTAAAATCTGACATACTATATATGGTTAAGTTGACCAAATGTATCTTCTCCAGCAGAGCAAGTGTCATTCATAATAGGCAAAAAAAATGATGGTGTAAAACAGGAAAAACAAAACAAAATAAAACTCTTGCTCAACTGAGTGAATATAGCCAGTCAATAAAGAAAAAAAAATATCGCACAGGTGGCCACAGAACAGTTAAGTGTATTTCTAAGATTAGGTATAGGTTAAGATTAATATGCACTACTAAGGTCGACAGATGGGGTATGCATATTTCTTTTTTTTTCATATTTTATAATAAGAACATTAATATGTATTTTATGGAATGTGATACATGAACGGTAAATTCTGGATGTAAAATACATGATGAAAACATAACAGTCTGACATAAACAAGGTTTTATAGTAATTAGCATAAATGAAGATGTAATACTTTGGTATGATACCATGCAAACTATAATACTTAATATCAGCATGAATATTTCTCTGATCACAATAAAAGACAGCCATTGGCATTTCTTTCTGGCACTACTCATGCAAATGTACAATGCAAATTAACATTTTTGGCCATAATGTATATTATGACTTTGTTGCATGACTCACTGTCAAAGCCAATAACATGTTGGAAATAGCAATGAAAGTGCACCAACCTATAGTTTTAGATGAAGAGGATGAAGCTATATTTAATTGTTTACAACACTTTATAATATATATACAAATATTCCAAGGCATAAAAATGAAAGCTGATATCATTATGGAGAAGATTATTTCAGATGTACGCTTCTGTCTAGCAGAGTTGCAAATATATAATTAATGGGTTTGGCTAGTTTGAAGACCTTATTTATGAAGAGGTTATAAATATCATTCTGTTCAAGAATTTATTTTATTTTATTTATTTGCATTTGGTTACTGGGAAACTCTGACTAGGTCATGCAAGACTTCGTTTCAGTGGACGCCCAGGGAGAAAAAGCTCCAAAAACATATTTAGTAAAAGAAAAACATACAAAGAAATTACAGCAGACCCTTTGTGAGTACAAACAATATTTGAAATATAGTGGTTTATGTATTCAGCATAGACTAGGAGTCTAGGTGAATAAGAAGAAAGTCAGAATTAACAGATATATTACTTATAAACCTATTTTGTCAGAGAGAAACTGAAGCCATTATCTTGAATGTAAAAGTACATTCTAAAGCTTTCAATAGCCATGATGTGAAAGATTTTAGATAAGGATTTCCCATCATCTATAGCTTGGATAGCAACAGTGTTAAAAAGATTTGCATTATAACTAGAAATCTTTTCTTGGATACCATGATTTAATACAGAAACCTGGTACAGCACCATATTTTATAGCCAACAACAGAAACAATTTTAAACATTAATTAGAGACAAATGATAAACATAGAGTGCAATCTTTAATAAAAAGAGTGCAGGCTGAAGAGACAAATTTTAGATTACAATCCCCTATTGATGAGGACTTTCTAAATGGTGTATTTTGTAAATGAAGGTCCAATTTAATATTAATGGAATTCTGTGTAGGTTTGGGGAGTACGCATGGTATGTAAGAAGCAGTACTGTGCTACCTATGCAGTAAGCAATATTTTATATAGATAAACAAAAATGTTATAATTCAGGATCGCTGTATGTCTCTATGTACTGAAACTAAAATTATGAGCAAAATTTTATGCTGACATTCTGAAACTTGAGTCTATTTTGTTAATTTATTTTTAGGTGGGGTGGGAGAAGATCCTCAGAGTATAGAAACTGACAATCTACCTTGAAACCCTAACAATGTTTGATAGTAACGTGAGTGTGTGTGTGTGTGTGTGTGTGTGTGTGTGTGTGTGTGTGTGTGTGTGTGTGTGTGTGTGTGTGTAAATACATCATAATATTTTGTATGTTTAATATTTTCTATTCTTCAAACTATTTTAATGAGATGAGTGTTTATTGGTTAAATTTCATCATTTGTATCTCACAAGATACTTATTTACGTGTTTGTTCTGTACTTCCATTATAATGAATATTTTGACAAATGAAAGTGCATGAAAGAGATTAAAACTAAAATTTAAGTTTAAGGCTCAGTGTTTTCAGAGTATGTGTTTTCTTCTTTTCTTCTTGAATTTTTACGTACAAGCTGAGGACATTTGTTTATGGTGTGTGGGAAAATGCTTATTGAGATCTCATTGTGAACCTTGTGTTAAGACAGGGAAGTTTGCTGCAGATAATTCCTGACTACCTGACATGGTTCCTAAGACATTGTCACTTGATTTCAAAAATAGGAGATCTGTGGTGTAAAAGATTTCACCTTTCCCAGCTTGAGAAGCAGATCAATATCACATTTTCACAAAAGTAGCAAAGATGGTCTTTGTGGTAATTACCCATAAAGAGGAAGAAATGTGTTGTTAAAACCACAATGCAGTATATACAGAAGTGTTCACCTTCAATGCTGCAAGTTGGAAATGTAAATTTATTTTTCAAAATGGTTGCCATGTGAGAGAAATGCAATAGTTTACAAAGACAGTTATCTGATAGGCAAGCAGACACACTCAGCCATTTTATAGCCTGTTACTCTTCTTTTCCCCATTCTATGTACAAGTTTTAACTTGCAAACAAAAAAAGATGCAAATAGTGCAATTACAATAAATTCTACTGCAATTGACACAAAAATGTGTCATGGGGGATTTTGTGAGAGATTCAGTATAACCCTCCACATAACTGTCATTACAGTCGTGTTCAGTTTGTGCATGCCTGTAAATAAATCAAATGTATTTTCAGAAAGACCTAAGTATTTCACTTCCGACGTGCACAGCATATTTTGCTAAGTGAAGCAGAGGTCCTTGAGGACCTAAGGCCTACTCGATATTGACAAGAGGGAGCTGTATATCGAAGGTGTCACAAAGCAGAGAAATTGTTAACTAAATGGGATTCTATTCATATAGCCAAAAGATCATGAATTGAGTTTCCTTTGCTATCAGTTAAATTTATTGTCTGCTAAATTAAGTTTCATGTCTTATAAAAGCTCATCAGCCACTCTGACATCTTCATAGTGTATTAATATTTGTTGGAGTCTGTCTGTAAAATAAAATAAATGACCAAAATCATTTAATGATAGGTAATATTCTAAATGAAAACTTGGGAAAAAAATCAGTGTCGTGCTAAGTATGTTTAAGACACTTTGTTGTGGAATTTTTAACCAATTTGTGCCAGCGTATTTTCTTTCTTGTTCCAGCCCAACAGCTAACACAGATGATTAGAGTTATGAGCTGCTTTCAGATTGGTTCATGTAGCTCAGGGTTCTATCTCCCCACTCTTCATTTGCCTACTGTGTAACCCTGAGCAAGTCACTTAAAAAGACAGTGCTCCAAGGCAATTAAAACATTAAGCTAATGTCCTCAGTGGTAACAGTGCCTAGTAACTACCTGTTAAATGAATCAGTTGCATTCAGATGAGTGATGTCTTGTGAGCCATCATGTTCACTGACAGAAAATAACATTGCATTATTGTTCATGTGAAATGCTCTACACTAGAAATATTTCCAGTATTTCTCTATTCAGATTAACTTTGATAAAAGCATTACAAACTTTCACATGGTATCAGCAAAAAAAACCTTACATGATGCTGTAGACAACTACCACTGATATTTAAGTTACAGCAAAACTGTAATTAGTTTTGTTTTATGTATACATATATGTGTGTGTGTGTGTGTGTGTGTGTGTGTGTGTGTGTGTGTGTGTGTGTGTGTGTGTGTCTATATATATATATATATATATATATATACATATATATATATTTATTATTAAAACATCGAACATCAGAATGTAAACCTATCAAAAATGTGGTTTACATGCTCAAAGTTCAGAATACAGCGTAGGGTGAAATATCGACACTAATGTAGGAGAAGTCAAATTTGACTTCTGCAGTCTGGTGTCCCCTTTGCAGCAGTGCATATGGACCAGATCTGTACTGTACAGTGCCCCCCATGCCTCCTAGCACTTATAGGGTCTATATAAGAAGATCAAATGTTTAGGTGATCAAACACCTAAACATCGATCTTCTAATATCGAAAGCAAAATCTGGCGAATGGCTGATTTAATGCAGGGGAAAGATTTCCCTTGGCTGTTCACCGGATTTTGCCATTTCCGTACTGTTGAGTGATCTCGGAGTTGGTATATTTAGTTAGGGGGGGTAGTTTGGATGTAAAGTTTATTTTTTTTTTAAACTGGCCAACGAGCATGTTTCCCTGTGGGGGTTCAATATTCTTAGGTCCAATATTAGACAATCGATGTTTAGGTATTCGATCACCTAAACATTCTAATCTTCTAATATTGACCCCCACTTATATATTCCAACCCCGAGATTGCACTACAGTGTGAATAAAGGGTAAATCTCCCGATTCACACTGTCTTGGTCTTTGGTCTACCAGAGTCGACATTATCACCGTCTACCAAACAGTTTTTTGCATTCCTAATAGCACATATGTTAATTTCACACAAGGCATGTTCAACATACTGACAGTATATATATATATATATATATATATATATATATATATATATATATATATATATATATATATATATACATATATATATATACATATATATATATATATATATATATATATATATATATATATATATATATATATAGAGAGAGAGAGAGAGAGATAGGTCTACTTGATAAAAACGAAATCCCACTTACTTGAATCTGAAATAACTGTGAAGAAAACACTGAAGTTGCAAAACACCGAGACTTCATATGAATTAATGTTTTACAGGGAAACTCCTTTTCCCCACTGTAGTGCGATACCAGAGTTATTATATATACTAATAAAATGAAAGACTAAGACGAACAGGAACTACGTAGGATAGAACTGTTTAATAATGTTAGCGCTTTCAGAAACAGACTGTGCTTTTCCTTCTTCAGACAAACAAAAAACAAATTCAAATGCTTTTAAATGTAGAAATCTACGTGTCAATTAATTACGTAAAATTTAGCTTGAATTTTAAAGTAAAAGCATACATTAGTTTAAAATCTTCAAAAGAGTTAAAACCAAGTAAAGCTGAATAATACTTGCCTAAGCAACCCTTAATTTACCATTAATCATCACAAACTACCTGAATATGTGTTGACTAAAAAGTCTAAAATGACAATCAACTCATAAATATTATTATTAATAAGTTAACCAAAAAAGCGCTAACATTATTAAACAGTTCTATCCTACGTAGTTCCTGTTCGTCTTGGTCTTTCGTTTTATTAGTTTGTTCAGTTCGCTTTTTGTTTTTGTTTGGTGGTATGGTGAACCAAGGCGGAGCAGGCTCACAACGCTCTCTGTTTTCTCAAGATCAGCCCGTTCTCAATGGTTTGAGCAACGCAAGTTCTGGATCCGGAGAGGTGAACGCCGTCGGCAACCTCACAGCCCTTCTACAAGTGCTTATGGGCCATGTGGAGAGTTTAACACAGAAAGTAGAGAGTTTGGCAGATACTGCCAAACAAGGAAGTGTTAACACGCAGCAACCCCTTCCGCATATGGCACCTATTGGTCCTGTAGTTTTACCTACAACTATTAATGGTGTTTCACCATCTTCTAGTCATCGGAGAAACTGCAACTTACATCAAGGAAACACGATTGAAACTGTTAGAGGTGAGCAGTCAACGCTCCCAACGGGTGACTCTAACCAGCCTGGTCATGGTAATGACAACAGGAACATCAATGAATTGACACCATCCCTTGGAACCTTTTGGGTAATGAGAATTTTTTCAGTGACAATTTTGTTTCTAATTCTAGTTCTACGCAATTGAATACACCTACCAACCTTTCAGCTAATATTAACTTATTTGATTATAAACTATTTCGCTGTAGGAAACTGCAGCTAGAAATTTCTTATTTGGAGGAATGCTTGAGAAAAGAAATTATACCTAAAGGGCTCAGGCAGTGGAGGTACCCTGTCAGGTTGGTTAATCAGTCTGAGTTTCATCATGAACTCTTGGATTTGTTCAATAAGCAGGGATTTGAGTTCATAAAAACATTAGTTAATTACTACAAATCACAAGTCTTGATTTTTAAAAGTGAATTAGAAATTTTGGAACATGACATAAAATCTAGTGTTGATTTTCCTCGTTATAAATATGAATATACGAGGATTTTCAATAGTATTGAGGCCACCATGACCAAGCTGGCCAATGCTAATTAAAGGA
The DNA here is from genome assembly GCF_019279795.1 of Protopterus annectens. NCBI lineage: Eukaryota > Metazoa > Chordata > Ceratodontiformes > Protopteridae > Protopterus > Protopterus annectens. Next base: position 166,361,308 of record NC_056729.1, read on the forward strand.
AAATAGCAAGGGACGTTCAGCAATATGGGTCTGGGACTGCTTATCCTCCACCCCCACATGTTTCGTCTAACAGCTCTCAAGGTTTTTCTAATGAGAATGCTGTTAATAGTGAAGAGGGTGACCTCAATGAATGTGACTCTGATACTCATAGGGATGATAACTTGCCACGAAGAGGTGAAAGAATTAGAAACAATGGTAACAAACAATCTTTTTCCAACAATCGGACTGTTGGTAACAATAATAATAACAACAGCAATACTCATAATAATAATCAATCTACATCAAGTTCACAACAGGTTTTTCCAGTACACCAGTCCAATTTACTGAACAATTCGAGAATGCTCAACCAGTATCGGCGTACGCAGAAACGAAGGAACCAGCACAAGAGATAGTTGGAAATGGTGTTCTAAATCCACAAATTCTTTCGAACTCTGGTGGGGATTTTCATATTTATAACTATTCTGACTTAAACTTTCCTCAGGACATTATTGATTTTTTTGCATTGGGTTTATCTTTTGTCCCTGATTCTGGAATGAACTTGGTCAGCACAATAGCGGACCTTAAATTATTTGTTCGTAAGATTAACCTCAATGCCACTATGGGTTCCAACTCTTTCTTCTCCAATTCATTGTGAGTCTCTAGTATATTTAATCCACCTCTTCACCCTAACATACTGGCATTTGAGAAAATATGTGAATTAGACTTTAGGTCCTTTGTTGATACAGGTTTAAAAACCAGGAAAGGTTTTCTTAACATTAGTGAAAAAGAACATGACTTTATTAAACTTTTGAAAGATTGTAAGATTAGGATGATGAAGCCAGATAAAGGAGGCGGCTTGGTTTGTATGGATCACAGCACTTATATTTCTAGTATGGCTGAACATTTAAATAAATCAATTTACCAACAAGTTAGTTTAAATGAAGTTAATATGGCCTATAGTAAAATCAGGGCCACACTTGATGAACTATTCATCGAAAAAGCAATTGATTTAGATTTGTTTAACTTCATAACTATGCCAGCCCCTAGGATGGCATCTTTGTTTGGCATACCTAAGATCCACAAGCGAGTTGTTGATCCACCTTTTAGACCCATTGTTGATGGGCGTGGGTCAATCACCTACGGTTGTGCCAAGTATGTAGATAGTATCTTGAGACCTTTAGTGGAGAAGGAGCACCAAATATGTAAAGATTCCTGGAGTTTCCTAACGGAACTTGGTAGCATCCCTTTTCAACAGGATTACAAATTATTGACAGTTGATGTAAGGGACCTGTACACTGTGATCCCCCAAGAATTGGGGATTGAATGGATTAGAGATTTTTTACAAGTAAGGAAAATTGATAACAACACCATTTATGTTGTAGAAACCCTGTTGGAGTTAGTTCTGCTTAACAACTTTATGTGGTTTGAAGGAAAATTCTTTCTTCAAAAATCAGGGGTAGCTATGGGGTCTCCCTGTGGCGGCAGTTTTGCGAACTATATAATGGCACACTGGGAGACAACCATGCTCTTTCAAAATTCCATTTTTAAGAACAATGTCGCTTGGTACACAAGATACCAAGACGACATGTTCATTTTATGTAAAGGCCCCACGGAACTAGTGCAGGATTTTATCAACTTAATTACTGCCTCAACTAACTTTTTGGAGTTTACTTTTAATTTGGAAAGTGAAACCATTAACTTTCTTGACATTCGTATTCACAAGGATTTGGTTAGAAGCAGATTTAAAAGGACAATTTATAGGAAGCCTACTTACTCTAACTCCTTTCTCCATTTTTCTAGCTGTCATCCTTACCACCAAAAGAGGGCAGTGGTTAAGGGGCAGATGGTAAGGGCAGCCAGAATGATCTCAGATGATTCTGATTTCATTGATGAATGTGGCTTGCTTGTAAAAATGTTCCTTAGGAGAGGCTACCCGTTGAGTCTAGTTTCCAACATTTCCACTGAAGTAATTATTAAATGTCATTCTGGATATTTTAAGCCCTTATTATCTATTGTGAGTTTGGTGGAACAGGAAACCCTGGTCAGAGAGGTCCAGGATATTACGACTAACAATACTCATTGTCATACTATTAGTTTTTTATGTACATACAATTTAGACCATTCTTTTATTAGGGAGACCCTTTATAAGAACTGGACTCTCGTTACTGAGGATACGTCTTTATACAAAGTTCTTGGCAACAAACCAAAAATTACTTTCAGACGAGGCCACAATCTGAAAACTTTGTTGCAACATTCCATCAAACCATTATCCAACAAATACAAGGATATGTTCAAATGTGGAACGTGCCATCAATGTAAGCACTTAAATCTTGCTTACCAGTTTAAGATTAGGGACACCCTTTACAAAGTCCAGGGCAAAATTTCATGTGATACAAAGGGAGTGGTTTATTGTGCATGTTGCCAAGCTTGTAAAGCTTTCTATATCGGCAAGACCGAAAGGAAGCTAAAACAACGTATATATGAGCATTTGTATGCCATAGGTAGGAGGGACATGACTAATGGCCTAGCTAGGCACATTGCTGATTCCCCAGATCATTGCTTTAAGTTTACTGTATTAAAGCAGATAGGCGTAGATGAGAGAGGTGACCCTTGGCAAATTAACTTGGAAATCGAGGAATTGAGGTGGCAAATTAATACTGCAGCCTACCTGCCCCAAGGTCTGAATGAAACAGTTTCGATAAAATGTTTCTTAAAGCTTTTGTCTCTAAAAAGGTGAAATTATGTTTAATTTATGGACAGTCTCTCTTTGTTATCTTTATTTGTGTGTTAATTATTTTAGAATAGTTATTTTTTGTTTACTTAAATATTATATATAAAAAACTTTTTTGGTTAACTTATTAATAATAATATTTACGAGTTGATTGTCATTTTAGACTTTTTAGTCAGCACATATTCAGGTAGTTTGTGATGATTAATGGTAAATTAAGGGTTGCTTAGGCAAGTATTATTCAGCTTTACTTGGTTTTAACTCTTTTGAAGATTTTAAACTAATGTATGCTTTTACTTTAAAATTCAAGCTTCATTTTAGGTAATTAATTGACACGTAGATTTCTACATTTAAAAGCATTTGAATTTGTTTTTTGTTTGTCTGAAGAAGGAAAAGCACAGTCTGTTTCTGAAAACGCTAACATTATTAAACAGTTCTATCCTACGTAGTTCCTGTTCGTCTTGGTCTTTCGTTTTATTAGTTTGTTCAGTTCGCTTTTTGTTTTTGTTTAGTTGTTATATATAGTTAGGGAGGTGTGGAGGGCTCAGACCCCCAAATTGTTGGGTTTGATATAATGTGTTCTGCTATTTTTTTGCTGTTGACAAAGTGTTACTTTTTAACTGTGTTTTGCAACTTCGATGTTGTCGTCTTGGTTATTTTGGATTCGGGTAAGTGGGATTTCAGTTGTTTCAAGTAGACGTGTGTGTGTGTGTGTGTGTGTGTGTGTGTGTGTGCGTGTGTGCGTGTGTGTGTGTGTGTGTGTGTGTGTGTGTATATATATATATATATATATATATATATATATATATAGATATAGGGTGTTGCATATGATGTTAATTAAGTAGATGGACAAATATGTCATATTTACGTAAACATCTCTTGTATTACCTCTTTCATGTTTGCTAGCCCTAACCCAAACTCCCTAGCCCTATCCATACTACTGACTCTAACCCAAACCCAACACATGGCATTACCAAAAACCCTTTCCTTAATGGTACCATTGTACAAGACACTCAGACACATATACACATACACAAACACACACTCTCACAGTTAATAGCTTTTGGTTGTTTTGTATTATTTCTGTTGTCCAGAAAATCTCATAGATGTATTTGTTGGAAAAATGGGCTTAAAGATCTAAAATGGTATAGTACCTCAGTGTAGGCTGGAGATGTTTTGATTCAGCAAATTTTGTTAAACTGAGACAGCCAATCTACTTTATTGAGTCTTAAATCAGGTAATTACTGTGTTTTCACATTTAAAACATTGTTATATCAAGAGCCAGAATGCTTATAGTGATTTTAGATTAGTGCTAGACTAACTGCCCTTGTGGTTCTAGCCAATTATCCCATGTGAGAATCAAACCTTGCGTTTGTAAGGTAAACACTTTAATCATTATACCAACCTCTCACCATTTATGAATAACAGATTATTTTGGTTATGCAGCATCAGTTTAGTTGCAGTTAATAAGAAATGCATATAAAAGTTAAGTTGTTTACTATTAATTTCACCAAACCACTATTCTCTTCATAAGTTCACAGTTTTGCAAAAGCCACTTCAGTAGCTGGTAATAACGTGTGTTTCTTAAGGATGGTTGACTTTCCTAGCAGATCATCAGTACCATCATTTATGATATAACCTGTTATTTCATAATTATTCTTTAATTTTTGTAAGGAAATGTTTTTAAAAGAAGTTCATTTTTCAAGACCTTTTGTTGGCTGGGAATCCGGAAGCCTGGACTGTATTATATTTTTGCTGATTTTGCATCTGTTAAGAGCCTTAGGAAATGTTGGTTTTCAGTACCTGTTTAACATGATGCGGTATTTTACTGTCTATTAGGACAGAGCATTCTGTCATCCTTCACTTACTTACATTAAAAGTGCATATTAGGCACTTATTTACTAAGTGTTTCTTTACTGCCAAGGCAAATGATTGTGGGTTATCAGTAGCAATACACACCTGTAGTACCTTGGTATTGTTAGAGAAAGGTACGATTAAACATGATGCAGCTGGGATCTTAGCTAATGTTATGCAGAACACAGCAAAAGCACTTATCAGACTACCTGCAATGTAGGAGCCCCTCAGACCCTGATCATTGAAGGTCCGTTTATACTTTTTTCTTTTATGCTTATCGTTGGGATTTGCAAGAATTCTGACTGTTATGTCAAGCTCTACTGCAGTATTTAGTGTGTGTGTGTGTGTGTGTGTGTGTGTGTGTGTGTGTGTGTGTGTGTGTGTGTGTGTGTGTGTGTCTTGTGGTATGGCTATAGAGCTGCTTTGTGTGAATGCACATATCTGATCTTATACATCCAGAATGATACATTGCTCTGGAATCCAAATGCATGACATATTCATATTTCAGCTTGCTCCGTCTTGATTTATTTCCACATTTGCTTGGCTTGCCTTGTTTTAGTTATACATTTGCAAGCTTTCTAATAACCAACACCTTATACTAAGGCATACCGCATGATCCACAATCTCACAATCTATCACAGTTGTGTACAGATTTGAGCACTATAAAGCAGCCATTTCTGAGGACCAGCTTTGTAACCAAATGCTTTTTCTTTCCTTTCAATGTTTCTTTCAAGCACATTAAGGCATTTGAGTTCTACTTATTTATCTATGAGGTCTGAGTAAGATGCCCCTCTGGTTTATACACTTTCTATACCTTTGGTTAAATGATTAAATATAAAACATTACTGGCTAACTGCATATTAGCATGTCTTGCTCCTTTGTAATTTTCTTCTAAAATAACAGTGTGTATATCTATTTTTTTATTTAATAAGCATATTATATCCTAAAACTGCTTCTCAATACTTCTCTGCAAGATGCATTTATAGACAAGAGTCAGCTCCTTCCATCTCTGACTATGGACAACCCTAATACCCTCCATTCCTTCATTGTTATTGACAGATGCTATGCCACTCCTCAAGTATAAAAATAACACTGGGCTTCTTATCACTATCTAGGAATGGTATTGCATGTATGCACATTTCTCATATAACCTGTATCGATATTTTTAAAGGCACTTTTGTTTCAGCATCACTTCTTGGAATTGCATCTTATTTAAATATAACTAAGTTTACTTCATTATCGATTCTGTAAGAACATGGGTGGGTAGAGGCAACTAAATCCAGTTACTTGTTTCATCATTTAATTTACTAACTTATATTACAAGGAACATCACTAGGAATCTCAGTGTCTGTTACTGTCCAGCAAAAGCATGTAAGCTAGCTACATGAAAACATTGCCCTTGATATTTATAATGTGTAGCATGCAGAGGTATATAAATGCCCTGCTCACTGTATTTATTATGTCATCAATCTGGATCTTGATTCATAGATATGGATTGCTGTTCTTAATTATGGAGTTCAAATCATTCCACTATATAAACAGAGTATAGCAGCACATTGTACATCGCAGTGTATTGAGTGCTCATCTGCCCAATTTATTCCCAATCTTGCCTGCACCTTGACAGGCAAAACATTCCAACGCATGTTAGTAAAGCTATATGGTGAGATGGTGGCTGTCCATGGGCACATTCTAAGAGTTATATTTGACTCAAAAGAGAGTGATCAAGTGAGCAAGATCCTTTGTACCACTTACAAAATAACTTTTCCCTGTTTTTCTGTGCAACTCTGGCATGCCTTTGAATGATGTATGTAAATGTTTTACTAATTAGGCATGACAGTGGAGCTACGATCATTAACATAAAAAGATAATGAAAGAATCTCGATCTGTGTATGAACACATTGTTGGGAGATCATCAGTGTCAATGTGTGGAGGTCAGCTGGTATGGGTTGTGGGAGCAAAGTTGCCTACAGCACAGGATTGTTGGTAGCATTTTGCCAACAGTGCAAAGGAATTTGTTTGTATGTTTATGTGTGTGTGTGTGTGTGTGTGTGTGTGTGTGTGTGTGTGTGTGTGTGTGTGTGTCTGCTGCTCAAGTTTCTATGCCAGCAACATATTAGCGAAGTCTAACACCATTAGATTCCACATGGCTGGGTGCAGTCCCATGGCATAAGCTGTCATGACCAGTTAGTACACTGATGATAAGGAATTATTGTATCGCATATAATCGGGGGGGGGGGGGCATTTGTACTCTATGCACTCAGTATTATAGTAAGACAATGGGGTAAGACTGTGTGCCATCTCTTACCCCACTGTGTAACAAGTTTTATAAAGTACAAAGGGCTTTGGCATGCTACTTTATGGCATATAAGCCCTGCTCCATGGCAAACAATTTTTTTTTTGAATAACACCTGTAGATCCTAAAGATTTCCAGCAGTTAAAATGCATATTGCTGAAACATATGCTTTTTCTAGTCACAGTAATAATAATAATAATAATAATAATAATAATAATACCTCTAAAACCTTTTCACAAAGAACCTTCAGTCATAATGAATACAATTTATAATGTTAAAAGAACCACACTGCAGGCATTTACTACTGCCATCTCAATACAATACTAGAAATTTAATATTTGTTATCGTATTGTATTACTGTTTTTACAAGCTGTCTAGAAATTGCAGACAACAAGAAAACATATGTTCTCTACTAAGATCATCAACTCAGACATAACCAAATAACTCTATTTAGCTGAAAGCTGTTATACACTTATGTGCAATCAACATGATTGGTTGCTTTAGCTTTCTCCATATGATCCCAATTTAAAATGACACCTATTATTCTATTTTATAAAAGGTGTATTTCAGAAATGATTTAATTCTTGTTTCTAAGGAGCATAACTATATGATCATTTGTTTATAAACTCTCCTAATATGAATATTTTATTCTGCACATTGGTACTTCTATTAACTTCCACAGAATAGTGCACTTTCAAAATATGTTATCATCACATTCTTAATTTTCAGACTTATTAAAAGAGATAGTAATGTGAAGTGGTAATGCTTCGGTTTCTTGTAATAAGTCTTTGTGGGGCATAGTACATCAGGCTAACAACTATAAATTATAAACATATGAAAACCGGCTAATGTCTTCAATTTAGATAAATTAATCCAGCAAGCAGAAAATGAAAAAAGGATATGGCAATAATAATTTAACATGAACAATACATTCAGTGAAGCACCAAGGAAAGCAGATCAATAGCTACATGACAAACCACATATAAATTTATTAGTTGATTATGAAAATAAGATTTACCTTCCAAAGCCAGCTAACCTCAGGTTTTAATTACATCTTAGAGATTGTTTTAAAAAATGTAATACAATACACAAACTGCCAGCTTTAATTTCCTACTGCTCACAATTTATCAACTCTTTTAGTTTTCCAGAGGGAAGGTTTATTTGAACTAGTGCAATGACATCCATTTATACTTATCCAGAGAGAGAAAAAGTTAGTTCTGTATTCCTTTTAGGTCCCCCTCCATGTCCCAGGAAACCCATACTAGCAGTCTCAATGTGCTAGAGTCCCTTTCTGTTCAACCAAATACAATATTTATGGGGGATCTCAACTACCCCTCTATGGATTGGGAATCATACACCACTTCTAATGCACAAGCCCAGTGATTCCTAAACTTTGTTAATGCTAAGATCCTGGAACATTTGATCCATTCTCCTACCAAGGGTGCAAACATCTTTAACCTTGTACTCACAAACTTGGAGGGGGCGGCAATGTTTCTCACCCAATGTAAGGTCTTCACTCATCAGATCTGACCATAAGGCAGTATTACTTGAAATAAAAATTAAATTCAGAGATCCAGCAAAACCAAAAACCTTTAGGAACTATTCCAAGGCTAACCTCTCTCTACTAAGCAACACTGTGGCTAAATTCTAACCATCCACAAACCTTGTAAACACCATAGCATATGCTGAGCTATTTACCAAATCTCTGTACAGCCATATTGATAGATATATAGAGTAAGCTGTACCCAGTAATATTAAGAATAAGGCAAACTTAAAAGACAAGCCACCCTGGTGAAATTGCAATATTAATCGGTTATACACCAAAAAAAGAAAAATGTTGGCCAAATGTAAGAGGAACAAAGGCATACATACTAAAATCCCCCTGACCCATCTAAACAGGCAGCCAAGAGGGTTAATTAATACTTCAAAGGCTAAATTTCAAGCAAAAATAGCTTGTCAGGCAAGAGACAACCACAAAACTTTCTCTAGCTATGTCTGTAACCTCAGGGGAAATAAGCAACAATGCACAGAACTTATTTTAAATAGCATCACCCACAATGAACCAGTGGCCATTGCCAATCTTCTGGTTGACAAGTTCAGCTCAAATCCCACCCCTGATATTCCAAAGGAAATATCACATACCACAATCCTCCCAACCGTTACTAAGAACAGGTCTTCGATGCATTTTACAATACCAAAAAACACTGCAATGATAGGCACCAATAACATCCTGCTATGTTTAATAAATAACATGAAACACGGACTCTCTGGTCTACTTGAATCACTTTTCAGCTGGACCCTTCAGTCAGGTTTTCTGCCCAGGGAATGGAAGATGGCTACAGTTATTCTGCTGCATAAAGGAGGCCCAACCACTGATTCGGGTAACTACAGGTCCATAAGCTTTACCAGCCCAATATGTAAGACCATGAAAAAAATCATGAACATGATAAATGAGGGCATGGGTAACCTGCAAACACTGGACCCATCACAGTTTGGCATTGTTAAAGGAAGGTCATACCTATTAAATCCAGTGGACTTTTTTTAGAGGGTCACTCTAGTACACACAGCTTACCCTGACCTGGCCAAGACTTGTGATACAATACTACACTCAGACATTATAAACAACCTCACTAATTTAGGTAAAACCCTTTTCACTAACTGGATAGCTAACTTGCTCACTGATAGGACCCAGGAGGTGAAAATAGGTGAAGACACCTCCACCAAGAGACCACTCACTAGTGGAGTCCCCCAGTACGGGGGCCACTCCTTTTTGGCATCTATTTCTCTGAAATGGAAGCAAATGTAGAAGGTTTATGGCTGACTAAGTTTGCAGATGTTTGCAAGCTAGGATTTATCATTGATTCCCCTGGGGACACTAGCTTTCTTCAAGAAGGTCTATCTCTGACTAACAAATGGTGCCAAAGCCATGGTGTTCAACTCAATGCTAATAAATTTATAATTATACCTTTTGAGAAGTCAGCTATCCCAGCTAATTACCATATTGATAATATGCCCCTAAGAGTCGACCCAGTGGTTAGGGATCTGGGTATGCACATAGACAGTAGCTTTACCTTCCTTCACCACGTGGTGATAGCGGTGAGGAGATATTTTTCTGTTGTACAACTTATAAGTAAGGGTATGGCATCTAGGTCCAAAGAAGTCATTATCTCACTGTAGTTCACCCTTATCAGACCAGTCATAGAGTAGAACGCTCCCTTTGGTATGTACTTGACCAGGCATATGCAGTGACTAGAGTGAACTCAGAGGCTTCTTACAAAAAGAATACAAAGTGTAACAAACCTGCCTTATGCAGAGCACCTTAAAACCATTTCCCTCTACTCAGTCTCCTATAGATTGTTTAGGGGTGATCTATGACTAGCTAACAAGTCGTCTGCAAACCCCACACTTATTAATCTCCAACATATTCGTAAGTCAAAGACTACCAGAAATACAAGGTCTAGGGACCTAAATGTTACCTGTGACTTAAACAGAACATGCTGGAGAGATAGACATGTGTCCCAAAGACTGCTCCTACTATGGAACAGGCTTCCCATCCATATGAAGCTGAGTATATCTGTTACCCAGTTTAAGTGCAACCAAGACCAATGAATGGTGAATAGGAAATTTACACCTGACCTCAGACCTATGTCTTTTATGGACAGAAGTAGCTTATAAATGCCTGGGCCTCAATGTCCTGTTTGGATTCAGGACATAATTAGTCTTTTGAAAGAAGAAAAAAACTTGTATAGGCTTAGAAAGGCCCCCATGGTCATTAGCCTAGAAATAATTAATGACTCTATGAATCTATGAATGCTAGGCAATTGATCCAGGGGACCATTAGTAGCATAGCCACAATTTCACGTATCATAGATACCCATTGACATGACTGATCTATACCTAATTTTAACTCCTTTTAATCAGGGCTTAAGGAGCAAGATCCCACGGGCATTTACAATTGCCTACCATTCATCCAGATTCACAGGTTCATAGGTGAATGTTAGGCTACGTAGATTGAAGGGCCACTTTAAGCCTAGCCAGTAACCCAAGGTTACCCTTAAAGAGAGTCAAGGAGCTACTTTGATTTATATCCAAAGGAATTCTATTCCATAAAAGAAAAATCCTTTGAGCTATGTATCTGCCTCACTAGCAAGTTCTATTTATGTCTCGGTGAAATTAAGATTTTTTGAGCAGGTATTTAAGATGCAGTCTACTACAGATGTTGGCATGCTAGTAGCTCACAACACATCTATTCATGCCATGTGTGCTAAAAATCAAGAGCTTGAACTCCCAATAGCCTGAACTCCCATTTGAACATAACCCCCCACAGTCAAACCTAAGCAATTGTATAGCCCTACCCTATCCTAAACTCTAACCCTAGAATGCCCATTCAGTCTCAACCTGAGAACTCATTCTATTACACTAAACCTCCACTACCCTACCATAGCCCTAAAATCTCTGATTGCTCCCTAAATCTAAAACTCTCCTCCTGCTGCCTAATGCCCACATTAATCTCTAAGCCTGAAACTCACCTCCTGCTACCTAAACCTAACTGCCCTCAGTCTCCCTAAAACTAAAAACCCCTTCCCACTCTCTCTAAACCTAAAACCTTTTCCAACTCACTAAACCTAAAACCTGTTTTTTTTTTTGTTCTCCCTATGCATACAAACCCTTCCTGAACCTTTCAAAGTCTCTAAGCCTAAACCACTTCCCACTTTCTAAGCTTAAAACCCCGTTCCAACTCTCTAAGGCTTAAATCCCCCTTCCACTCACTAAGCCTAAGATCAAATGACTGCTTGCATGAAATCATATCAAGTCTGAGAGCAAGCAGTAACCTACCTAAGATACAAGGAAGTGGAGTCCATAGCTTCAAGACTGCGTTTCTGAGTGCTTCTGACTCAAGTGACTATAGTGCTCCCTTTAGGGTGTTATAAGTTTTCAGGATGTGTAAGAGATGACATAGGACATGATGCTTTGAGACTCTGTAGGCTAGATAAAGGCCACCACTCAAGGGACTGTAGGAGTCTGTAGGAAACAGAAAAGAGAGACAGAGAGGCTTATGGTAGTCTGGTTAGCTCAGCGAAGACTTGCCCTTGATTATCTTAGTGAGGAAGTGCTGTGGTATCTCAAGCTGAGACAAATGCTCAGGCAAGTACATACTAATGGCCATTATACTTTATTGTGGGCCAGATAAGGGAGGATTAAAGACAGATGATAACTTCCTTAGCTCTGCAAGAAAAAATCTCTGGTGATTAGTCTGGCTAGGTAAAAGGATTTCCTAGCATCAATGGTAAGCAAAGGATAGCTCATTATCAGTGAAAGTGCCCAGGTTCCTAATGGCTGAGTAAAATCTCAAAGGGGTGTAACATATCTGGTAGCTGTATGGGTACTCCGTTTTTCCAAAGGACACAATGTTGTATTTCTTGATATTTAGTTTTAGACCATGGTTCAGGCTCCACGTTTTGGTGCACTTTAGCCCGTCCTGAAGAATCTAGAAGTTAGATGAGTTAATTATAGAACCATGTATGCATTTAGTTACATTCTTGGTCAGCCAAAGGTCCTTGATGTCCTGCTTGACATTACAGAAGTAAATACCAAAGAGAAGTGGACCTAGGACTGATCCTTGGGGACACCACTGGTAACTACTTTTTTGAAGAAGCATGCCTCCAACATTTTTTTTATTAATCCAAGTCTTTTGGGTTTCTAATACAAAGGCTGGAATGGACACTATTCCTTCTTCAAAGTATGATTAAACTTTATGAAATTAGAATTGTTTTAATCTTTGATGTTAGCCAGAAGTGTTCTTCTCAGCACCCACAATGTGCATAGTATTGACTCCTTCTGAAATAAATATGGAGTTACATGTATTGGTAACGTATCTAAGTTTGTTTGTGTCTTTCGGCTTTTCCCAGTTAGGGGTCGCCACAGAGGAACTCCGGTCCGCTAATGATTGGTAGTTGATTTTTACGTGCCGAGTTACCAGCCCTGATGCACAACCTTCAATGAAGGTATGCCCATTCACGCATGTCTCCATGCAGAAGACGCTCTAACTGTGAATCGAACCGGATAGCATCTTACTGTGAGGTGACAACGCTACCGCAGCACCACCACCGCAGACTTAACATATCTAAGTATGATTGTAAATTCTTTTTTATAAGACCCTTGCTACTACTACTATTGGAACTGTCTGTATATGCTTCTTCCACTTTGCCCTAGTTTCTGCCTGGCAATCCTGGTATTTTATGACTTTGTGTCTCTCTCTACATAAGACACTGTAGTCACTGGGTGTAGCAATTTCAATGGTCAATGCTACTTTTCTCTTCTTTTCATGGACTACTATATCTGGTTTTCTCACATCTATTTTTGAACTGTTTGTAATGAGTGATCCCACGTGATATAAACCGTCATTTTCTATAATGCTCTGTGGCTCATGTTTGCACTATTTTTTTAGCTACTTCAGCATTATAATGTTTGCACAGTCCTCAATGCAACAGTCTTGCCACATTATTATGCCTTTCAGCATACAGTCCTTCTTCCATTAACATATCACAACCAGCAACAAGATGTGATACTTTTTCCAACACTGTTTTACAAAACCTACATTAGTCTGTTTCTCCCACATGTTCAATGGATTTTTTGTAACCAATGTATACATCAGGCATGGGCAAACTATGGCCCGGGGGCCACATGCGGCCCGTTAAACCTTTTGATTCGGCCCGCCAAACTTGAAAAAATTTAATACATTTTAATAATTTTTTAAAAATTTTCGCGCTGTCGGGGCTGACGTCATCATGTGCGCGATGACGTCAGCACCGTCAGGCTACCAGCCAGTCAGAATTGAGCTCAAGGAGCTCGCATCATCATTTCCGGCTGGCTGGCGGTTAAGTTAACAGTCAGCGGGAATGCAACATGTGGAACAGAAGAGGCTGACTCAGCGAGCCCTGAAACGGATTCATGGCAGCAGCAAAGGGGCCAGGGATATAGCGAGCTCACGGAGCTGGGATTAATGGCATTAGCAGGCTGGGGGATACAGCGAGCCCTGAAATGGAGCCGGGCCCAGGATTAATGGCAGCAGCAGCAACATGAGGATGGATTGAACAGAAGACGCTGAGCACTACTCAGGGTAAGAGAGAGAATGTGTGTGTGTGTGTGTGTGTGTGTGTGTGTGTGTGTGTGTGTGTGTGTGTGTGTGTGTGTGTGTATGCGATAGGAAAGAGAAAGTGAGTGAATCACTGAATGCAGGTTTGAAAGGTGAAGTGTGTGTGTGTGTGTGTGTGAATGATCAGAGAGAGAAAGTGAGTGAATGCAGGTTTGAATTGTGAAGAGTGTGTGTGTGTGTGTGTGTGAACGATTGGAGAGAGAAAGTGAGTGAATGCAGGTTTGAAAGGTGAAGTGTGTGTGTGTGTGTGTGTGTGTGTGTGAGCGATCGGAGAGAGAAAGTGAATGAATGCAGGTTTGAAAGGTGAAGTGTGTGTGTGTGTGTGTGAGCGATTGGAGAGAGAAAGTGAGTGAATGCAGGTTTGAATTGTGAAGAGTGTGTGTGTGTGAGCGATTGGAGAGAGAAAGTGAGTGAATGCAGGTTTGAAAGGTGAAGTGTGTGTGTGTGTGTGTGTGTGTGTGTGTGTGTGTGTGTGTGTGAGTGATCAGAGAGAGAAAATGATTGAATGCAGGTTTGAAAGGTGAAGAGTGTATGTGTGTGTGAGCGATTGGAGAGAGAAAGTGAGTGAATGCAGGTTTGAAAGGTGAAGTGTATGTGTGTGTGTGTGTGTGTGTGTGTGTGTGTGTGTGTGTGTGAGCGATCAGAGAGAGAAAGTGATTGAATGCAGGTTTGAAAGGTGAAGAGTGTATGTGTGTGTGAGCGATTGGAGAGAGAAAGTGCATTATGAAAGCTGACAAGATTCTGTGTGTGTGTGTGTGTGTGTGTGTGTGTGTGTGTGTGTGTGTGTGTGTGTGTGTGTGTGTGTGTGTGTGTGTGTGTGTGTGTGTGTATATAGATTGCAGCATCACTGTTCAAAACCTGCTGAAGTTAAATAGATGTCCAGTTTCACTGACAGAAAATGTATGTGCGTGTAAAATGATTTACTAGCTTATTAATTTAAGTTCTCCTAAAAGTACACTATTAAGTAGGTAAGAAGAAGCAGTTCACAAGGGATTAATATGTAAGCAGGCACTTGAATATATAAGTCCCCTCCTTGTCTGTGCAGCACTTTCCATAAGTCCTAATATTACTTTTGATTTAAAATGCCCCAAAGAATGTGATCTAGTTTGATATGGTCCAGAGGACCTGGACATAGTGTCACTGGAGTGCACCTCAGAAGCCATTGTTAAAATTCCTATACTGTATTCATATAAAAATAGAATGAAAACATTTTTTTAGGGAGCCATTGTGTATGCTCATGCAATGTTACCTGAGGTAAAATGGTCTTGGAATCCTTCTCTTCCAGATGAATCTTCTCACAATATTTACTAGGTAACTGGTGTTAATGTTTTTGTTTTACAGAGGTATTAAGCTATTTTTATATGCTGTACCTAATACACTTTTGTGCATTTATGTCTGATTTGTATTTTTATGCTTTTAATTATTTTTGTTATGTTTTATTCACTGGGTTTCAGTAGTTGTATTGTAATTAAGGCTTGACCGAAAGTGAGTCCTAGTGGTCCAGCTCACCTGCCTGAAAGTTAAATCTGTTAAATGGTTTCATGGTCATTGGGAGTCCAGTTTTGTTCATTGGGAATTCATTGTAGTGATTTGTTGTATTGATTTGTCAGTGATGTAAAAATGACTGTGCAATATTTAGTCCCACATAGTCTCAACATCATCCCATTATGTCTTGCTATAGTGATGTGATATCCTGAAGGATAACAAAACTTTCAGTGCTTTAAAATAAAATGGTCATTTATTTGATTTTCAGTGTTTAAAGACTCATTTCGAAGTCAGAGATTTTATTGTAATGCTTTTCTTCATTTTCATTGGAAATTAAAGCACATGTTTTCTCCATATCCCAAGATGTGTATTTTTCCCCCAGTCAGGTGATGTTTTCAAAGCATGCCATCTATCTGCTCCTGTTCCGGCCCCTTTGTCAAATGTTAGAACTCAATGTGGCCCACGAATCAAAAAGTTTGCCCACCCCTGGTATACATAGTCCAGTGTCTTGGGCTGCCAATATTAACCTTTCATCTTCTGGTTTAAATTCACTTCTCTTTAACCATTCCTGCATTCGATCCAGATGAACAAGAGGTTATTCCAAGTGTTTTCTATACTTGCAACTATATTTATGCATCCTCCACATTTCTTGCCTTCTCATATGATGCTTCACCTTATATTCTTTCTTTTGTTTTTTGGCGCATTCAGTTGCTACCTGATTTTTTATCTACTTCTGGTTTGATTTCATTCCCACTTGACACCAATATGCTTCTGCTAAACCAAGCAGGGAAGTCATCTTAGACTTATTTTCCTCATGTTTTTAAACTTTCACTACATTTGCATCTTGTGAGGTCAACAGATATGTATGCAGTGCAATGACTGCAGATCTGTGCATGTACTCAATTTCAAGAGGGCCCATACCTCTTTCAGAAGAGGGAATATATAGTTTTGGTATACAATAAATTTTAGAAATCATTTGATAAGCAAGAAACATCCTTTGTGTTTCCTGTCCAACTGATCAAGCATGTTTTGGGGCCAGTCAGTCACTTCAAAACTGTAAGTTAGGACAGGAGGATCAAATTGTTTTAGAGCTTAGACTTTGTTCCTATATGTCAGTAATGTTTTCAGTATTACTTTTAATCTTCTAAAATATTCCTTATTAAGTTTTATTCACACTTGTTCATGTTTAATTGTTGATCCTTCATCAATTCCCAAATATTTATAGGCTCCCTCTTGCTCAAGTTCTTTTTATATCACATTCTTATCCCAAACTGATGTTTTCTTGGTGCTGCAGTTTCCTGCTATAAAGGTTGCTTTTGCACATTAATGAAGCCCAAATGACATTCTTATATCATCTGAAAAAGTTTTGACCACTTGCAGTTGTGCTTTCAGTTCCTTATCTGATGAACTAAACAGTTTTAAATCAGTTTTCTGGGAGCCAAATTGTAGCTATAGCCTAATCTGTAAAGTAGACAGCTTAATGGATTAAGAGCAAGACAGAATAGCAGCAGTGACAGAGAGTTACCCTAGAATATCCCCCTTTCAGTTTTTATCCTTTGAATACTAATTGGTCCTTAATCGTGGCTTAACTGCAAAGTGGTTTGCCACTGTTTTATGGTCACTGTAATGTAATTCATCAATGTAGGGCATATCTTATACATTTTATAAGCACTATTTTATCCATGCATATGGGATACTGTCAAATGCATTTTAATAGTCTATCCATACCATGCTTAGATTCTTCCCCTTTTCACAGTTCTCCATTATGACTTTATTTAACAACAAATGATCCTTTCTTCCATATGACTTTTTCTTATTACCCTTTTGTTCTAGTGCCATGATTGAGTTTTCTTCTAAATGACTATAAACTCTGTCAGCATCAGTTCCAGTGTATAGTTTAACTAGAGTACAACTACTTTTTTTGAAGAAAGCATGCCTCCAACACTGACAGGCTGGTGGGATGGTAACAGGTGCAGGTAGGCAGTGCAAACTGATATGCCTGAGTCAAGTGCATCGGTGACTTGCTTTATGAAGCCTACCAGGTTCAGGAGGCAATATTTGCCTTTAACAGTCACAAACTCACTTGGTCCAGAGCCTGTAGACTGCCTATGTCCTTGTTAATAAATTCCATAATGATGTGTTCTATTGCTTTGCAGATGCAGCTGGTGATGCTTAGGTGTCAAGATCTTCCTAGATCATTTGATCCTCCCTTGTAGAGTGGGATGACCACCACAGTTCATCATTCCTTTGGCACAAATCCACTGGACAGATTGAGGTTAAATAGGCTTATTAACAAGCCTTGTGCTGACAAGAAGGCAGTCTGGCACATTATCAGGACTTACAGAGCTAGTATTTTTGGCAGGAAGAGACCACTTTGGACTTGGCTAGAGGAGGTGAAAGTGAGTAGTGTGGGTGTGCTAAAGATGGGGAAAGCTAGTGGAAGGTAGGGGGAAAGTTAGAGACAACTTTGGCTTATAATATGCTATGTTCATATATGACAATTAATCATTACTGTTGCATTTAGCAACTCTGAGCTTTTCAGGGCAATGCTACTAAGGTTTTTGACATAGCTGAATGAAGTCCATGAATCTTTTTGGCCATATGTTGAAGTGGTGTACAATTCCCAATTAATGGTGTGATAACTGAAGTCTCCTAAGAGAATAGTGCTAGGCTCAATAGGGGACATCAGTTTGCATTGCTATTCCTCATGGACCACAGGTGACATGGAGAGGGATGCTCTATAGTTGGCTATAGTGTGACACGGAGTTCTATATTATCATGAAAATAATATGGAGAAGTTCAAGGTCATTGTCTTTGCTTATGAGTTTGGAGTTGAGATGGCTCCATAGGAACACAGATACACTCCTTATAGTAACATTTTCCATGTTGGATCTGAAAGAGTGGTAGGCACTGAAAGCCTGCATTGTGGGAGTGCAATTGCTGTTTTAAAATTATATTTCAGTGTTCTATTTTCAATAGTTATAAATGCCCATAAGGACTGCAACTTCTTGTTTAGGATTCTAGCACTGAGCAGTGTTATCTTTATATAGTCCTGATTTTGATTGACCATGTAGGTAGTTTGAGGAAGCTGACTTTGCCTAAAAAATGCACTATGGGGGAGGAAAAGATTCTGTCCAATATTATGGAAGCTATGAGGGAAGAGGTGCAGTTTATGTCTAGCAAAGCAGTGTGGGCTGTCAGTCATCTCCTCCTAGCCTGATATATTGGATACCTTTAGAATGACACCAATAGCTAATCATAAATAAAGTCGGATATAATTTGTATTGTAGCATCATTCTTGGTGATGGCAGGAAATTGATAAATATTAGTTTCACCCCAATTTTAGATGCAGATTCTGGGAGCTCCATCATATAATCCATGGCAGTATGCATCAAATCATTCACTCCCACATGTGCAATGGCCATTTCATATGAGTACTTAGGATGAAGGCACTTCAGGGTCCTAGTGACACTGCGGATTCTGGTACATGAGAGACAGCTAACTATAAGTTTGCCTTTGCTCAGATTGGTTAATTTTGACTCTGTGTGCCTGACTATGGAATCAACTATGAGTAAGAAATTACTGGGTGTACTGTTCTGGTGTCTTAAAGGTTTCAACCTGGTAATTGAATGACCATTTTTAGTGGTTGCATTGTCAGTACTGTCTGTTTATGTCATTTACCTGTTAGTGTGATGCTGAGTGTCCTGTATACCAAACTTTACATCTAGGAGACCTTTATGGTTTAAGCGGGGAGTTTTTATGTACCTTGGTCTAAAACTAATTATTTGTTTTTCTCAGACATGATGGGCATGGTTGTTTGAGTTGGATGTCAACACTGACAACATGTTGAGTACTGTCTACTGTATCTGAAGAGAGATTGGTCCCCAAGGTTAGTAGATACTTGTACCTCTCAAATACGGAAAAACTCTATAGGAATAACAGTGAGCAACAGGTAATTCTTGTATTGTCTGAGTGTTCCTATTGTTGTCAAGTTGACAACAAAGGGTGAGCTTAACTGTATCTTCATGATATTTACAGCTTGGTGAAAAAGGGACTACTAATGATTGCTAATGAACTGAATCATTTCAAGAGGTTGCTGTATACTGGAACGCTGGGCTGAATAATGACTCAGTGCACCAGAGTTGCAAATATATTCATGCATTATTAAATAAATGCAAGATACAAAAGTCAGTAAAATGTGTAGCAACAACCAATTGTTTTGTGAAGCAGTGACTAACAACTTGTCTCAGTGCCACACCAACAGCTTAGTACAAGTAATGTGGCTCTGTGCCATGACAACAGCCTAGTATAAATTATTTGGTTTGGGTTCTGCCACAACAGCTTAGCATAGTGACTATCAGTACTCCATAATCACAACTGGACTGAAGCTTGGAATCACGGACTCCCTGTATCAGACAACTGATGACTGTAAGAGGCAGTAAAAGCAACTGCAATAAGTATGAGTTTCTTGAACAGAACAATTTGGTTTGGATACAAATCCACAAATTTACAGAACACCACAAGGATCAGACAAAGGATCAAAATGCCCACAACAAGCAAAAAAGTAAATAAGGGTACAACAAAAATGTGCCTACTTCAACAGGGAACTCAACCTTGAGTGACATGTCTCTCTGCAAATGTCATTAGATGCACACAACTATACTCATCCATCTGTAACTGCCAGCAACTACACTATAGTCATCTGTAACAGTCAGGAGGTGTGTGTGTGAATGTGCCTGATTGGATACTGTTGGCCTCTTAGTATATTACCAAATAAGGAAGTGCCAAAGATGACACCACTTCATAGGTTTTCTTTACAGAACCGAATGGTGCTAACACCTAGAACTGCCCTAAAAAGTTCTAAATGGTGCGCAACCCTGCTGCAGAACATGCAGTACTTCCCAGATGTAGTGGGGCTTTATTCTGAGGTCAGGTCTTATTAAGTATGTTCAAGCATCCTCATGTAGTCAGAACCCAGAAGAGTAGGGCACTGATATCTACGGACACACTGAGTTTAAGCAACAAACCAGAGAACAGAGGCCAATGAAAAACACACTGCCCTTGCAACTAGTTGCACATTTCACCCAGGAAAACAGCATCAACCCCTCCTCTCACCAGGTGATAAATTACTAACCCAGTTCTACATGAAAATTAGAAGTAACACTCTCTAAATCAAGTCCCAAGATAGAAATGTGCACTTTCCAGATGTAGTGAGGTTTGTTTATGAGGTCAAGTCCGATTAGGTATCCTCAAATATTCTCATGTAGTCACAACCGAGCAGAATATCAAAATTTTTAGACACATGGAGCTTAAACAACAAACTAGGGTAGACAGGTCAATCAAAAACACGCTGTCCTTGCAGTAACAAATTTTGCCCAAATCAACGGTAGCAAAGTTGTTAAAGTAGATCTAAATGTAGAATCCAACACACCTAAACAAATGCAGTAGAGCATTTAAAATTAAGAGGAAGCACAGCAAATTTCATGAATATAATGGGGTTTGGTTTTGAGATCATGTTCATTTAGATGTCCTTGTGTAGTCACAGCCCAGAAGTGTCGATGATACAACTATTCAATGAAAAATAAAAATGCTTCGGGAGTTAGACAATGAATATTTTTTTTGTACAAAAACCTGCAGCCGGGTCGCACCATCCCATGATCTTGTACCCCCCACACCTTACACTTTAAGTTGAGGAGAAAAACATCTCTTATCTTCTTCAAAACTGTAACAACCTGCTTTAGCTGTGAATGTAATGGCTCATCATGCACTGAAGACTGATGGAGATCTGCCAGTTGTGCACCCTAATATTTTGCAGGGAATTTGCTGCTTTTGAACAGTTCAGCACACAATAAAATAAGAAATATGACCAAAAAGCAAGAAGCAGGACCACAGAAAAAGGAGGCTTAAATTTTACTCCACCACTGGTACCTTGGCCATTCGCCTTCAACGGATAAAACACAGTATCAAACCATCAACATTTATACACAGGTTCAAACCACAATCAATTCAATATACAAATTAATTAGATTAATTAAACTATTAAATAATAAATTCAACTTTTTACTTTTTTAAAGTGATACCAACACTTTTGCTAAAAACAGCCATAATAAACATCAAGCTAAACTATTTCAATGTTATCAGTTTTTAAATGTCTAACTAATCTAATAGACACATGTAGATGCTGTAAGGTATGTAGTCATATTAAAAATATTTCTGGCACATATATTAATGGGAAAAGATTCACCTGTAGGGGTAGTTTTGGTTGTAACTCTTGTGGGGTGGTTTACATTGTAGGATGTGGTTTTACCAATGTCAGATGGTGCATTGGTCAAACTAAGAGGCCAGTGAAGGTCAGGATTATGGAGCATTTGAGGGATATTAATAATAGAAACATGAAGAGTCCAGTGGCGGATCAAATGATGGCACAATAATCTCCCCTGACCCATCTACAAAACTATTAGGTGTCATCATAGACAATAATCTCAAATCTGACCTACATGTTAACCAAACTATCAAAACCATCAATAAAAAACTAGGGTCACTTTACAGAATAAAAGTCTTCCTAACCCCTCCAGCTAAAATTGCCATAGCTCGCTCTCACCTTCTTTCAACCCTTCAAATTTGAACAAGACTGTCCTTAACAAACTCTCAATTTGCTACAACCACATTGCCAGGTTTGCCACTGGGCTGCCTTTTAGGACACATCATTGCATCAATCTAAATCAGCTTGGTTGGCTTGAACTACCTAGCCTAATCCAGTATAACCAACTGATTATGGCCTATAAAATCCTCTATAATCCGGACAATACTCCTGCACTTAAAAATATTATCACCCCCTATAACAATCCTAGACCGCTTCGATCCTCTAACAAACTACTAATTCAGACTAGCAAAATTAATAACACAGCCGGTGATTCTCTCTCTGCAAACTCTGTAAGTAGATCCTGGAACTCACTTCCAGCTGATATTACCTTACTTTCCACCTTAGGTCAATTTAAAACTAGACTCAAACAACATTTGTCACTTAACTGTATCAAGCCTGGCTAACTCGAATGTGTAAAAATCTGTTAACCAGTTTACTGTGTAATTTAATTTAATCCTGACTTGTGCTCAGGACTAACTTTAACCTGTGGAACCTGTTTAACTTGCTTACTTATGTAATCTCTGTAAATAATATGTTTGTAATATGTAATGCTGGTATTATGTAATGCTGTATCTGCTTACCCTTGGAGCTTTTCTCCCCGGGCCTCCGCTGAAAATGGACATGCATCCAGTCGGACTATCCCGGTCAACAAATGTAAAATAAAAATAAATAAAACAATTTTGTAAACATTCATGGGGCAGCATTTGTTCCTTTTTCTTTAGTATTTTGGCACAACCTGCTTCATCTAGAGGGGGTGATATTGTGAAGAGGCTTAATGAATTAGAAAGTAAATTTATTCTCAATTATGGGACACTATTTCCTAGAGGGGTCTCAATCTTAAGGTAAATTTGTAAAATAATTTAAAATGTGTGTATTAACTGCTTATTTATAGGTGTGTACTTAACATTCAATATTTAAATGTTTTTTATAAATATTTAAAAAAAACAAGAAAAATGTTATGAATTTATTATTATAAATGTATTATATTAGTTAGGCATTTAAAAATAGATACAATTTAAATAGTTTAGCTTGATGTTTTTTATGGCTGATTTTAACAAATGTGTTGGTAGCACTTTAAAAAATGTAAAAAGTTGAATTTATTATTTAATTGTTTAATTAATCTAATTAATTTGTATATTGAATTGATTGGGGTTTGAACCTGTGTCCAAACCTTGATGGTTTGACACTGTGCTTTAAATGTTGAAGCCGAATGGCCATGGTACCAGTGGTGGAGTAAAATTTAAACCTCCTTTTTGTGTGGTCCTGCTTGTTGCTTTTTGGCCATATTTCTTATTTCATTTGCTTTCCCCTATTCTAGGTATGCCTCTTGAGCGAGTAAAAAATTACAGTTTAATATTGTGCATGTTAGCAAACCAGAATATATCAGAGAAGCGAAAATCAAGAAGGATTGAACCTTTGGAATGTTTGGTGGAAATATTGAAAAATGATTAGAAAAATAAAAGGTAGTATAGGGGACGGAAGCGCAACTGCTACTTAGAGAGCTTTTTTGTTGCATGAAGAAGCTGATACAAAAAGATTAAGGACTGAATTCAAAAAGGACCTGGTCATAGAATAGCATACAATGCCAAGCAGCTGTTTCAAATGTGACCAAAATATAGGGATCTGCCAGTCCCTATACAGTGCATGTTAATGAGAGACTACTAGAACCCTATGCATGATTACAAAATGAGAACTGAAATTTCTTCATTGGATTAATTTGGTGATGTACATTGCTGACACTTGACAATGAACATGGCAGAATCACTGGGGAGACTCAATAAATGTAACAGGCTTTCTGATGAGAGAGATGCTCCACCTGTATGGGGGATTACCTACTGCATGAGGTCTCTTTTTGGATGTCGGATTACCTGCAGTACTGACATCCACACACAGGTGGGGCTGCACTTCAGGTTTCAGGAGTCAGGGGAGGAGACTAGGACTGTAGGCATGTGCAATTTGATGAGGTGTGATTCATCTCCTGACCTACTCTAGGGAGGGCCCACAGTGTCCTGTGTTTTAAAAGTAGCTGATTTAGTTCACTAGTGGGCTAGTTCTGTCTCATGTCCCTCCCTTATCCTATAAAGGTATAATGCAGGTATGATGGTTATGTTGGCTATCATGACTGCATTCTCCAATCTACAATACAGTTACAGCTCCTGCAATGTATGTCCTCAAGGCTGTACAGCTCCACCTCTGTGTTAGACTTAGTATTGTAGGCAACTTCTCTTCCTATAATACCAAGTCTGATCTACAGCTGGAAGTGATGCTCTGCAGAACTTTACCTGGACTCAGCTGGTCAGGTTGATGAGTTCTCAGGCAAATTCAAGCTACATTCAGAATAAGTAATCAGATCATTAATATGTCATATCCTTGGATCTCATTTTCTGTTTCTTATGTAGTATGTCTCATTTTAGTTCAATACCTTGACATTGCAATGTACTGGATCGGTGAACCCCCTGAGATATTATCATACCAGGGAGCTGAGTGAATTTCACAGGTTAAGTAGAGAGAGTAGGGTGGTAAAGGATAGCCATTTCATTTTTTGAATATGAGCCTACAAATAAATTACTGGGTAAACAAAAGTCAAAAAGTGTTAGGATGAAAGCTGAATGCACATTTTATGGTTGGGGAGGCTATAGACTCAGACTTGGTGGGGGGAGGGATGAAGAAATTAAACATATTCTATTAGACAGTGGTATGGAAGAGGGTAAAAGGAGCATTGGACATAATAATATCAAATCAACTTACTTAAACTGGAAATAACAATAGTCTGTTATCTTCCAAAAGATATTTTGGTGGGATGTTAAGATGAAAGAGTCTTAAAAAAGGAAGGTAAAGTGGAATACATGTCAGGGATTCCCTATAATATTATCATCTACTGTATGAAAACTTAATCTGAATAGGTAGTATATCAAGCTGCTACACAAAAAAAGGACAGAAGTGGTGCATCAATTTTCAGAAGGTGATGTTCATTTTACTTAGGATTATGAGATTAAGGAAAAGTGAATTCTTTTGAGTGAGTCTAGGTATACCCTATCCATATCAAAAAGAATTGAATGGAGAACCCCCCCCCCCCATTCTTGCTTCCTTCAATCAGCAGACGTAGCAACTCATCTGGGCATGAATATAAGCAGAAGCTGCACCAGCAGGGGCACAAGGAAAAGAGTGATGATCAGAAAAGGGGAATGCAATTCGGCAAATGGAAAGTAGATGTGATAATGTGTTTTAATGAGACTGTGGTCAGGGAATCAGTATTAGCTAATGGAACTTAGATTATCATGGGGCTCCTACTATGGAAGACTCTAGATATCAAACACCATTAAACTTATCATGGGAATACATCCGGAGGGTGTTGTACAATTATTATAATTAACCCACAGTGTTTCAATCCACACTAAAGATATCAAAACTGACTCTCATCCCATTCAACTGAAATTAAGAGAACCTCATGAAGGAAGAAAAAGTACATTGGCTGTTAGAAGAATACCCCTGGTGAAGCAATACCAATTGTTGTGTAAGAAAGGAAAAGAGGAGCAAGGAGACATTGGGGGCTTCCTGTGCAAATTGCTAAGATGTCATCAAAAAATTATAATAACAACAAATGCCCCACAGAATAGTAAAGCTGGATATACTCAGAATCCCAGGCCTGGGTAAGTACATGAACATAGGTTCCCATGGCAACAACTCTATCAGTTCAAAATACCTGCTTCCTTCATTTTTGGCATCAGCTCAAGAAGGATACTTGTAGGTACTAGGTTTGTGGGGTAAGCCCTTTTTATTAAAAAACCTTTAATAACATTGATGTAAGAGAGAGAGAAGACTGTATAAAGATGATTTATATCAGACCTCACAACTGTCTCTAGTTTGTAGGAATGCACCTATTTTCAAGCCTGATTTACTCCTACACATGATGTTCCTATTTTTAGAGGTATGTCCCTACTTTCAGTTTTAATTTACCACTTCAAACAATTTTCTGAATCCTCTTCATCATAAATGATTTCTGAAATAACATCCAAAACACCACACCACCACACAGGAAAGCACCAGCAAACGAATATTTTCGAACAGGAAGGTAGTCTGACTGCCTTCCTGCATGAAAATATTCATTTGCTGGTGCTTTCCTGTGTGCTGGTGTGGTTTTTTGGATGTTATTTGTGACTTTGAGCACCATTTGCTTCTGTTTTTTAATGATTTTTGAAAGTGTAGTACACAGAAAACTGCACTACATGACCAACACACTGCTGCCACCAAAAATTTATAGAAAGAGGACCCACATCTTACATCTCCCTTTTTAAGAAACAAAACATAAATGACTGTGTTTAGAATTTTGCTATTAAATTCATTAATTTCTACATATTGTACACTGTCTCTTTGATAATGTCTTTATATTTTTCCATCATTTCATCATTTTGTTTTTAAATATGAGTTTTTGACTGTTATTGCATATTTATCCTGGAAGTAGGAATAGCTATGTGCAATTGGTATTCATATTTTATGCTAGCTAGATGTATATATTTTTAGCTTGATATGCCTACTGTTCAAGGGCCTTTGTACCTATTTTTAATGTCTGCTGGTTGAGAGTTACGCTCTTTGTAGAAGGGAAATGCTGCTGATCTTACAGATAACACCAAAAATTCCTGAATTAATGGTCAGTCGTCACACATTCCAAGTAAATTCTAACAGGTTCAGTGACGGAATCCCTGCTGTTAACTTCTGAATGATATTTGTAGTCCAGTTTTTATGTGACTTGTGGGATCTGAAGGAAGGGAAGGATCTTACCGGTATTCTATTTGAAAGAAGCCTCTTGTTTGTCTTGTAACAGGTTCCACTCAAGTTGGTTCATCCAAAACACTAGCTGATGCTTACATGTACTTATGATATTAATTCTTTGGTGGTGTGAACAAAGAATTTCTGACCATAAAGTAGGTCAAACATTTTATGGACATAATCATTCTTGTATCATTTTAAAATCCTTCTGCCTTATCTCCAATTTTTTTTAATAGAAATGTCTAAGATAAGCTTTTTTGAGAGACAGGGATTCATGGAATGGGAGGTTAAATATTTTTCTTGGCTGATTGTAAAACTGTATATTCCTTACAAAATTTTATTTTTCTCAAACATGGATAAGCTGAGATGTTTTCTGGTTTAAACATACTTAGCTTTGTACAGAGTTAATTTGTTTGGGCACATTCCCAGTCTTGCAATAAGGTTTGTACTGTGAGTTTGCTAATGAACAATTTCAGAAATCAGAAAGTGAGGACTTGCTTGGGAAAACAACTTAGTGGAGAAGTAAATGTTTTTCCAGTATCTTATATTCACCATCCAAACAGGTACAGCCAGACAGGTTTATTATTTTCAATGTCCATATTTAATTTCTTTGGTTTACGTAACTGTCTTACCTCATTATTTAGTCTGCTTTTCCTCCATTCTAATTGATAATGAGTAATTCCCATTGTTCCTCTCCCTTTTTCTTCATTATTCCTTTCCCAGAGGCATTCTTTTGAAGGGCAATGTATATTTTCTCTCTTTCTCCGGACTATGCTTAAGTTAACATCTCTTGAGGGCAACACATTTTTTCCTTTTTCCAGGCTATGCCCAAGTTAATTGTTGGTGTTTTTTCTGTAGATTAGGGCAGTTCAAGTTAAAGTATTAAACTCCCACTGCATCCTATACATGTATTCCCATGGGAAAGCTAAGGTTTATTAATATCCAGCTTCTTCCATGGTAAGGGCCAGTGGACATCTATATTCATTATCTAACAATGGATCACAATCTTACGTTTAGCACTACAGCACTCAATACTGAGTTCTCACATCCATCTCTCCAAGCAGAATAAATGAATTCACATTTCTGATTTGCACATGTTTTCTAGCACCACCATTAGTACAGTCTTGCTTATCTCCCCTGTGAGATTGGTTTCACTCCCTGCACTTTTCAGCATATAGAAGTCCCTTGTTCACTCTGATTGGTTATCACTTCCCTGCTCTCCTGTAGCTAAGAGGAAACAACTTTTTCTTCTGCTGATTTAAGCACTATTTCTGCCATAACTGGAGCAATTCAATGCATTGACTGGATTAGATTCTCAGACCATCAGATAATCAACCAATAAAGACTTCCCCATGGAATGTAATCCTCTTCACCCCTCTCCCCATTTTGAGATCATTCCACCTTAACACTTTGCCAATATTTCTTTTTCCCGAAAGAACAGCCTTGCTATCCAAAAACTGTCCAATTTAACTAGCTTTCTGTTTCAGACAGCACTTGTTTCAGTGTTCCTTTTTCCCTCTACTTTACCACTGACCAAGGAAATAAGTTCAGTTTGTCAGTCCTTCTCCTCCAGGGCTATAGCTTGTCCATGCCTCCCAAAAATAGGTGTCCATTCAGACTTTTTGGACCAACTCTTTCACTTAAAAAAAAAAATCGCTCCTACCTTCCTCTGCAGTAGTTCAATCTCCACCCCCCACCCCCCAGCTTGGCTATTTTTTTCTTTTTTCAAATTATCTTTCAAAAACTTACATTAAGCATAAATAATGTATTTTATTCCCACAAACATTTCTTCCCCATTGAATAACTTAACTTGTGGTTTTACACTTATTAGTCCTCCAGTTCTGTTTCAATGATTGTTCTGCTATGCCCGGATTACCCCCTCTCCAATGGAAAAGGAGTTTTTTTTTCCATGAGTTCTAAAAGATCTTCAAATCTATTATAAGGTTTTCTTCTGTTGTTTAAACTTTTTACCACTAAAGATGCAGAATAGAAAAAATCTGAAGAAGGCCATATGTGAGGATAAAAGCATTCACTTTTTAATGGCTTTACGATTAAAGGTTACATTTCCTTTTTTTATGTATTTCATTACTGTTCTATCCCATACATCAACAATATTTATAGTAGACAAGGTAAGCGTCATTTTAATATGTTTTATAGTGCCTTATTACAATAAATGTGCGATGATGAAACATATTATGTCTGTGAGCTGCTCCCATTTAACTTTCTGCGATCAATGGAGCTCAAAACTCATTATGGATTAACACTGTGACAACTCAGAGCTCAATGAGCACATGATTGGAAATCCCTCCTGTGGCCAAAGCTGGGCCTGTAAAAATGGAGAGATGGTCACATGTATAAATGCAATAAGCACAATGGTCAAGCATAAAATATGTACAAGTCTCAGTCTGTTCATGTTTAGGCAAAAGTGGCAAGATGAGGAAAACATCCAGCAGCCTTAAAGGTCTCACTTCTGAATATTTTTTTTCTATCTATTTTCTGACCAGATGAATAGGTGGAAATGGAAGTTCAAGAAAGTAGGAAGCTAAGCAACAATGTGTACAGTCATCATTAATAAGACAAGTTGGCGAGACAGATATGTGTCTCAGAGGATTCCCATGTTCTGTGACAGGCTCCCCATCCATGTGAAGCAGAGTCCATCCGAAACCCTATTTAAAAGTAACCTTGACAAATGGATGGGAAATTGAAAATTCACTCTGGGTCTGGACCCCATATCTTTGATAGACAGATTCAGACAGTAACTATGCCCAAACTAGCATACTCCTCCCCATATAGCCTTTAAAAACTTCTTAACTGATATACCTCCTTTAACTAAACACCCATGATACATAGGGACACAACTGGGATGGGTTGCATGGCTAGGCTTAAAAAGGCCCTGATTGTCATTAGCCTAGTATATTTTCACACTGAGCTAATCGAAGGAAGGGCACAGAGCAAACTCGGAGCTATAATATATAACATTAAGTATCCTGTTTTTGTTTATTTTGTTCTTTATTTCTTTGTTATTTATAACACTTTCTGTACTGTGTATTTTTCTAGCTAGTTTCACTGTGTGTGAGGTATTAACTGGAAATTGTCCACTTTTATAAAGCATCTGTTGGGTTGTTTGTTTCTGATAACTTGTTGCAGATAAACTCATTTTTCTAGAGGCTCCTTTAGCTGTTTAAAACTTTCATTTAAAGGCTCACTGCTGCTTTTCAGCTGTGAGAAAAATTTCTGCAGTTTGTTTCTAAGTAGTGGGGATATTTGTAGCATTTCCATATTCAGGCTTGTATTTGGGCCTAGTGTATGTGGAGGCTGTGAGTCTGAGCACATATTCAGGGACATCTTGGTTTAGCCAAAGCCATCAGGCATTTCAGTGAGAAAGAATTGTTTGAGGTCATTGGCTGACTGAGGTCACCTGGACTACAGCTTAGACTAAGCACCTCATTGGTTCTTTTGAGATTTCTTTCTTAAAAGTTGTCTCAGGTTTCAACTTTCTGTTACCTAAGAAGTTCAGTTGTGAGTGTTCTGCCATTTCACACTGAGCTAATCGAAGGAAGGACACTGAGCAAACTCAGAGCTATAATATATAACATTAAGTATCCTGTTTTTTGTTTATTTTGTTCTTTATTTCTTTATTTATAGCACTTTGTGTACTGTGTATTTTTCTAGCTAGTTTCACTGTGTGTGAGGTATTAACTGGAAATTGTCCACTTTTATTAAACATCTGTTGGGTTGTTTGTTTCTGACAACTTGTTGCAGTTAAACTCTTCTTTCTAGAGGCTCCTTTAGCTGTTTAAAACTTTCATTTAAAGGCTCACTGCTGCTTTTAAGCTGTGAGAAACATTTCTGCAGTTTGTTTCTAAGTAGTGGGGATATTTGTAGCATTTCCATATGCAGGCTTGTATTTGGGCCTAGTGTTTGCAGAGGCTGTGTGTCTGAGCACATATTCAGGGACATCTTGATTTAGCTAAATCCATCAGGCATTTCAGTGAGAGAGAATTGTTTAAGGTCATTGGCTGACTGAGGTCACCTGGACTACAGCTTAGACTAAGCACCTCATTGGTTCTTTTGAGATTTCTTTCTTAAAAGCTGTCTCAGGTTTCAACTTTCTGTTACCTAAGAAGTTCAGTTGTGAGTGTTCTGCCATTTCACACTGAGCTAATCGAAGGAAGGACACTGAGCAAACTTGGAACTATAATATATAACATTAAGTATCCATTTTTTTTATTTTGTTCTTTATTTCTTTGTTATTTATAACACTTTGTGTACTGTGTATTTTTCTAGCTAGTTTCACTGTGTGTGAGGTATTAACTGGAAATTGTCCACTTTTATTAAGCATCTGTTTGGTTGTTTGTTTCTGATAACTTGTTGCAGTTAAACTCTTTTTTCTAGAGGTTCCTTTAGCTGTTTAAAACTTTCATTTAAAGGCTCACTGCTGCTTTTCAGCTGTGAGAAACATTTCTGCAGTTTGTTTCCCACCCTCTCTCACTGTTGGTATAGTGTTTTTATAGTTGGTGGCTTTGCAGTTGCCCGCCTCTAGTGTAAATTTGATCTGGGACCCTCCTCCCAGTCTAGTGTCATTACTTCATTCTACCCAGTACAGGGAGAAAATTTGAGAAGGCCAGTCAGCTTAGTTTCTGCTACTCCTTTCACTCTTTCCACTAAAAAAAAAAAAAAAAAACTTTTTCTAAGCTTGTTTCCTGCCTTTCCTGTGGGTAGTCTAGCCTGGATATAGATTTGCTGTGTCCAGGACTATTTGTATGCTTCTAGGGCCCAAGCCTTTCTGTGTTGGAGGGAAGCCTTCTAGCTTAATTTTGTTTCTTAGAACTAGCCAGTTTTTTGTTTCAGCACTTGTTCAGAACTTATTGTAAGCACTAAATAAGCTACAAATTACTACAGCACTCAACTTTCCTCACTGTCTAGAGGAAAACAGTTTCTAGTACTTACCAAATAAGCACCTATCCAGGCATGTCTAAAGTCAGCCCCCGGTGTTTTCTCCTGTCTACCTGATGAATCTGGGCATTTTGGGGCAATGCAGTAATTGCCTCATGTACACAGACAACCCTCTCCTCCTACCACCCAACACTACAACCTGTGAGAGATACACTTATATAGCCAAACTGGAAGCAAAGCTCTCTTCACCCAAGACTAGACTAGACAGTCAAGAGGAGAAGGTAAACACTTGCACCACACCACACTCAGCACATAGTCCCTCAAAACCTACACCACCAAAACACACACATAGAAACACAAAACACACAACTACATTCACAGAGGCTCTCAGTAAAAACCACCCCAAGCAACAGGGACCTCCAAAGCAGAAACACAAGCAACCTCCACCCCCCAACACAACCCAGATGACACATAGCCCACAAACTCAGTGTGCCACTCAACCACAGCCCATAAGGCATAACGACGTACCAAACACTCTAGTCATAGGTGACTCTATAGTCAGGTACACTGATGTTCCACTCACCAGGCTAAACAAGGAGAAAGTTACTGTCATCTGCCTGTCGGGTGCCAGGATCCGCCACATAATGCATGCACTCAGGTCACTCCACAACAAGTACAAATATGACTCTGTCATTGTCCACATTGGTGCGAATGACCCGAGACGTACCTCCTTGGACTACATGAAAAGGGATATGGAGGAGCTGTCTGATCTTGTAGCCCAAGCAGGTATGACCCTAGCTCTGAGTAGCATCCTGCCATCACCCAGAATGATACCACAGTACAAGGACAAAATGATTGACTTCAACAATTGGCTAAGCTTCTGGTGTCATTCTAAGGGGATCCAGTATCTGTCTGCCTGGGATGATATGATCGACAAGCCACAATGCTTGCCAGAGATGGCCTGCACCTGTTGCCCCTGGGATTCGGGATACTGGCTAAGGCCCTAGCCACCCCTATAGTGCCTTTTTTAGGCAAGGTTCAAATGACAAATTCACCACCCTAACAGGTACAGGCAAGAAGAATCTGAGGGTATTGCTACTCAATGCTTGAGGTCTAAACCTCAAAATGCACTCTCTCGAGGCACTGCTTAAAATGGAGAACATCGACATCTGTGCAGTGACAGAGACCTGGTTCAAGGCTCCAGAGAGTACCCCTGCATTACCAGGTTATAATTCATACCACACCTTTCGGCCACCTATCCTGGACCAAAACACTAAAGGCAGAGGCATGCCCATATTTATTAAGGATATTCACACCTCCAGGCTAGTTGCTCAGCATAATGCATCTGAGATTATCCAAGTGCAACTAACTCTGGGCAAGACTGCAATCCAAATTGTAGCTTGCTACAGATCCCCCACCATGCCCCAGGATTCCCACTCCTCATTTCTTAATACACTGGAAAATATTAGGGTACAACCTAACACCCTAATAATAGGCAATTTCAACTACCCTACCATTAACTGGGAAAACTACTCATGTACCAACTCTTGTGCTCAACGTTTTCTGGAATTCATAAATTCCAATGCCATGGATCAACTTATCCACACCCCCACCAGGGGCAGCAATATCCTAGACCTGGTTATTACCAACATGGGCAACCGGTGCTCCACACCAGAGGTCAATTCCTCGTTGGTCAGATCCGACCATAAGCTAATCACCCTAGACATCCACATCCACCCCCCATTAGGAAAACCGCAGTAAAAAAATTCTCCAAAGCCAACTTCACGCTTCTTAACACAGAAGTGGCAAACTTCACGACACCCATGCTGATGGACAATAGAGGTATGACTGCTGAATCCTACACAAATGCACTTTATAAGCACTTACATGAGTGCATGGATTGTGCAATCCCTAACAGAACCAAGATGCTATCCTCCAAAAAAAGGAAGCCAATCTGGTGGTCCCCTGCCATAAACAAACTCTACAACAGAAGAAAGAAACTGTTGCAAAAAAGAGTAAAATCCCATGATTGGAGAAACTCCCTGGTCAGCTTCAGTAAGAAGCTGAGATCCCTCATAAAATCCTCCAAAACTAGTTATGAAAAAAAAATCGCCACTGACTCTAAAGACAACCACAAAGCATTCTATAGCTATGTCATGAATCTCAGTGGCAACACTCAGGTCTGCTCTGAGTTACAGCACAATGGCACTAAATATACAGAACCAACGGATATTGCTAGCATCCTGGCAGATAGGTTCAGTGCTAACTTTACCCCTCTGTCATCCCCTAAAGGGCCCATCTCTATACCAGAAGAATGCAAAGTTCCTGTAATCACGGCTGCACCGGTAAAAAACACACTATCCAAAGCCAAGAACACAGCATCCATGGGACCTGACGACATCCCAGACTGTGTTCTACATGAACTACAGAACGAACTGGCACCCCACCTAAGTACCATGTTTAATCATAGCCTCACCTCAGGCTATGTGCCCACTGAATGGCGCACAGTGACAGTTATCCCACTCCACAAAGGGAGAGCCACCACAGACCCCAGAAACTACCACCCTATTAGCCTAATGAGCCTGGTCTGCAAGGCTATGGAGCGTATCATCATGGAACTTATAAACAATGACATTGGTAATCTCCAAACTCAGGACCCCACCCAGTTCAGGTTTGTAAAAGGCAGATCATGTCTCCTAAACCTGATAGACTTCTTTGAAGCAGTCACCAAAGCCGTAGATGAGGGTACGGTGGTTCACACAGCCTATCTAGATCTCGCCAAGGCTTTTGACACCATCCCCCACTCTGGAATTATAGATAAACTCACTAAACTAGGTATAAATCCCTATGTCACAAGATGGCTTGCCAACTGGCTCACTGACAAAATCCACACTGTGAAAGTAGCAGACTCCAAATCCAGCTTCAGACCAGTGACAAGTGGAGTACCACAGGGTTTAGTCCTGGGTCCTCTCCTGTTTGGTATCTACTTCTCTGAAGTACAGGATAACACAGAATGTCTTTGGCTAATGAAGTTCACAGATGACTGCAAACTAGGAGCCATAATCAAAACTCCAAAAGATGTGGACATCCTACAAAAGGGCCTTGCTGAGACAGATGCCTGGTGTCAAAGCCATGGCCTCAAGCTCAATGCCAAAAAGTGCATTGTCATTTCTTTTGGTAAAAACTCAGTACCCATGAACTACCACATAGGTGGTAGTCTACTTAACACCAAAAGTGTGATAAGAGACCTTGGGACACAGGTGGACAGTAGTCTCTCCTTTGATAATCACATCGCCACAGTAGTCAGGAAATCCTTCTATGTGGCACACCTCATCACAAAAGGTTTCTTATCCAGGAAAAAAGAGGTCATTGTTCCCCTCTACTCATCACTCATTAGACCCATTATAGAGTACAATGCCCCTTTTGGTATGTACCTCACAAGACATCTACAACAACTGGAAAGGCCACAGAAATACCTCAGAAAGATGATTACCAGCCTCAAAGGGATGCCCTATGCAGACCGTCTCAAAAAACTGCAGCTTTACTCCATTGCATATCGCCTACTCAGAGGCGATCTCTGCCTAACACACAAAGCTATGTCAAACCCAGAGCTTTTACTCATGCTCCACTTAAAGAAATCCCAATCCCTATGAGCTACATGCTCTAGGGACCTAAACCTCATCACCACAATAAACAGAACATGCTGGAGAGATAGATTCCTGTCCCAGAGACTTCCCATACTCTGGAACAAACAGGTTCATAGGTTCATAGGTTTATACTAGGCTATTTGCCCTAGGGCATTTATAAGCCTAGCCCAAAGTTATGTGGCTTACGCCACCCCTTATGTTAGAAATAATGTGCCCATTAGTTTGTTGTGCCTCTGTCCAGCAGTGACACAGAGATGATTCCCGGGGTAAACCTACGATCTCCCATCCACCGGTCAAGATTTCTCTTGAACAGAGCCAGCGAGGTGCTCTGCCTGACATGGACCGGGATTTTATTCCACAGCATGGGGAGTCTCTGGGTGAGATACATCCCGAATAGGGCATTGTACTCGATCATTGGTCTGATAAGTGAAGAGTACAGGGGAACAATGACCTCACTTGATCTGGATGTGAATCCCTTCATGATCAGATGGGCAATGTAGAAGGTCTTTCAAACCACTTTAGCAACGTGAGTGTCAAACAAAAGGCCACTGTCAACCTGGGTACCCAGGTCCCTGATAACCTCTTCTGTGCTTAGTGGGTTGCCACCTATATGGTAGCTTGGGGTTACCTTGTTTTTCCCGAATGGTATGACTATACACTTTTTTGCGTTTAACTTCAGGCCATGGCTCTGGCACCAGCTATCAGTTTCCGTGAGACCCCTCTGAAGGATGTCTGTGTCTGATGTACTATCCACTATGGCACCCAGTTTGCAGTCATCCGCAAACTTTGTCAGCCATAGTCCTCCTATGTTTGCCTGTACTTCTGAGAAGTAGATGCCGAACAATAGGGGGCCAAGGACTGAGCCCTGTGGGACACCACTTGTAATCGGCTTGGAGTCTGACATGGCTCCAGCAACTCTAACCCTGTGGGTTCTGTCCTTTAGCCAGTTTGCGACCCATCTTGTGACATATGGGTTTACATTTAAGCTGTTAAGTTTCTCTATGATACCCGAGTGGGGTATTCTGTCGAAAGCTTTTGCAAGGTCAAGGTAGGCTGTATGGACTGCCTTTCCCTCATCAATGGCCTTGGTAACTGTTTCGAAGAAGTCGACCAGGTTCAAAAGGCAAGATCTGCCCTTGACAAAGCCAAACTGGGTTGGGTCCAAGGTCTGCAAGTCCCCTATTTCCTTGTTTATGAGTTCCATTATGATCCTCTCCATAGCTTTGCAGACCAGGCTTGTTAAGCTTATGGGGCGGTAATTACCAAGGTCCATAGAGGCACCACCTTTGTGGAGTGGGACCACAGTTGCTGTACGCCACTCCTTGGGCACATATCCTGTGGTAAGGCTAAGATTAAACAGCTGCCTTATGGGCGGGTTTAGTTCTTCATTGAGTTCATGTAGCACACAGCCGGGGACACCATCAGGTCCCATTGATGCTGTGTTTTTAGCTTTAGAGAGAGCAGCTTTCACCTGTGCATTTGAGATGTCTGGGAGGCTACACTCTGTTGGGATAGTTATCTCTCCTTTTGGGGGGGGAGAGGGGGGTGAAGTTTGCGCTGAACCTGTCTGCCAGTATGTTGACAATGTCTGTGGGCTCACTGATTTTTGTATCATTTTGGACTAATTCTGAGCATATCTGGGAGTTTTCACCCAGGTTTCTGACATAGCTGAAGAAGGCCTTATGATTGTCTTTTGAATCTATGGCAATTTTTTTCTCAAAGTTGGCCTTTGATGATTTTATGAGGGAACGTAGTTTCTTGCTAGTACTGATCAAAGATGCCTTCCCTTTTTGGGATTTTGCTCTATCATGTAATAGCTTTCTCCTCTTATTGTAAAGTTTGTTTATGGCTGGGGTCCACCAGACTGGACGTTTGCCCTTGGTGGAAAGAGTCTTGGTTTTATTTGGGATTGCCTGATCCATGCAGTCCTGAAGGTGTTCATAGAAGGCATTTGTAAGGGCTTCCGCAGCTTGGGTTGTGGTTTCCATTGGCTCGGGGGCCTTGAAGGATACCACACCTGTCTTGAGTAGTGTGAAGTTTGCTTTAGAGAAGTTCTTCACTGTGGTCTTTTTTGTTTGGGGTGGGGGCGGGATGTGGATTTCTAGTGAGATTAGTTTATGTTCTGATCTCACCAAAGAGGGATATACTTCCGGTGTGGAGCATTTTGTCCCCATGTTTGTGATGATGAGATCTAGTATATTTTCTCCTCTTGTGGGGACAGTGACTAGTCCCCGTCCCCTATCTATATCAAACAAAGCTCCTCATTAGCACTGTTCAAGAAAAATCTTGATGATTGGATGGGAGATAGGAAATTCACCCCAGGGATCACTTCTGTGGCTCTGCTCGACAGTGACACAGGAACATTATTTTCTTGGGTGGCGAAAGCCAGGGTACCTTTGGATAGGCTTATATAGGCCCTAGGGCCAATAGCCTAGTACCTACCTATGAACCTATGAACCTAGGAACCTACTAACCTAAATGCATAAGGGAAAACAGGTAAATAATAGTGGAGGGAAAAGAAGGGTAATTTTTTTTATTTATTTATTTATTTATTTTTTTTGAGATACAGGTGGTCATTTTCACTTTTCAAAGAAGGTAATATGGAGATTGATGTAAGGGAAGGTAAAGGTATGGTAAGAGGTTTAGGGTAGGCTGCAGAGACAAATGCACAAACACATGGTATGGGTAAGACTGACAGGAGAGGTGTTTAGACACTGAAGAAGGCTGATGACAATGGAGTTATAGACAGTATACAAGCAAAGGGAGAACAATGGTGATGGAAGATTGGACAACAAACAAGGAAGGACAGGAACACAAAATGGGGGAAATCCCAGATAGGGTGAGTATGGTCCCCTGTACCACCATGCCCAGGTTATATACAGTGGTATGTCAGACAGCACTTTGGGCTCCCTCATTATTGGGTCCTGGCTTTGATGACTCTGCAAGTGACAACAGAAGCCTTTCCAGATGGCCATGCAGGCTTCAATGTACTGGTCACTCAGATCCACCACCACGTCTGCCATCTGCCTGTAGATGACAGAACTCTCAACCCTGGCAGAGACACTGATGGGAACAACAGTGCTTTTGGCCAGTGAAGCCCTGCGAGGGTAAAGGGAGGAGGGCTGAAAGTGCCTTCCAGAGAGTTAATGGGGAAGCTGCACTACCTTATACAAGCCCAGGTGTGACTAGTGGTGTCTCGCTGAATGCTAGTGGTACATGGCAGAGCCACCAAAACCACTGCTGCAGCTGCTGTTCAAAAATAAAAAATAAAAGGAGAGAAGTAGCATAACTAATAGATCAACAAAAATGAAAAAGAAATGAATGCGAAAAAGTGGGAGGTGTAAAAAGGGAGACCACGTGAAATACAGTATGATTTGCATAAACATATGACAATATGAGGTCTATGTTCAGCCACTGAATGAGCTGTATAATGGTGTATGTTCTGAAGTCATACCATGGCAGTGCTGTGTTGGGTGGTGACTTTGAATATCATGTCCACAATGTAACACAATGCTGCCCCTTTACTTACCCTGAGGAAGTCAGCCCATCCCTCCTCAACTGGGCCTTCTTATGGACAGCCACTGAGCAGAGTTCTGCAGCAGTGATGGATCAGATGTCTAGATCATGATGCAGATCAAAAAGGCCCTTATTATTTCCTAAACATTCAGTGCATTTAAGAAAAAAATGAGTTTTAAGAAAATCTCAACTACTTCAACCAGTATAGATTAAGAAGCAAAAAATGAAGGCAAAATTTTCCTCTTCATGCAAATCAGTGTTCAAATAAAAAAAATATGCATGTAAAAGTAAAGCATAATGACCAGAAAGTACGTTAGCATTGAATGTAATATGATTATGTCTTATGTATTGCACCTAATTGACTAAGATCAATAACATTGTAGCATATTTGATATTTATGCTTCCACCCAATCTTGGAAGTCAATTTTTGTACCGATATTTGGAAGCAGAGGCACAGAGTGCAGGTTTTAGGAAATTTACATTCAGTATAACTTTATGGTAATAATGTAAATAAAACATTCTTTTCTAGAAAGCATTTTATAGTATAAGAATCCAGATATTTTTGAATCTTAAGTATAATCTACAGATTCACATTTTTCTCCACCATTAACCCTTGAAAGTTTTTCCATGATATTTCAGTATGTCAGATATACCATCATTACAGTTAAGTTCAGATTTTATTGAGAAATTTTAAATGATTTTGCTGTATTTGGGCAGTTTTATTAACTGTTGCTTTATATGCAATTGGAAATGTTTTGGAAATTATCTTCACCTCCCAGAGCACATACATCTCCGCAGCTTCCAAGGACTTTATTTGAATAGCTAGCTTTCTTAGTGTAGGTACGATGTCATTGTAACAGACATGAGGACATTTATCTTTCACAGAACAACGATTTTAAATAAAGCCCTTTGCACTATCTATATCTTGCAATTCCTTTGTAAGAGAGGTCTACTGTATCAAACATCATTGAAAAAATTATTAAATGACATGTCTAGCCTTGTGCAGAATACCGCGACTAGCAGGATACTGTGATGCAGAACTGCAAGACATTTTAAGCCTACAGAAAAGAAGGTTCTGCAACAATATTAGACATTGACTTCAGCACTAGCATATTGTTATTACTGGTTTATGAGCAACTTTAATAAAGCAGAACCCAAATATATTGCTTTAAAACCAATCAGTTACAGTTTTTAACTATTATCAGAATATAAAATAGAAACCATATAATTTGATAATGTCCTCTCATTTTGTTACAATTTAAGCAGATAAGCAGATTATGAAATCAAAAATTTGACTTCTGTAGATATTCTGTAAGCATGTTTATTGCATATTTCATTATTTTATTGAGTAAATAAGATGCACTGTTAATGCAAAAATTTTTGAAGAAGAATAAACTGGTAAATCTCTGTGCCAGAATCAAATACACATCTTGGGGTTGAGGTGTACAAACCATGATAGCCTGAATGAGCCAGATTTATTTGTGATCAATTAACATAAAAACTAGCTTACTCAAGTAGCCTACTACTTGAATACAATTGGCTGGCTTCCAAAACATCAATGCAACTCTGTGGACTGCACTGAGAAACTTGCCAAGCAGTTTAATAAGTAAATGAGATTCAGTGCAGAATTAGCAGATAGGCAAGTACCGTTCACCAAACATGAAAGGAAGTAGAAAGAAGAAATTCCAAAATTAGGCGCAAGTAAAAAGGCTATAAGGAAAACACTTACTATGATAAAAATAACACCTCAAAAGGAAATAATATTCCACTTAGAAAATGGCATGTTTTTTTTAAATTGTACACAGATATGTCTCACATGATAAACAAGTGTGTATATGTTATATCGGAAGTGAATGCATGAAATAAAGGGTATATAGTCAGATACAGATTGAGAATTTATTGCATGCAACTCGAGTATAATCCAGTAAAACTGTGAATGCCAGTAATTCAGTGTTTCAGTATATAGAACACACTACATTGGTAAGCAAAAATTTATTGAAAATGCATTGGAGAAAAAGTGTTTTTTGCAAGGGGTACAACTCCCCCTGCATTCACCATACCCCCCCGCTAATTAAGTATATTAACTCTGAGACTGCGCAACAGCGGAGAATAAGGAAAAACTCCTTTATCTACTGTTAGCAACAGCCATCAACTCAACCAAAACCCAGATCTCACACATAGATACACACACACACACACACACACACACACACACACACACACACACACACACACACACACACACACACACACGTTCATTCAAACACATTCACACATATGAACATATTCTCCCACATTCAAACGTACACACAGGTTATCCATTTTCATTTGATTCTATACACATTAACGGAATAAGTTGGTTGTAATGCTAATCAAGCAAAAATTTACCATATGTGAATATATAGATATGTGAAATATAGAGATGTTGTGGATTCTGCTGTGCATCTGAGAACATACAAATATTTTAAAATATTTTGCTGATGTGTTATGGCATGCCAGCACTACATTTGGGGGTATCTAAAAAATAATGTAGGAAACAGGATGTGAAAGACACAATGTACACACCCCATGGTATGGGGGAAATAGGACAGTAGAAGTTGGGTGAGGGTAAAAACATACATGGAAGAAGAACAGAGAGGTCCAAAGAATGGTCAGAGGGGCATGGGGCAGGAGATTTTATTTCACAGGAATAAGCCTCATTTTTTGGGGGGGGGAGTATGACTGGTGAGTTTGTTGGCAAATGATTGAGGAGAACTGGGTCAGAAAGAAGCATGTAAGCATAAAGGATACCATAAATCACAAGCACAGGGTGGTGCAATACAAAGGGATAGGATGTGACACACTAACAATAAACATGCAGACATAGGAGTGGGTTCAGAATGGATACAAAGCAAGCGAGGAGTGCAACCTACACATGTCCAACCATGCTACGAAAGGTAAAGTAATACTCCAATGCACACATTATTACTGTGAAGTTGTCAACTCTGTATGCACACCTTACTGAGGGAGCAGAAGTGACTGATGACATACATGTGGAGCAATACCTGTCAAAAAAAGGATACCACTACACAGACACATACACACAGACACGTGTAACTATACAGATGCCCTAGGTTTGCAGTTCTGGATATGAACACAAATGGCATTGGCTACAAGTCAATCATATCCAGGCACAAGTAGGATCTCAAGGACAGAAGTCAGGATAAAACCATCAACCCTAATAGTGGATACAAATGTCTGTCCAGTAAGCCATATTGTAACCCTAAAAAATTACTTGTATAGATAATACTGTTCTGGCAAGGTAGCAACAAAACACTCCTGCTGCAGCAGAGAATCATCGCTGCATAAACACAGGATGCTGAAAGCAAATGTTACTGAAATTATAAAATGCAGCTTATCATCTGAGAATTTTAATCATTGCCACTGTATGTACAATGCAGTTGTACACTTTTACCATCCCTGATATGCCACAGCTACTTACAGCAGTCCAGCATGCACAGTGGTTTTGCATCATGGTTGCATGCAGTGAGTATATGGTGATGTGGGCCTACTAATGTCACAGCATGGTCACTGTACAGCAATAATGTGATGTGTTACATATGGCACAAATAAGACATGACTATGTACATGCAAGCCAAATAAAGTCATTTGGTCCATGTGAATGCCATACACATGAGACATTTATACCTCTGTGACTGTACTGCAAGTGTTTTGCAGTCAGTTATCAATTCTGCATGGACACTTAAGCTGTTGCTACAGAAAAGTACCTCTGCAGGTTTGTTGAGCAACTGCCACCAATACATACATTCACAAACCACACATGAATAGACACATGCAGCATATTCCCATGCTATATGTTGCAAGCAATGGTGCAGATCCTGGAATGTGTTTGGTCATATACAGAACATCTAATGCACAATGTCCATTGTAGAGCATGTTTACAAGGTATATGGAGCACATGCAATGTGATGTCTGCAGCTGTGTACCACAAATGTATGTGGTAAGGCATGGACTAACACATCACATGGACAAAGTACTGCTTACTATTACGTAAGCATTGCTACACATGCTTCAGTACATGGTGATTGTATGGCAGATGGATGTGGATCTACATGTAAAGTTTATTT
This sequence comes from Protopterus annectens, assembly GCF_019279795.1. NCBI lineage: Eukaryota > Metazoa > Chordata > Ceratodontiformes > Protopteridae > Protopterus > Protopterus annectens. Next base: position 166,404,399 of record NC_056729.1, read on the forward strand.
GTCTGCAAAAAAGACACACAGGAATGTATAACCATAGCAAATTTGCCATAAAGACTGATGCATCAACACTTCATAAAAAATGTTATATATTTATATGTACAGTCATGCAAACCACAACTTATGTTATGGCTGCTAATATGTGACACAACAATCTCACATATGTGTGGGAAGGGAAACCTGGAAAAATATGTGCAGAAAGAAAATTACACATCACACGGTGACAGATAGGTATGTACTGCATACACTGCATTACATGGCCTTAAGGGAAGTTGCTGATAATGTATGACACATGTGAATATGTCATATAGCAATCCACCATTGTATATTGAGGAGAAATTGTGTCAACAGGTGCAAATGGCACAAAAATAAATGTTACAGTATAATTCATACATAGTGTACACACTTTTGAGATGTGAGGAACCCACTCAGAGTAAAGAAACATGATGTGTGCAATTGAGAAGAGGAAATGCACAATGCAACACAAGTGGTCAGTGGGGCCACACAGACACACAGACATGTGAAGATGGAATGTACCTATAACATAAAGTGCAACATGGCATGCCTTGAATCATCATCAATGCAATCTTTGGGAAACACACAGGAGTCACAGGAATACAGAGAAACACAGGAGTGTAGATCAGCTGAATACAAATGGTAAATGTGTCACTGATGCATGTATTAGTATGGCTACCACAGTATTACCATATGTCCTTGTTATACATGCATTTCCAGCAGAGACTTAGTGCAAAAAAGGGAGAAAAGCTCCCACTTCGACCTCTGTCAGCAATGCAGTTGGATATGGTTGGATGACAGTGCTAAATTAAAGGGGGTAAGTCTGCAATGAACACTCTACACAGTATGGGGCAATGTAGCCATATACCACACAATAACAGCATTGCCACTCCACAGGTACACCTACACTACAATATGATAGGAATGTCAACACAGGCTGAAATCAACGGTGGACATATGATATTGTGGTCAGCTGGACTCTTGTACATTGTGAAGAAAATGAAAACACTGTCATCTGTGTTAGCATGTCTGGCAAGAGATTTGCGTATATTGTCAGATTAACTTGAATTGTATGCCTGCATGTCTAACTGTGAAAATGTAAATACATTTTTAAAATGTTATGTATCTCACTGTTTATATAAAATTTTTAAAGAGACTGTCAGTGGTTTGATACATTTCTAATTGCAAATGTTTGCAAGGGAGATGGGGTGGGATTTGGCATAATGGTTAAAGTGTTTACCTTACAGACACAAGGTGCAGGGTTTGAATCTCACATGGGGAAATTGGCTAGGCTTTAAATGGCCCACAAGGGTAGTTAGCCTAGCAATAATATATGAATCTAAAGAACAAACTGTCTGTGGAAAATCAGCTGATCAGTAGGTGATGTCATTAGAAAGTTCCTAGTTGCTATGAGATTATTTGAACAGCTGATTGACAGGAAAAATAACTTTTCATAAAGCTGACAACTGAGACTGTTAAGCTGAGCAGTTAGTAAAGAGCAGCAGTTAGTGAAGAGTTGTAGTCGGTTACAGTGCTGTGCAGAAGATATCCGGGAAAAAGGACTCACCAAAAATTGTAAGCCTGCCTTTGCCTTACTGTTATGTTTTAGATTAGATCAGGGACAGTATTCTCTAGTTAGATTAGGAACGTTTAGTTGTTTAGATGGAGTTTTTGTAAGATGATGGACTTCTATCCTACAGTTTAATTTTATATTTCTGATGATTGCATTCTGGTATTTATTGAAAATTATTAGTTTACATTCTTGTAATAATTTTACTTATTATTAAATGTTTTTCATTACTTTGCATTGTGGCTGGACAATAAGAGTGTTCTTTAGAGATTAGAGAGTGTTTATACATGTTTGATACACCCCAAGTCACCTCAAATGCTTGCTTCTGTTCATAGCTTTCATTTATTTTAATATTTAATTTTTAATAATGGATCACCCTTTGAAGGGTGTATAGACCTGTCTGGCAGCAACATTACCATTTGTATTGGGGAGTAGACACAGTTAGAAATCTGCGTCAGGCTTCCCATAAGTGTTTGAGTGTGTGAGATTTAAATTTATTTTGAGTGTAAGTGAGTCAGAGGTCTTAAACTGGAACACACTGCTCTGAAGTGTATGATAAGGGATTACATTTGGGGTGGACAGAGGTATATAGTCCAATCCCAGAAAATAGAGCATGTTCCTGTTGTGGTCTGTGCTATGGTGTTTTCTGTGATGCTCCCACACTGAAGTCAGAGGTGAGGATTGAGGATCCTTAATTACTGACCCAGGTTTTAAGTGGGGGGCGTCCCACTACTGGTGGCAGTCCAGTGAGATATTGACCAGACATCACATTTAATTGTTGGCAACTTAGTGGGATTTTTAATTGGATTTCAGTAGCTTGTGGGTAGTTGTCATTAAGGAGTGCACTCTTGACAGCCACAAAGTAAACATTCAGAATTTCCATCCACCACAGTTTTATTTATTTATTTTTTAGTTAGATAGTCAGGGATAGCAGGTGAGGATGTCAGCAGATTTCATCAAGATGACAAAGATCCAGTTGGTGAAGCCAAAGGACTGGTGCATGCCAACCTGACCAAGGAAGCAACAATTTCAGCCTTGGTTGCAGCCACAGCTCAACCAGCCATTCAAAGGATATTCAGTTTTGTTTGGTGATGTGCAGCCTGCCAAGACAAGCCAGTCCACATCTTTTTCAGAGGACCTGAAAATCCATCTGTAGTTAAGGAGATTGGAACTGAAGGCTGTGGAAAGGGAGATGCAGCACCAATATGAACTGGACACCAAACTCCTGGAGACCAAACAGAGACTGAGGTGATTAGAAACTGAGAATAATGAGAGACAGAGCTAGCATGAAGTGAAACTTCTTACTCTTTAAGAGGGTCATGGATGCAATGGGGAAGGGAATAACCAGGCCTCAGAAGTTGTGAAGTTCAGTAAACATTTTCGTCAGTACAAGGATGGGGGTGACTGATAATTTTATTCCTATCATTGAGAGGGTATGTAGACAATATGATGTTGACCCTGAGCTATGAGTTTGGCTCCTGACTCCCTTATGCCATGGTAAAGCTGTTCAGGTTATAGCAAAGTTAAACGATGTAGATTGTTTGAATTATGACAAAGTGAAATGTTGCCTGCTTGACTGTTTCAGACTTACACCTGAGGCATATAGAAAAAAGTTTTGTGAACATCAGCATAAGGCAGTTGAATGTGTACATGATTATATTGCTGACTTAAGTACTTACTTTCACACATGGATGAGTGGGTGTCAGGTCACCACGTTTGAGGGACTGGCAGATCTTTTGGTGAGGGAACAAACGCTCAGTACTTTGCCTGATGACATGAGACTCTGGTTAGCAGACCGTGAGTGTAATTCTGTAGAGGAGTTGGGGAGAAAAGGACATTGCTACTTGGCAAGGAGAGCACCACTGCATAAGAAAGGGATACCCAGTGCTGCACATGGATATAAGGGAACCCATAGGGGCAGTCTAAACCTCTCCAACAAAATACACCAGTAACAGGGCATATCACTAATACAAATGCACGGTTAGGGATTAGAAGTTTCAAATGTAACCAGAGGGGACACATAGCAGCCAAATGCCCATCAAGGCAAGGTAAGAAACAGAAGGTGAGGGAGCCAGTAAGTGTGGATGAAAAACTGCTAGCGGTAGGTTGCTTAGAAACAACTGGGGTGCCAAATTATCACCAAAATTTATATCCTATCTTAGTAGATGGTAAACAGGTTAACTGCTATAAGGGACACAACTTCTGACATAAACATTGAGAGGCCTGCAGTGGTTAGAGAAGAGCAGCACTTGCTTGAGAAGTCCACTCCAGTTAGAGCATTTGGAGGGACCCTGCTCCAAATACCTTTGGCTAGGGCTCATCTTGACTGGGAGGGTGGAAGAGGAGACAAACAAGTATGTGTGTTTGAGGCGATTCCTGCAGATGTCCTGATAGGGACTGACGTTGATGATGCAGTACCTTGTGTACATGCAGTGACACGGAGTCGGACTTGTACAAAAGGCATGTAGGTCTAGTAGTCTGAGAGAGACCCAGAAAGATCTTGTACCTAAAGCTGGGACTGGCATGGTGGCTGTTTCAGAGAAGTTGGTATCTAGTAGCAGTAAGTCTGAATGTGAGTCACAGCTGCTGGTGGGTACTGATGTTTCCTTGGATATGGTGACTGAGATGACAGAGGTGAGTGGTGGTCCCCAGAGTGACAGCAAAGCACACCTGTCAAAAGTGACTAGGCTTCCTGCAGAAGGGGAGCTGGAGAAGGTCACAAAGGTAGAGTTGAGACAGCCTCAACTTACAGATCCTATATTACAAAGCTTGGAGGAGATGGCTAAGGAAGTACCTGAGGCTCAAGGAAGAGGGGAGTATGTATAATGGAACAAAGGTTTGTTCTATAGAGTATGGATTCCTGGAGGTGGGATAGAAGGTGAAATAATACAGCAGTTGGTAGTGCCTAGAGCTTACCATCTTCCATTTTTAGTCATAGCACATGACATTCCTTTCTCTGGTCATATGGGCATAAGACATACTAAGAGACATATTATGCAACATTTCTATTGCCCTGGGATTGCGAGGAATGTGGTAGGATATTGTAGGACTTGTGAATAATGCCAAAAATTTGGTAAAGCAGGGGACAAGGCTACTGTTATTGCATCTGCCTGTTACTAAAGAGCCATTTCAGAGAGTGGCTATGGATAGTGTTGGACCCCTGAATACTCCAAGTTCTATAAGAAAGAAAATTATCTTGGTGGTAGTAGACTATGCTACCAGAATTCCTGAGGCAGTGGCTCTGTTGTCTGTTGAGGCAGAGAAGGTGGCAAATACTTTGCTAGAAAACTTCAGCAGAGTAGGGTTTCCATGGGAAATACTGACTGACTGAGGTGCCAACTTCATGTTAGTCCTGCTGACTTGTCTGTGGAAGCATTGTGGGGTAAAACATCTAAAGACCACGCCCTACCATCCCCAGACTAATGGTCTTGTGGAGAGGTTAATCTCTACATTGAAGACTACGCTATGGGCATTTGCAGATCAACATGTTAGGGAGGCCTTGGATAGATTAAGTACGGCAGGAGGTCATTTACTTAGAACACAGATTAGGAAATGGTAAAATTAGGCCAGTACCTGTCAAAGTGGAAACTATTCAAGAGTGGTCCTTTCCTGTTACTAAGAAACAAATTATAGCATTTCTAGGGACAGCGGGGTACTACAGGAAATTTGTGCCCAATTACTGTACCACAGCTTCACCCCTTACTGAACTAACTAGGAAGAATAAACCAGACAAGGTAGTGTGGACCGCAGATTGTGAACAAGCATTCCATAAACTTAAGGAGATTTTGGGAGAACCCCCTGTGTTAGCCAGCCCAGATAACAATAAAGAATTTGTTGTATAGGTAGATGCTTCAAATCTACCCAAACACTTTATAAAATAAGAAGGCATCTCTGATTAACATCAGTAAAAAACTGCGCTCCCTCATTAAATCATCCAAGGCCAACTTCGAAAGCAAACTAGCCAATGACTCTAAGGATAACTACAAGGCCTTCTTTAACTATGTCAAGAGTCTAGGAGCAAACTCTCAGATATGCTCCGAGCTAGTGCATAATGGCCATAAATACACTGAACCAACTGACATTGCCAACATCCTGGTTGATAAGTTCAGTGCAAACTTCACCCCCCCCACTCCACCAAAGGGACTAGCACCCATCCCAGAAGAATATGGTGCTCCAGATATCTCAGACACACAAGTAAAGACAGCCCTTGCAAAGGCCAAAAACACAGCATCAATGGGACCAGATGCTATCCCAGGTTGTGTCTTACACGAGCTTTAAAATGAGCTAACCCCGCATCTCAAATCACTATTCAAACTCAGCCTCTCAACAGGCTATGTACCCAAAGAATGGCGCACAGCAACAGTCTTACCACTCCACAAAGGTGGTGCCACAACTGACCCTGGAAAGTATCGCCCTATAAGCTTGACTAGCTTGGTCTGCAAAGCCATGGAAAGCATTATCATGGAGCTCATTAACAGGGACATTGGGAACCTCCAGACACTGGACCCCACCCAGTTCGGCTTTGTTAAAGGCAGATCTTGCCTTCTGAACTCGGTCGATTTCTTCGAAACAGTCACCAAGGCCATAGATGAAGGGAAGGTGGTCCACACAGCATATCTGGACCTCGCTAAGGCGTTCGGCACCATCCCACCCTCAGGAATCATAGACAAACTCACCAGCTTAAATATCAACCCCCATGTCACGAGATGGGTTGCCAATTGACTCTCAGACAGAACCCACATGGTAAGAGTGGCAGGTGCCATGTCTGACTCTAAACCCGTCACAAGTGGAGTCCCACAGGGCTCAGTCCTGGGACCCCTCCTGTTCGGTATATATGTCTCCGAAGTACAGGCAAAGGCAGAGGGACTGTGGCTAACCAAGTTTGCAGATGACTGTAAATTGGGTGCAATAATTGACTCTCCAGCTGTCACATACATCCTGCAAAAAGGTCTCACAGAGATAAACACCTGGTGTCAAAGTCATGGCCTCAAGCTAAATGCCAAAAAATGCATAGTAATCCCATCTGGGAAAAACAAAGTACCTACAAACTACCACATAGATGGGAATCCACTAAGTACAGAAGAAGTAATTAGGGACCTGGGTACCCAAGTAGATAGCATGCTCTCCTTTGATAACCACGTAGCCAAAATGGTCAGGAAATCCTTCTATGTGGCACACCTGATCACAAAGGGTTTCTCATCCAGATCCAAGGAGGTGACTGTGTCCCTTTACTCCTCACTCATTAGGCCCATAATAGAGTACAATGCCCCAATTGGGATGTACCTCACTAGACACCTGCAACAACTAGAAAGACCACAGAAGTACATCACTAAGAGGATTAAGGGCCTTAAACAATTACCCTATGAAACACAACTAAAAAAGCTCCAGCTCTTCTCAGTTGCTTACCGTCTGCTCAGAGGTGACCTATGCCTGACCTATAGGGACATGTCAAACCCTGAACTAATGGACATGCTTCACCTTAAAAAAACAAGATTCCTCAGAACCACTCATTCTAGCGACTTGAACCTATGTACAACAATAAACAGGTCATGCTGGAGGGATAGATTCCTGTCCCAGTGACTCCCCTCACTCTGGAATAGAATCCCAATCCATATTTGACAGAGCTCCTCTCTGACCCTCTTCAAGAGAAATCTGGATGAGTGGATGGGTAATCGTAAGTTCTACCCTGGGATCACTTCAGGAGCCCTGTTGACAGAGGCCCAGGTTACCAATCTAGTGGGGAGGTGAAAGCCATCACTCTGTGGCTAGGCTTATAAATGCCCATGGGCAGATAGCCTAGTACTTACCTATGAACCTATGAACCTAAATTATGGGGTGGGGGCTGTACTTAGACATGTTTCCACAGGAGGGGATGATCAGCCAGTGGTATGTCTGAACTGTAGGCTCCAGCCTAGAAAAGAGTGTTATGAAGCAATGGAGAAAGAGTGTTTGGCCATAGTGTGGATATTGCAAAAGCTGCAGCCCTATCTTTATGGGAGAAAATTCACTGCACTCACAGATCATAACCCTTTAACATGGCTTAATAAGGTTAGTAAGCAAAATTCCAAGTAACTGAGGTAGAGTCTAGGATTGCAAGCATATCATATGACCATACGACATTACAGTGGACATAATAATAATGCCAATGTGGATGGATTGTCCACGAGAGAAGTGAGAATATATTCCCAGGAAGACCTATTTTTCTCAAGGATTGGTTTTTAAAGGTTACTTGAAAATTGTTCTTGAGTCATGGGGGGGGGGGATGTGAAGAAAATGAAAAGCACTGTTGTCTGTGTTAGCATGCCTGTCAGGAGATGTGTGTATATTTTCAGATTAACTTGTATTGTATACCAGCATGTCTAATTGTGAAAATGTAAATAAGCTTTTAAAATGTTGAGTATCTCCCCATTTATACAAAATGTTTAAAGAATTTGTCAGCATTTTGATACATTTCTAATTGCACATGTTTTTGAGGGAGATTCTAAAGTACAAACTTTCTGTGGAGAATCAGCTGATCAGTAGGTGATGTCATTAGAATGTTCCCGGTTGATATGTGATTATTTGAACACCTAATTGATAGGAAAAAAACTTTTTCAAACACCTGATGGTTATTTTTTAAAAAAGACAGTTGAGACTGTTAAGCTGAGCAGTTAGTTAAGAGCAGCAGTTAGTGAAGAGTTACAATCAGTTACAGTGCTTTGCAGAAGATACCCAGAAAAAGGACTCACCAAAAATTGTAAGCCTGACTTTGTCTTGCTGCTGTGGTTTAGATTAGAACAGGGACAATATTTTCTAGTTAGATTAGGAAAGTTTAGTTATTTAGATAGTTTTTCTAAGATGATGGGCTTCTATCCTACAGTTTAATTTTATATTTCTGGTGATTGAATTCTGGTATTTATTGAAAATTATTAATTTGTATTCTTGTAATCATTTTACTTATTATTAAATGTGTTTCATTACTTTACATTGTGGCTGGGCAATCTGTGTGTTCTTTAGAGATTAAAGAGTGTTTATACCTGTGTGATACTCCCCAGGTCACCTTGAATGCCTGGCTGCTACTGGTCATAGCTATCATTTATTTTGATATTTAATTGTTAATATTTGATCACCCTTTGAAGGACATGTAGACCTGTCTGACTCTGGTGGCAACATTACCATTTGTACTGGGGCAGGAACATAGCTGGAAATCTGTGTCAGGCTTCCCATAAGTGATTGAGTGTGTGAGATTTAAATATATTTTGAGTGTGTGAGTCAAAGGTCTTAAACTGGAACACATTGCTATGAATTGTATGATAGTGGATCACATCTGGGGTGGAAAGAGGTATATAGTCCAGTCCCAGAAAACAGAGCATGTTCCTGTTGTGTTATTAAAGGAAATTGTGGAATTTTACTCTTCTGTCCTCTGTGCTATGGTGTTTTCCGTGACACTCCACCACTGGAGTGAGTGGTGAAGATTGATGCTCCTTAATTACTGACCAGGGTTTTAAGTGGGGGATATCATACTTTTGGTGGCAGTCTAGTAAGATATTGGCCAGAAGTCACATTCATGCCAATGAAAACCATCATTGCCATGTACCTTAGTACAGTAAATATGTGTGTGTCAGCTAAAATCATATGAGATGTCTCCATATAACAATTTACTGACCAGCAGACAAATTGAGTGTTATTTCTAGGTGACACTGTTAAATTCCCTGACTAGCCAAGACATTACAATGTTATGGGCACTAAGAGGCATCTGGGATGACCTGCAAATAGTGATATGGGAAAGAATCCCATAGGAGAACAGCCTGTAGCACACTATCAGGAAAATTTAAAGGAGAGCTCAACTGACACATGGGAAAATGTGCACACATATGTGCCATGTCAATAAGAATTATAATTTATGTGTCTATGATGTGCAGGCAACATAAGACAGGGACGGAACACAAAGACAATACTTACCCTCCTGATGTGCCTCTTTTGAGGAGCTAAAGCTCATGTATGGGTCTTGAAAACATCAGTTATAGTCCGGTCCTTCATTTAAACTGGTATTGGTAAAGCATGGTGCTACTTGTCCACACAATTTGCTTTTTTTTATTTTATTTAACACAAATAACAAAGCAGGATGGGCTTGTCTCATCTGATAAATCTGCACCCTCCTCCTTGGATTCAGGCAAATCTGTCACTGATCTATCACATCTCTTCCAGCGTCATCTGTTGCGTAGTGGACTGTCACATTTTAAGGCCTATGTAAAATGGAATGAATAAAACAAGCGGACAGTTCAATGTTAACTACCATGAAATTACCATCTCACTATTCAGTAAAACAGTCTATTGCAAATGTATGGCCAATGCTGTTAATCACATATGTGCATTACAGTACCCAGAAAGTATATACAGAGACATCTGAAGACATCAACACAGAACTGGAAGTGCAAAAACTGGTATGTATCAACAGTAAATATGCATGAAGTCAGTTTAGTCATGACTATGTATCTCATGAAGGATTTGATGCAAGATATCTAGGATGCATGAATCGGAAGTGATAACTATTATAGCCAAGCTAAACTATGCAGTGATGTCTCATAATCAAAAAAGCTATGAAACACATACAAGAAATATGTTGAACATATGGACACTCAGGGTAAGAGTGAAGAACTGAGAGGTAGGTATCAAATCCATCAAATATGTATTCATTACACAGAAAAAGTTTTCAGAAATCTGAACACAAGACACAGATGCACAAATATATGTCAAAGCTCATGTCATATATCCTCACAAAGTGATCACATACATTTTTCAGGCTATCAGAGATGCAAACAGTCCACAAGTAATATGCATATGAGGTAGTGAGGTCTTGTAATGCTTATTACACCACAGTGCTAATATCACTAATGTTGCTCTATGCAATAAAAATAAAATCTTGAAACACAAATATGCAGGACAGATCTACACTGAGTAGCAAGATACATGTCATACAAACAGGTATACATGAGTATGTCATATAACTATTGCAGTACAATTGTGATATAACATGGGCTATCAAAACAATGTCAAGAGTAAAATCCAGTTATAAAACTGGTGCCTTTCATTGCATAGCAACTGATCTGAAGCACACTCACACGTGTGGAGCAATGCTGCATACCTGTGCAACGAAGCACACTCACACGTGTGGAGCAATGCTGCATACCTGTGCAACAAAGTGCATCAGCTGTACAGTGTTCAAGTCACAGTGTTCATGAATATGACTGCTGTTCTTATGATCCGTGGAAAGGATACATTGCAATATATATGCACATCTTCTGTTAGCATGTCTATATGTTAAGCAAAAAATCACAATGTAAGCAACTGTATCCTTCATAGCTATAGTTACTCAATGCTAGCTATGGCAATGCATCTGATCCCCACCACATCACACTGCATCAAAAAGTGTGCAAGATTACACAGAAAACAATGTGGATCCCCAGCCTGCACTACACAAAACCACACGTAATGACACAGCAGTCTGAATGCTATCCCATATGTCAAAGCAATGACACAGCAGTCTGAATGCTATCCTGTGTATCAAAGTAATGATACATCAGACTGAACCTATCCCATATGTCAAAGCAATGACACAGCAGTCTGAACACTATTGCATATGTCAAAGCAATGACACAGCAGTCTGAATGCTATCCTGTATATCAAAGCAATGACACAGCAGTCTGAACACTATCCCATATGTCAAAGCAAAAATTGATAGTGGCATCAATTGCCATATGAGTAAGTACATAGAGTGTACCATTATTTACTACACTAGTTGTTTATTAATTGTATACACAAATCGTGTACTGATGTTGATGTGAAAGTCAAATGCAATGCAAATGCTGTAAGCCATTTAACTTATAGTAAACTAGTAACATTGAGAAGAAACCACACAAACAAGATGCAACAGCAAATAGGGAAGAAACACAATCCATACAGTTTGCTTTTAATTACTCAATGTAATGAGGTCATCTTTTAGGTTGTGCACACAAGAAGTGTATTTACTTATGTGCAACATTACAAAGTCAGTGTTATATGTCCAGATATGTACAAATTAAATCTGTATATGGCATTATGGTTGATTTAATAATGGTGAAACAATACAAAATCTAATCACTTTAACCAGTAGTGTCACATGATGGTAGAACACATCCAATCATTAGTGTCTAGTGTGGGATAACAGTAATAAAACTCAGCATGATTTGAACATGCTGAGTTTCTATTTTTCATTTACTTTCAATATATATAATCATTTAAATAGATATGTTTCTCCTTATTTCACTCCTATTTCTGTTCCCCCAGGAAGTGCATCCATTTTATCATCACAATTTTTTTTCTGGCAGCATCTTACTTCGCTATTATGAGACATGAAAAAAATACTGTTGCATGCGAAGAAAAGTCATAACAAATGAAAGCAACTGAAAACATTATGAAATCAATGCTCAAACCAGGAACCAGGAAGACAAACTCACAAGTAAAAACAGACAGCTCCTCAAGTGAAAAATGCCATCCAAAGGACCAAATGAAGCAATAAAGTGTATAAACAAACACACAATGAGGGACACTGTTCAGAGCAGCAATTCCTGCATTAAATCTACATGGTTCTCTTCAAAGGATAAAAGTAAAGTTTATTAATCTGAGCATCTGTCATGTAGACAAGGGTAATATAATCCTAATAAACTACAGTTTATGTTTACTGTCAGTTTGGGTTGGTATAATGCTCTTGGAACCAAGATATTATATATACCTGCTGTTGTGTAGGTTGATCTCATGGATAAGTCTAGCAGCACATCTGAGGCCAAAAATTCACTGAACAATGTACAAGTCTAGGGGATAAAGCTAGTGAAATGCTGTAAGGCATGACATTTATTGTAAATTAAATGAAAAAGACTTAGAACTTAATGGTTTGATGATTGTTATGCCCATGCATATGGAGGCAGGGTGTCACATCAGTACGGACTATCATCTAGAGCCAATGTTCAAACCAACAGGTGGCCAGCAAAGACAAATGGAAACAAGGGGGGACATGGATGGATAGATGGATGGATGGATGGACTATTGTGTTGCAAAAGTACTGCATGGATCATCAGTGTTTAAACTAGAATGTTGTAACAGTGGTGATCCCTGACCCATCTGTTAAACTACATACAATTAAATGAAGTGGCTGTAAGGCAGATACATTAAAGTTAGTACAAAGTTAAAGTTGCTCCTTTAATAACTTTCTTTCTTTACTGACACTTAACTGTATGCAGCTTAACAGATGGTTCAGGGATAACTACAGGTACTGGTAAAAATGCTATTGTTTCATGCCGTTTTTATTGCATATAGTTCTGTGAAGTGTTAGCAAGTCAAGGTAGTCATTTATACATAGTTTTAACTGAATGTTAACTTACTGATTTGAAAGCCTGCATTTGCACCTGTTTTCCCCATTTCCTGTAACTAGTCTAGTCCAAATACAGATTTTCAGTATCCAGGACTGCTTGTAAGCTTCTGAGCCCACACCCCCCCCCCCAGCCTTTCTGTGTTGGAGGGAAGCCTTCTAGCTTATCAGTGGGAGTGGTAAGCACTAGGTAGCCTATTTACCACATGAGAAGTGGTTCCTGGCCCAGAAATTGTAGTTTATTGGCTGTTTGTACAGTTTTTCCATCTCTCTCAACTTTCCGGTTTAAAAGCCTGTGTTTGCTCTTGTTTCCCACCTTTCCTGTAACTAGTCTAGTCCAGATACAAAATTGCTGTATCCAGGACTGTTTGAAAGCTTCTGAGTGGTGCCAGAGTCTTTTCTTCAATTTTTCCCTTAGATCTACTAGTTCGCTCCTCTCTTGCATTTATACTAGCTTATTAGTCTAGCACTTTACCAGACTTCTTGTAGCAACAAGTGCTACCAGCACTAAACGTTCTACAAGGAAACAATCTAGTACTTATTATCAATGCTCACCCCTCCAGGCATGTCTAAAGGTCAGTTCCCTGTACTTTCTCCTATTAACCTGGTGAACTTGGGCATCCTGAGGCAATGTAGCAACTGCCTCATGTACACTATCAACTCTCTCCTCTTACCTTCCAACACTCAGACTTGCGAGAGATGCACTTATATATCCAAATTGGAAGCCACACACTCTCCAACCAAGACCAAAATAGCTGGTCAAGAGGAGAAGGTCAACACTTGCACCACACCACATGGAACACATAGCCCTCCAGAACACACACCAGCACTGCCTTCACATAAAAACACAAACCACACACCCACCTTTGCGGAGGCTCTCAACAAAAATCTACTCAAGAAGTAGAGACCTCCAAGGCATAAATACACTCGACCACCACAACATGACACTAATCGTGAGACACATAACTCTCCTAAACAATGTGCCACTCAACCAAAGCCCCTAAGGCAAAACAGCATGCCCAACACACTAGTCATAGATGACTCGATAGTGAGGCACACTGATGCCCCACTCACTAGGGTGAATAAGGAGAAAATAACAGTCAGCTGCCTGTCAAGTGCCAGGATCTGACACATAATGCATGCACTCAAGTCGCTCAACAGGTACAAATATGACTCTGTCATTGTACATGTGGATGTGAATGGCCTAATTAGAACCTCCCTGGACTACATGAAAAAAGACATGGGGAGCTCTCGGATTATGTAGCCCAGGTGGGTATAACCCTAGCCCTGAGCAGCATCCTACCATCACCCAGAATGATACCACAATAAGAGCAGAAAATGATTGATTTCAACAATTGGCTAAGTTTCTGGTGTCACTCTAAGGGGATCCAGTATCTGTCTGGCTGGGATGACATGACTGACAGATCTTGATGCTTTGCCAGAGATGGCCTGCATCTGTCACCCCTGGGCTTCCAGATACTGGCCAAGGCTCTTGCTACCCCTATAGTGCATTTTTTAGGCGGTGTTCCAAAGACCAAATTACCACCATAACATCTACAAACAAATGCAATCTGAGGGTCATGTTGCTCAATGCTAGAAATCTAAATCTCAAAATGCACTCACTCGAGGTGCTCCTTAAAATACAGAACATCGACATTTGTGCTGTAACAGAGATCTGGTTCAAGGCAACAGAAAGCACCCCTGTACTACCATAACTCATTCCACACCTTTCGGCTCCAGAACTTGGACCGAAATCCAAAGGCGGTGGTTTTTCCATATTCATAAAGGATGTGCACACCTCCAGACTGGTAGCCCAAGATAACGCATCAGAGATACTTCAGGTGCAGCTAACATTGGGTAAGACAGTGATTCAGGTCATAGCCTGCTATAGGTCCACAACCATGTCCCAAGGCTCACACACCACATTTCAACACACCCTGGAGAATATTAGGGTCCAACCTAACACCCTCTCACTAGTTGACTTCAACTACCCCTCCATTAAATGGGTAAACTACTCATATACCAATACAGTTGCCCATCGTTTTCTGGAGTTCATTAATTCCAATGCCCTGGCCCAGCTAGTTCTTACCCCCAATTGAGGCAGCAACATCCTTGACCTGGTCATTACTAACATGAACTACGGCTGCTCTACACCAGTAGTCAGCTCTTCCCTGGTTAGATCCGACCACAAACTAATCACCTTGGAAATCCACATCCCTCCCACCCCCCTCAGCAAGGGTATCCACCATGAAAAACTTTTCCAAAGCTAACTCTGGGATCCTAAAAGCAGAGATGGCTAACTTCACTGCACTCATGCAAATGGAGAATAGTTGCATGACCACAGAATCATGCACCAATGCACTGCACGAAGACGTACACAAATGCATATATCTTGCCATACCCAATAGAACCAAGACACTCTCCTCTGAAAAAAGGAAGCCAATCTGGTGGTCCCCTGCCATAAACAAACTCTACAACAGAAGGAGGAAACTGATGCAGAATGAGGTGAAGTCCCAAGACTGGAAAAACTCCCTTATCTGCCTCAACAAAAAGTTGAGATCCCTCATCAAATCCTCTAAAGCTTGGTATGAAAACAGAATTGCAGCAGATAGTAAAGACAACCACAAGGCCTCCTATAGTTATGTAAAGAATCTCCACAGCAATACCCAGATTTGCTCTGAGCTACTGCACAATAATACCTCCTATACCGAGCCAACAGATATTGCCAGTATACTGACCGACAGATTCAGTGCCAACTTTACCCCTCTCTCCTCCCCAAAGGACCAATAACAATACCAGTAGATTGCTAGGCACTCAGTATTACTGCTTTACAGGTTAAAACAGCACTGTCCATGGCCAAGAATACAGCTTCTATGGGACCTGATAATATCCCCGGTTGTGTTCTATATGAACAACAGAGTGAATTGGCACCTCACCTGTGTGCCCAGTTCAATCACAGCCTCACCTTTGTCCCTGCCAAATGACGCACTGTTACAGTCATCCCTCTGCACAAAGGAGAAGTGACTACAGACCCTGGGAACTATCACCCCATTACCCTGACGAGTCTGATATGCAAAGCTATGGAGCGCATCATCATGGACCTAATAAACAAGGATATAGGGAATTTCCAAACTCTGGATCCCACACAGTTTGGTTTTGTGAAGGGTAGATCATGCCTGCTCAACTTAGTTGACTTCTTTGAGTCAGTCACCAGAGTTGTGGATGAACACAAGGTGGTTCATACAGCCTACCTTGATCTAGCCAAGGCTTTTGATACCATTCTCCACTCAGGAATCATAGAAAAACTCACTAAGCTTGGCATCAACCCCTATGTCACTAGGTGGGTTGCAAACTAGCTCAAAGATAGAATCCACAGTGTGAAAGTAGCTGACTCCAAGTCAAACTGTTGATTAGTTATGAGTGGAGTCCCACAGGGTTTGGTCCTGGGTCCTCTCCTGTTTGGTATCTACGTCTGTGACGTCAAGGCCAACACGAAGAGACTCTGGCTGACAAAGTTCACAGATGATTGCAAGTTGGGAGCTATTATTAACTCCCAAGTGATGTTGACATCCTACAGAATGGCCTCACTGTGACCAATGACTGGTGCCAGAACCATGGTCTTAAGCTCAACGTCAAAAAATGTGTCATTATCCCCTTTGGGGAAAAAAAATCAGTTCCCATGAATTACCACATTGATGGTAGTCCACTGAACACAGAAGGCGTTATAAGAGGTCTAGGAACATAGGCTGACAGCAACCTCTCTTTAGATCATCACATTGCCACTGTGATCAGAAAGTCCTTCTATGTGCCACATCTCATTACTAAGGGTTTTGCATCAAGGAAGAAAGAGGTCATTGTCTGCCTCTACTCTTCCCTCATTAGGCCAATCATCAAGTACAACACCCCATTTCGCATGTACCTCACTAGACACTTGCTACATCTGGAGAGGCTGCAAAAGTACCTCACAAAGAGGATACTAAGCCTTAAACACTTGTCCTATATGGACAGACTCAAGAATCTCCAGCTATTCTATGCCTCATATCGCCAACTTAGCGGCAGTCTCTGCTTGACTTACAAAGCCATGTCTGACCCAGCTCTGTTAGAAATGCTACATATAAAGAAATCCCAATCCCTCCACACCATATGCTCCAGAGACCTCAACCTCATTACCACAATTAACAGAACATGCTTGAGGGACAGAGAAATCTTGATGAGTGGATGGGAAACAAAACATTCACCGTGGGGATAACTCCAATGGCTCTACTCAACAGAGGCACTGGGAACTAAGGTCGTGTGGCACTATGACAGGGTAATCCTATGGCTAGGCTTGTAAACCCCCAAGGGCCATTAGCCTAGTATACACCTATAAACCTATGAACTTATGAATAATTTATGTTTAAGTAACTGTCTTGCCTTACTAATTTCACTTAACAGTAGCATTTGAACACAGTATTAATAGTGATTCCTATCCCATCTGTGAAACTACATAAAACTACAAGTCAATAAGGTATGTAAGTCATTAAAAAGTATCATATTAAGTATTTTTTTACTGTATATTTTAACTGTTATAATGCAGTAGCATGAAAAATGATATTATTCATGCAGACGTCAACCATAGTTTTAAAGCCAAATATTGGTGTAAATTTTGAAATATATATATATATATATATATATATATATATATATATATATATATATATATATAGTGATCAGTGTACCAGTTTGGTTCCCACTGAGTGTGCCTTATGTGCAGAGACTGCATGTTATACTTGTGCCTGTTTGGGTTTCAATAAAATAGCAATTCTTCCCCTAGATATACATGTAGAGTGCATGTGAGTTTGTGTGTGGGTGTTTTGTCAGTGCATGTGTGTGTGTGTGTGTGTGTGTGTGTGTGTGTGTGTGTGTGTGTGTGTGTGTGTGTGTGTGTGTGTGTGTGTGTGTGTGTGCACGTGCGCATGCGTGAGTGTGCATGTGTGTGTGTGTTGTATGCTCTTGTGCTCATATTTGTGCATCCTTACGTACATTGCAAAGTCTTCCTTTGTCTTCTTCTGTAACCAATGTACCTCTGAGTCACTGTCTAAATGCTTTTATATACAGTGAGACACAGATGTGAATGTAAATATACATGTATATGACATACTTGATTCCTCTCTCTCTCTCTCTCTCTATATATATATATATATATATATATATATATATATATATATATAAACACATATACATATGTATATAAATTGCAAGTTTAAAAATGACACTAGAGGCAGGGCATGCCTAAAATCACTGGTTTAATCATGAATATACAAAGTAAAGTATTAGCCCACTTGCAGTGGTGGATAATAGTGGGATGATTCAAATATCACCCTATAGCTCTACAGTCCTATGACACTTGCAGGAGTAGGATGTTGCATTTCTGGCTGATTTGATAAGGGGTACCTCTGGCCATTTATCTATTTATTTTAATTTATTTATTTATCTGTCTAAAGAAATGGAAGCCGTGGTGGTGCAGCGGTAGCATTGTCGCCTCACAGCAAGAGGTTCTCCCGTTCAATTCTTTGCTGGAGCTTCTTCTGTGTGGAGTCTGCATGTCCTCCCCGTGGTCTAGTAGCATTCGAAAGACATGCGTGTATGGGTCTGCCTTTGTTGTAGGCTGGGCATCGAGCTGGCACCTCGGCACTGTAAAAATCTACTGCCAATCATTAGCGGACTGGAGTTCTGCTGTGGCGACCCCTAACTGGGAAAAGCCGAAAGAAAAACAACAAAAACAACAATCTGTCAAAAGAAATACCACATTTTTATTTGAAAACAAATAAACACATGGATAAATAAACAGCCCATGACATTCATATTCAAATCAGTTGTGGTTGCAGCACCTTACTGTATGCAGGTCAGTATGCTTAACCAATCAGTTTACAGCCTTTCTTCTCCTTGCTGCTTGGGGCATCATGGAGCAGAAAGCCTATGAATATTACATGATAAAGGGATGATTGCAGTATAGAAATAGCAGAAATGTGAATAGCATGAATTGTGTTTTTTATATCTTGGCCGATAACCAGATATGTGCAGTAGAATAATTTATAGAGTACTTTACTTTTGCTGTGTGTCTAGTGAGCAACTGCATATCTTAAAGTGTTTTTTTTTTTGTTAATCCTGGTAGTCAACCAGATATGGGCAGTGGATTGTTATGCATAGTGAGTACTTTGCTGTGGGTCCGATGAGTGAAAGCAAGCATGTATAAAGCAAATGTAAAATACATTGCATGGCGATTATTTTATTCTATTTTATTTCATTTCATTCTTTGTATTTAATCACTGCTAATCATCTGAGATGTACACAGACAACAAAAGTAATGAGAATTGATTGGATACAAGGGCTGACTGTAGATGAAATGTCTGGTTACTGTTATTTGGCCACCCTGGGATTGTAGGGCTAGGGTGATTTTTGTGAAATGTGTTGAAACATTTTGCTGTGACTATTTGTATGAAACAAAGCTGAAATACATATATTTTGTTTCATTATTTTATTACAATTTGATTCAATGAAGTTTAAAATGTCAACAAAGTTACCCTCACAGCTGAGTGGAGGTAGGGACTGTCCATAGATGGAAGTACCTTACACTCATCATCTGTTCATTTTAAATAGCAGTCAAAGTTTGCATGACTAACATACATTTTTGGGAAGTTGCATTGGAACACTTTACCATTGCTACTGTGTGTTTGTGTATAGCAAACTTGAAATACATTACTATGGCCACTGTTTTTACAAAAATCAATGACTATGATATACTTAATTTAAAAAGTGTCTATAATTGTTGGATGGATTTGGTGGGTTTGTTTGTGGATGAAAGTAACTTACCCTCTTGTCATCTGCTCATTTTATATTGACTTTATTTTGGCTTTGTAGTACTGAGGACTGGTGTACATTGAGGGGAAGTACACTGGAGTAGCTCAGTAGGTCTCATATTTGCCTTTGGTGCATGAAGTTCTGAAGGCTGTATGTTTTATTCTTACACCAGGAAGATGGTGCTTCCCACTACTGACACTGCAATGCAGAATACTGAAGTGCTACACTCTCAAGTGTGCCCTCATTTGGATGATACATTAAACTAGGGTCTCATCTGCCTTAGTTGGTGGTAGCTCCACTGGATCATGATATAAATGATCTCATGGCACTTACTGAAAAGAGTAGGATTTCTTAGCCAGACAGATTTATGACACTCAATAGAAATACATAGTTACACAAGTCATGTGTGCAAAAAATATTCTCTTACAGAAATGGTGAAGATGTTATATAAACTTCTACATTCTTTTATCTGTAACCAAAACTAAATTTCATTTTAAATATGCAAAATATTCTGTGTCCTTTTATATAATAATTCTGAACATCTATATTTCCATAGATGCCATACACATGCAAAAATATCTGCCATATCCACTTTTTTCATATATTTTCTACAATCATAATCATATAATCCATGTCCATTTATATTGCAGATATTTTCCCTTTCCATATGTTCACACTTTTTCCAAAGCAACTGTTCTCCATCACATATGGCAAAGAAAGGGGACATTGTTTCTTCTTTTTGACAGTGACAACATAATCTTCTATTTTCAACTTTATGTTTCATTAGACCCTTAACTGGTAGTCTGTTCAAGATTAACCTCCATATATAATCTGTATATTCATATGCATTATTAAATCTCTGCATTCTTGCCTAAGCACTTTTCCTAATGCCCCTTATGCCATGTCCCCAAGGATCTATCATATGACATTGGTTTAGAATATTACCATTTCAAATTTTTATTTTTCTATTTTGCACATTGTCTACATTTCTTAATTTTCAGTCTCATTTTCTAAATGTATATTCTTTTATTTCACCATCCATGGCCTCTTATTTCCTCTTTTGTTTTTACTGAAGTACCTGAAATGGTGCTTTCCTTACTTAATAAAAGCCCATCACATAACTCTATGCATTCAACTGTCACCTTTTTTTCAAAATAAAGAACACATTAGGCAAATGAGAAAAACTGATCGGTCTAACAAATTATTTCCTTCTTTGTCTCTACAGTTATAAATAAGTCCCCATCATATCAAATTTAATTTATTTCACCAGAACAGCAAAAAAGGCTAAATATAGTAGTTTCTTGTACACAGATTTAGATAACACAAATGCCCCCTGCTATATCATTTAAATTTCACAATAATGTATGTGGAAGATAATTTTTTATCCAAAGACATGACAGATTTTCCATATTCTAGTGATTACCACAAACTATTCAGGATTTCTTTCCATTTTACAATTTTAATTATTCAGGTCCAAAAATGTATTCCTAAAACTTTTAATTCCCACCTACTGAAATAAATCTCAACAATGGTTTTCACATCTCCATAACCTTCATTCTTTTCCATATGAATGAATAAAGCTACCCATCACAGTATTTAATTAATCATCTATAACATCTTAGAAACCCATCATCATCATCTTTAGCAGGAAGCCCTAAGTCACCTGCAAATTTAAGACTAATGGCAATGATTATAAGGTATTTATATATTATACTTATTTCATCCAGGTTGCTAGAAACCTTATAAACTACAGAATTCATTGCTAGCACAAATAACACAGAACTTAAATGACAGCCTGCTTTTACACCTTTCTGTAAATGTATATCTTTTCTCACCTATCCATTTACCAGATGCTATATGAAGGAGATTTCATATACTGATTCTAAAAATATAAGAATCTGCAATGGTATTTTATATGCACTTAATGTATCCTACAATGTATTATGTTTAACATTGTCAAATGCTTTCTCACAATCGCAAGCAATTATTTTACCTTTAATTGATCTCTCCTCTCTTGCTTATTATTTATTTGATTACAGTCACCATTTCCTTCATGTCTCTATTTTTAAGCCCCATTAATTCTTTATCCCACAACTTCTTTTACTATAATTTGTAACATAAACTTTAAGATATTCATAACAGTTTTAAAATCAATATTGCCTAAATATACCACTCTGGTGAGATAAAGAGGGATAAAGCCCTGACTATGACCCAGCTAACCCTGGTTTGATTAGCAGGCCATGCAACTGATGCAGCATCAGGAAAGGATGGAGGTGTGCCAGTCCCAGGGAGGGGAAGTTGTCTGGGTCTCACCACATGATGTTCCAACTGAAGGCTGAGATCATATCAGAAGGTCTTGATCTAAATGCAAGATAGGATGGAAACTTAGCTGACCTGTTGTAGATGTGGAGGCAAGACATTGCATGTTCATATTGTATGCCAACTTCATGACATAACCATGATGTAGCTATGCAGCTGGGGAGGGAGAGGAAATGTGAGTAGGTCTAATATACCCCCTTCCCTGAGCAAATGATGGAAAGTGCTCCAGGATGTCCTTAAGATCCATCTCAGCCCCAGTTAAATTGGGGTCATAGCCTGGGAGTGAATTAGAGTACCAGCAGACCCAGTGATGGACATGGAACATTGGGGATACGTTGCTGGTATGAAACCGGAGAGATAAAAGCATATCCCCAAAACATTGCCTAAAGTTAAGAGCCCTTAGTTTTACACATATTTTTTACTGTTTCTTTTTTCAAGGAATTCCACTATACCTTTTGTTATATGTACAGTTACACATCCTGCTCTAGACTATTTATTTAGAACCTTTTAAAAGCATTTCCTCTCCATCTCCTACATATCTTTATAAAAGTCGTATCAAGGCTCATCTGTCCCAGAAACAATGTCAGCTTCCCTTTTACTTATGCATCTTTTTATCTCTTCCAATGAAATATCCTTAACTAGGTGCTTTCCTAAGCTTAATGAAATGTTTTTTATACCCAATTATACTTTTCCTGAGATCCTGTTTCAGCATAATATTCCTGCAAGTAGGCCTCTGTTCTTTTCAAAATGGAGAACTTGTCTGTCACACGTTTTCCGAAGACATCATATAATTGCTGTAAGATAAGGTCTTCGATTTTTATCTGTTTACCTAAATAGAATTAATTTCTGTTTTTTTTTTCTTTTACCATACCTTTCTGCCAAAGATAAGACTTATTTCAGCCATTTCTATCTCCTACATTAGTCTTTTAATTTGAAGTTGCACATCATTCTCACTTTCCAGACCATCTTCAAATTCTGTTATTAATAGTTTAAAAAATAAGGGGGGGTGGGGATATTATGTTTTATATAGGGATATCCTTAAGTGGATACCATGATGATTTCTTTAAACAATGGAAGCAGGGTGACAGGCAAGACTGAAAATAGAAGACATACTAAGGAAGGGAGTACAGAAGGTTAGCATCAACAGGTTTGTGTTAGAGTAGGGGGAAGAAGGATACTATGTTTTTAGTGGGGGAGAGACACCCCCCCATTTTTTACTTTTTTTTATAAAAGGGTAATGTGGGTGTAAAGTAAGTAAGAAGGTGTAGGAGAGAGAATAAAGGAAGGAAGGAAGTGTGAAAAGGAGTGGTGGTCAATAAGAGTCCACAGTCCACAAGGCCTCAAACATTTCCATTCCCAGAGGGTATTGCAGATGAAGACCCCGATATTGAGTGGGCAATGGCCTGTGGGTGGTACCAAATGGGGCAGCAAGTCTTCTACATGCTAAAGAGAAGGTTTGATCGATGCTGAAGTGACCTGCCCATGAGCTGCTGCACCACATCCTCAACTAGTGCCTGAATCTCCCCTTCAGACAGAGTTGTCAGGCTGCATACCCCAGGGGCCTGCTTGTTGGATTTAGTTCTAAATAATAATGCGTTTCTTTATGCTGCTTGCATATATGCACAAAAATCATATGCTAATGCAGTAACAGATTCTTGGGTGGAACAATTTGTGCTTAATAATAATAATAATAATAATAATAATATATACAGACAACACATTTAATTCTATCGTCACTTTGTAGACAATGTTTTTATTTTATGGGGAGGGGGCCAGGATGAACTATATAGCTTTCTTCAATATATTAACCGTACCTCTGAATATTTTAAGTTTACCATGTCTATGTCACAGAAAGAGATGGATTTCCTGGATATAAGACTAATGGTCCATCAAATGGGTCAGATAGACACCAATTTATTCCAAAAGGGATGTTGGAAAAATAGTTACTTGTCTTTTGATAGTATGCACCCCAGATATATATACATATATATATATATATATATATATATATATATATATATATATATATATATATATATATATATATATCCTAATGTAGTAAGAGACCAATATATGAGAGCCTCTAGGCTATGTACACAAGAGGAAGCATTTTATGAAAATATTGATGCATTGAATAAACATTTTTTGAAAAGGGGCTGTAAGAAGAATGTTTTGATGCACATAAAAAGTGAGTGATTAATGAGAGAAAAACTATTGCTGCCCCCATACTTCTCTAGACATGCATTCAGTACCCATAAGGATAGGAGCTCTGTTAATAAACTCAGATTTGGTCTG
Organism: Protopterus annectens; assembly: GCF_019279795.1. Taxonomy (NCBI): domain Eukaryota; kingdom Metazoa; phylum Chordata; order Ceratodontiformes; family Protopteridae; genus Protopterus; species Protopterus annectens. Next base: position 166,428,818 of record NC_056729.1, read on the forward strand.
AAATATACAAGTGATGTAGGCTCTGTCTGCAGCATTATACAAAAAACTGGGGAAAAAAGTGACAATAAGACAGCTGAAATAGAGGGGATTAACCCCTCCTTTATGTACAATAATTGTTTAAACTTGAAGAGACACACAGGGAATCATAATATCAAGGCAAGTAGCCAGATATCTGCTAGACTCGGCACATATAGATGCAGACACTGCAGAGCATGTACATCTGTTTCACAAGAACAAGTGTTTAAACATCCATGGTTGAAGTATGTTTTCAGCCCTAGATTTTATGCAGATTGTAGCATAGCAAATGTGATTTATTTAGCTACATGCAAGTCCTGTACAGGGTTCTGTATTAGTAAGACCAATAAGAGATTAAAATATATAATTTTTAGTCATTCCTATGAGATCAGAACTTGCAATATGAACAACGAATTAGCTAAACATATTAAAGAAAATGCTGGGCACGAGTTTGTCTTCAGAGTATTACAAATAGTCCATGGGGGGGGGGGGGTGATCTCACTAATTATACTGAAACAGCTAAACATAAATGGATTTCAAGGTTACAAGCCAATAATCATCATGTCATTAATACCTGTGTTTCTTTAAAACCTATACTGAAAAGGAAGAAATTGTTTAATGAAGTGATCAATTAACATAGTTAATTGAGTATCTAATTGTATTTAAATCAAATTGTGATTCTGTGTTTTTATGATCTGAAGAAGTGCTGGTTTTACAATGTGAAACCCCTTATCTGGTCCATTTTTATGAAATACATACTTTTATTGTGTGAAGCTGTGGTGTCCCTGCCTATTTTTGTGCTTTTGGGGACCTACAAGACTGATGCCACTGCCTCAATGCTGTGCAGAGATCCCTGGATGAGCAGAGGGCAAATGCTCCCTAACCAGGGAGGTACACAGCTGGGCTGCTTATTAGGAATTTGGATCTGTAAAAATAAAAATAACAGAAATTCCTCTGTCCATTCACAACTGCTTTGTCCCATTTTTGCACATGGGGTCAGGGTGTCACCTTAGCAGTGGCAATCATCTAGAGTCATGGGAGAGAATTAAAAGAAGAAAGGAATGCATAATTAAAATAAGAAAATGAGAGAAGAAAGGGGAGGAAAGACAAAGAGAAAATGCACAGAATAAATTTACACATAATGTTACACAATATTCAATTTCTTAATTTAAAGCAATTTTATTTTTATAAATGTTTGCTCAAGTAGAATAGAATTCATGGAAAGTGCTTATGCATCCATAGGGACAATGGTATGGGAAGTACTTTTGCATACTTGGGAAGAATGAGCATATATCAAGTCAACATGTGGTTTACATTTTACAGTTTACTGTACTAACATAAATAATAATAGCATGTCATATGTGTGTCTGATATTCATTTACTTGCAATACTGAATGGAAACCACCTTTCCTAAATAGTTGTACTTGCATATCTAATAAAATCAGTCAAAGAGGGCATACTGCATTTATGCACTGACTTATCATTTAGGATTCTAGTTTTTGTTTTTAACCTTAATCACTTAAAGATTTTAATTGGTCAAACATTATCATATGGCCAATAGATGCAGAATTGATTGTTAGTTCTATATTTAAATGATGACCACAGTCACCCTCAATATGTCTGATGAAGTGTTCAATTTGAAACGTGAAAGAGCTTACAAGGTATACTGTTTTAAGTGATTTCTTTGATTAAAGCTTTCTTCTGCATCCTGATGTTGCCTCAAGTGTTTTTTTTTTTCCTGTGGACTTTATTTCTTGTTAGGTTATCTTTTAGATTTGGTTGCAATGATGTAATGAAAGCAATGTAGGCCTTCAGTTACCATCCTTTATAAATACATGCGGTTATATACAGAAATGAAATCAGTTAAAGACAGAATACTGCATTTACTGCTTTATGCATGCTTACCAGGGGCTTCACAGGTCATTCTTCTGTTTTGCCGAGACTTATTATATGCTGTTTCCTCCTCTGCTTGAATGAGAAGACCATAAAGACAATTGTTTACCTGCATTTTACCCTTTTATCCTAAAATCACTGATATAACTACAAATACTCTACAAAGGCATTTCATTCAATGTTGTACTTGCTTGGTATGTGCTTGCTTAAATATTTATTAGTATCTGAATTCTGAAACTGTGCTAATATTTCAAATAATGCAAGCTACAAACAGTTACTACATTTTCCTAAAAACACACTTTTACATGTCTTCACAGCTTGTTTAAGGAAAGGGTGTCTGTAATCTTTCTATACACTTTCAGTCTACATTGTATCAACTTCAGTACTTTGCATACCTAAATTGTGCTTTCATGTAAGAGTTTATGAATTTTATTCAGGCAAAAGGTCTACACACACACACAGAAAAACGTGGCAAATCAAGGACGTTTTCAGTTCCATACAATTCAACTTTCATTAAAAACATAATACTGTTATGGATGGATGTAGTACATGTACTTCAGAACGGGTCTATATCACAGAGTCGAACTGTCATAAGTTTCACTACGTAAATGTCAAACCCGGAAGTTCGAAATGCAATAACTTCAAACACTCAGAACAGTGATTATTTTCTCAGGGGAAAAAAATGCTGTTCCGGTACAAAACCAAAAAACACACGTACACTTCAGACTGTTCCTAATGTGGGGGGCTTCACCCCCTCCCACAACCCCCAATGTGGGGAGCACTGCCCCCCACGTACACCCATACTTAAATATACCAACTCCAAGATTGCACCACAGTGGAGGAAATAAGAAAGCCATGTAAACGGTGTTCCGCTTCTTCACTATTTTGACATTTAGAACTTCCCAGTTCGATGTTTCAGCATTCGGACAATTGTGAGTTCAAACTAATAATATAGACCCCTTCAGAACAATAATGTGTGCTTTAATAATTTTCTGCCTAATAACTGTAAGCTTGTAAGAAGATGGCTGAAAATGTATACAACAGTAATAAAACTGGTCAATTCTCACTTAGCTAATAAACCCAACTACTTGCTCATCATTCACTCAACATTGCAACCTCTCCCCTCCTCACCCACAAACTCCTCTCTGGCTAGAGTATGGTACCTGACTGAATTCAGCCATCATGTAAGTACAGTTAATATTGTGGATGAATTGTCTGTCTTATAGAGTTACTATACTTATAAATATTTTTCTGGAATACAGAAACAAAACCTTTTCTTTTCAAACTTGTCTACATGCACTTTAACTACTAGCTAAGGTAGTGTAATACTGTAAATGAAATTATGTGGTAATGTAAATTTGTTTTTGCATAGAAATACATACATTTAAAAATATGAAAAAATAGTTGTAAGTTTCTCATGTCGATGTGTATCTGTACTTTACAGACATATCTATGCATACCTATATTTCTTTACTCATATATACATTTAGATTTATACATGCAATTATGTTATCACATAAACATTCAATATATTTGTATACAGATGAACTTCTGTGTACAGATATGTTTATGTTTTCTTTTGCATTATTATGATAACACTATACATACATATTTGTACATATATTTCTTCTAGCAAATACCTTCAAATATGCAAACTTTTTATAGTTTATTTTTAAATCTGCAGTTAATATAACCAAAAAAAATCCTTACTATAGAACTCTGACCTCCTCAACACTAACTGGTCGACTCACATGGCTAGTTGCTCAGGCCTTTGCTTCTGTAGGCCAGCATACTGATGATGGCATTGTTGGCTGAAGCTGGTTGATCCCTGTCAAGGATGGCAGGCTCCTATCCACCTCCTGCCAGATGTCTATTTTTTCCACTGACTACCCCTTATGAATGCCTGCATCTTATCCAGGTATGAATTGCTCAGAAAGTAGAGCATTATTTTGGTTTCCTTGACTAGCTAGGAATGCAAGCTCAAGCCTTCACAGGTGCTTTCATCACTTAATCTTCCAAGAAAGAAGGAAGAAAGTGTAAGCAGAACTGTGGTTCACAGGTTTAGAAGCATGCCTTCTGGAGTGTGATATCCACACCAGCCAAAGCCAGTCAAACAGAAGGGGCATTAGACAAGGTACACTTATTATTGGCAAGTTTAGTTTGAACAAAGTGATGTGTCACCTACATGCATTGTTTTAAGGAATACATTCGTATTTCATTTATATGGTGTATAAAAGTCGTTATTGAATGAAATTATTACTAGATTCATCAGGCTTTTTATCTTACTTACAATTGCTGCAGCTACCTTTTTGGACTATTACACCTGAATATCATTTATAAAGCCTCCAAGCTTAATGTAGTATAGCAACAGTATTAATGTTTTTTTTTTCTTTTCCTTTTTGTTGGGGGGGCAGTTTTTTTTGTAGAAATAAATATTTCTGTGTGTGTGAGTACCAATTCTTGGTAAATGATTGCTTTAGGGTGGCAAGGTGTGCCTAATGATATAAGGTGGGTAGGGATTATACTTCATGGTTGTGCAAACTCACTTGCATATAGCTACATTTTGCCTTTTCTAACCATAGTCAGCTTTGAGCATAACTGAGGCTGTCTGCACATTCCTGCAGCATGCTGAGGACTGCTGTGGACCCACTAATATCCCCAATGCATTCATCTGAATGCAAGATCACATTCATGGCCAGACGAGATTTGTATGGATAAGTTCACTTATTACTGCAATTCATACAGCTGCACATAAAAGAGACTAATACAGTAAATAAGTAAACAGGCAAACCAACATGTTCTTGCATAAGAAGTGCTCACTTTAATACGATAAAATCACCAGTGACTTAGCGCTTTCACCTTTTACAATCCAGGCATCATCAGAGTCAAATAAAAATTCACAACAGTCACATTAATAGGAAAAATAAACTGACATCATTTTCTGTAACATCATGCATTCATGAATAATGTACTAGTTAATGAATGACATCTATGTTATTAGAATTACTGCAATAATAGAATAAAATACTAAGTAATAAAACCATATATATGTTGTTAAAAATTGTTTAAAAATACTATTTTTTTAAAAAAAATTTCTTCCCTAAAAACTCCTAGCATTCACTCAGGCTTGAAGAAGCCTGTATTTAAACCTGTTTTTCTCTTTTTTTCAAGGTACTCGAGATGGAAATTGTGTCATTAATTCCAGGTTTCACCCTGGGATTGAGTCTTAACTGCCATTCAATTTCCTTGATCTGCAGATAAAGGTCAACATCGCCCCATTTTGTACTGCCCAAAACTCTATCAATAACAAAAAATAGGAACTTTTTGAAATTTTTACACTCTGAACTGTGTGTGTAAAGGGTGCTGGTACGCTTTGCATTTCTAATATCCTTGTTGTGTTCTATAATCCTGTCATGCGGTTTCCTGGTGGTCTTGTCTATATATAATGCAGGGCAGGAAATGCAGTTAGCAATATAGACAACATTTTTAGTGTTATAATTACAGCACCCTGGACACTGTAAGTTCCTACCATAAGAGTCAATCTGAACATAGGGTCCGTCATTAATAAATCTGCAGCTTGAACACATTTATGCATCCTAGAGAAATAATTGTTCTTTTTAGTATCCATGTCCCACTCCAAAATTTCTTTAATATTTTTGCCTCTACTAAAAACAATCGTAGGCTCTGACCCTAATTTGTTTTTCAGGTCATTGTTTAATAAGGCTCCCCAAGTTTTCTTCATGCTCCCCTTTAAATGCGAGGCATCTTGATTAAATGGTAAAATCATAACATCATTACTGGAGCCATCATCATGATTTCCATTAATATTACTGTGACCCCCTCTTAGGATGGGTAGGAACCTAGTTGCACGGTTCCTGTTTACCTCTTTCTTAGTTGACAGTAAAAGCTTAATAGGGTACCCCCTGTCCTTGAACATCCCAATCAACTTAAACAATTCTTCAGAAAATTTCTTGCCATCACTGATCAACCTGGACAGTCTGACCATCTGTCCTTTGACTATGCTCTCCTACGCTGGTGTTCAGGATGACAACAGTCAAAATGCAATAGTGTATTAGAGTATGTCTGTTTCCTAAATATGTTAGATGATAGTTCTCATGTGCAATTATCTTTTGTGAGAAGAATATCTAAATAATCAATTTCATTTTGGTGTACCCTATAGGCGAACTTTAGGTATTGAGTGGTGGTGTTAATGCAATTCAAAAATTCATAAACTAGTACATTATTAATGAAAGTATGATGTTACAGGAAATTATGTCATTCTGTTTTTCCTATTAATGTGTCTGTTTTGAATTTTTATTTGAATCTGATGATGCCTGGATTGTAAAAGGTGAAAGCGCTAAGTCACTGGTGATTTTATCATGTTAAAGTGACCGCTTCTTGTGCAAGAAAACGTTGGTTTGCCTATTTACTTTTTGACTGTATTTACCACACTGCTTCTGCATTTGTGGCTGCAGTCCATTACATAAAAGAGACTAATTTACCTAAAGAAAGTGTAAATGAGCCTGAACTTGTGCAAATAAACTTAATACTGCTATATTAACTTGCAGATACTCAAGTTAGGCATCAAATCACTTTAATATGAAACAGTTCAAAATTATGTAAGAGTTTTGAGCTCACTTCAAGTTATATTTTCTTTTATTGATGTGATGGTCATAGTAAAATTGCTTTAGTGCATACTGTAAAGCTGCCATTTATTCTTTATCTATCATACTGTTCATGAATTCAAATGGGTATTTCTTCTCCTGAAACATAATATGACATAAAATATTTAATTCAGCCAAGAAAACATAGTTATCAGTGGTGTGTCTAGGTACCTGTGCTATAAGCCCTTTAACAGTATTCTGTTTCTGTTTGCAAGGGTGAATACTGTCATAAAGTGTGAATTCTAAAACATAGATTTGTAATAGGTCTTGGACTGAAGTTTCCCTAAAGCCAAGGCAATGGTTCTGCAGATATATTTAAAGAAACCATTAATGATAGCTACATCCAATTTCCTTATAAGAAAGATGTCATTAATACATATACATATAGTGTATGCAGTCTATGTCTGTTTTTAACTGTCTTCTTGTATATGTAAATGAGCATTCCTTGCCTAAGTCTTAATTAACATTTCTTGAAATATCCTGCCCATATCAGATATATTTGGCTATTTTCTTTTTCTTTCCCTTAGATCTACATTCATTAAATGTATAAGAAAAAATGGTAAATTGACCAGCAAATAATGTTGTAAGTCCTGTAACACATTGTATTTGTTGTGTAAATCAGTACTTGCATATGCAGGTAATGGTCTCAATACCATAACATTTAAATGGCAATCCAGAACTAGAACTGCTATTATTCTATAAATATTCAGTATTGAAAGGTAGGTAACAATGTAAGTAGCAAAATGAAGAAATTAAAAAGGGCAACAAACAAACCAAATAAAGTAAAAAAAACTAGCAGGAACGGTCCCAAACAGCACCAAACACCAAGTGCTGAGTAAAAACAGTACTTTATTGCTGATTAAACCCAATAAAAATTGGTGAGCACTTTCATTAAAACAATGTTAACGTCATCAGTCAAAAATTAATATGCACAGCAATTATTTAAATACATTTTGGATCAATCTGATTGGACACAAAGAACCAGCTGAAACATTACTGAAATAAATGGATGTAGTTAAACCTTTAGTGACTAATACAACAACCCTTCACATTTAGAGAGTATGTATAGGACTTTTAAAAATGTCAATGTATGTAAAAACATAAATTATTCTGTCTAGGGCAAAATTAGACAGTTAAAAACCTTCTATTGGTGTTCTAAAAACAGGCTTTAAAATAAGCAAAATTAAAACCTTTTTTAATACATTAAAACCATTTTTAATGATGTGCTTGTGCAAGGACATTAAACTTGTGCTATTCTGTTCCTTTCTAAGGCTTTTAATTTTAAGACAGGAGTGACTGACGTCCTGTCATTGATGCCAGGCCATTTGTCTGCGTGCAAGAGAATCTGCTATCTAAGTTCTTTTATCTAAAATTGGAGCCCCCAAGGTTTCTTATCACTGATAGCAACATGGTCAATGGCCATAAACCTACAACTGTGGCTGATATTGTCATGAGTGTGCCTAGCCAGTGCATTATTCATGTTGTTTTTCCTAATGGCATAATCGTGTTCGTACATCCTAGCACTAAATTTTCTCTCCATTTTACCTATGTAAAACACTGAGCACTGGTAACATGTAGCCACATAAACAACTGCCTTAGAAGAGAAATTGTACCTCCCTTTTACATTAAAGTCCATGTTGTTAATTGTAAACAATATCAGTTTTAACTTTGTGACACTAGTTGCAAGACTCACACTTGTACATGCCACAATGGCTAGTCATTGTGTGAGTATATCCTTTTCTGAGAAGGTCTTTTAAGTTTGAACCTCTTCTGTATGTTACTACTGGTTTGTCGCCTAGGTGAGTTATAATATCCTTATCTTCCATTAGAATGTCCCAGTTTTTACAAAAAATTGACGTCAGGCTATATGAATCAGAATTGTAAGTGACTATTAGAGATCTAAGGAAGGGGCTTTTATTTTCATCCAGTCTTCTTGTCCCAATGACAGATGGACTGTTATCAGACGTATGAACACCAACTATGGCCTTAAAATGACCTACTCTTCTTTTCTGTGTGACTTCATCAATGAGCTCATTGAGTAACTCAGCTGGATAGGCCCTCCTTTGGAACATAGATTTCAAGTTGCTACACTCTAAAATGAAGTCTTCCTCTCCAGAGGTCATGCGGGCAGGTCGGACCAGTTGCCCTTTTACCACTGACCTCTTCTGATGTTTAGGATGGGAGCTGGTGTAACGCAGAAAAGAATTAGAGTAGGTTTATTTTCTGTGGATTCTAGTAGCGTGCCTTCCAGTAAGTATATCTTTAAACAAATGTACATCTAGGTAGTTCTTCTAGGTAGTCCATATATACTGACATTGCCATCTCCAATATTAGTAAGATTATTACATTTCAAACATTATAAGCCAAAAATTAAATGTTCCAGTTCCAAAATATTCACTCTCTTAAGGTACTTACACCAGTGAAGCCTTCTTTATAGAGAGGCCTTGTACAGAAGTGAGTCTCTTACACTGAAAGCAAGTCTTTTGGAATATAGCCCAAAGTACCCAGAGAGGACTTGTAATCCACAAAAGGAGAACACAATGAGCCTATTAGACATAAATAGGATTTATGTTGCATTTTAACCAGTACAGTACATCTATATTCATAATACTGAAATTTGTCATTTAGTTTGATATATGAAGAATGAAAAACAATAGCAACACCAACTGATTTGCTGCTTACAGAGTTAATAAAAACTTGTATCAAAGACTGATATGAAGTACAAATAATACTTACTGACGTCTAAGTGATTTTCTTACACGTGTGACCTTCAGTCATTGGAGCAGCATCTTCAAGTTATTCTGTTTACTGCCGTGACTCAGACTATTAATATTTATTGATGTTATCAATATATGTAACATAAGCCTGTTTAGATATTTATAGCTAAAGGAGCTCCATTCTCATCCCAGATGTAATAACAATAAATGTAGATGAAGCAGCTGCCATAGTATAAGTAAAGGTACATTAGATTGTTAGAAACTCCCTAAAATTAATCCACTGGAGCCACATACTGGCAATAAATATAATACCTTTGATTCTACCTTGGTCGACCTTGTATGAGGAAAAAGACAACACTAAAGTATTATGAAGTACCTGTCATGTTGCAGGAAACTTAAATATCAAATATATTCCCCGCTGTGTTAATATCTGGCTTCCTAATTTTTGAGCAAAGCATGCTATATTGATCAAAATTAATCCTATAGCATAGCATCAGCAATTCACATTGTTTTTTCTCTAAAATCATGAAAAAAAAAACTTCTGAAAAACTTTAAGGAATTAAGTCTGCACCATTCAGCATGTACAGCACTAAGACTGAACAATCTGGTTGCAGGTGTGGCTCCGCAGCTATTTTTTAGCATAGTGATACCTTTTACTGCCTGCAAGAGGCAGTAGCAGTTTCACGTCTGCCTACTCCTTAAAATTTTTAACAATATTCTGTTTATGGTCATGTTTGATAAAATGATTGTGATTTAATTATTTCATTTTTATAATTGAATGTTATTTTTTTCTATCTTTTTTATGGTTTTTGTATGTTTTTTTGTGGTTTATAGGATGACTGGGTCTTGGTGAACCTTCAGGCTTCAAATGTAACAATTTTCCCATGACAATTTCTAGGTACGACAGTGGTTGTAGTGAGACTGCTGTAAACAGCAATATGGCACAGCCTTATTTACCTAGGTTTTCTCAGTGTTATTTCTGTGATTTGTGGAGTGACTGATGTGACTTGTCAACACTCTATATGATTACATTTTGATTGTTGTAACATGCCTACGTCAAAAGTTAGGAAGCCATAATATTTTCATAATCTGAATAAAAGTTTTACTTTTTGAGACAACAGTGGAAACGTCCTAAAATATGGAGACAGGTTTGCATCTCTTCAATGTCACCTAGAAAACAAGACTTTTTTTTTGTACTGTAAGGCAGAATGAACAATGATAGCCTGATTGATACCAGGGTGAGGTGTGCCAAGTATGCAAGTCACATAGAGCTCAGCATTAGCTAAATCAGGCATATTTTTATATTTCTCCATTTCTAGAAGAAGAAAATAAAATCCTACATGGGTCGAATATGTTATCAAACATTCAGCTATACTAAGTGCTTTAAAATGAATTTGCTTAGTATGAAATTCTAAGTACAGGGATTTGTACTGAATTTCCAATACCTAGATGAGTGATTGCCAGCCAGCTAGATACTTTCACCAACCTCCTGCAAACATGCATGTGTTAAATATAATTAACTGTAGCTCCTCAGTTTGTGAGGCATTAGCTATGGTAGTACTTGTATACTGTTTTATGAACAGTTTAGATTGCCAAATTCAAAGCATGCAATTTATTTAAAATAGCAACACGCAAAGTGGAGATTTAGTATTACTAGAAATATTATTTGGTTCAGTAATTTCAGGAACTGAAACCTTTGTGGTATCATTACTTATAAATAGTCCAGCTTCTAAATTATGTAAATTAGCCTTGAAAACTTACATGTCTACTCAGTGCTACTTATCATGAATAAGAGAGGAATTTTCAACTGTAGCTATATTTAAAATGTTTGATAACACATGATACCTCAGTCAGCTGCACCTCCTGACCAGGTCTAATAGGAGCTTTGAATAGGGGCTTTGGCTAAAATAAAATAAATGCATATTAGGAACATCTCCTTTGGTATTTTTCCTGTAAATAAGATTCTTTGGCATTCAGTAAAAAATAGAGCATTTGCTTATAGAACAAACTTAGCTTAATTGCCAATCAGGGAAGATCTGACCATTCCTTTATGCACCGCAGGCATCTTTGTATTAGTACTGTCCCATTTTATCAATTCTACTGACTGATTAGCTCCAGCTGGCCTAGTTGTTTTGATTTTTTGAGTCCTTATCTTGCTCATGCAGCAAAAAGTAAGCTTTGCTGCACACCCAAAGAGTAGAGCTTAAGTTGCTACTGTCCTGATACAAGACATACATAACAGACTTGCTGTAATGCTGTAATTAAATCAACAGGTGATTCACCAAAGTATTAGTTTAAGGGTGTGTACACTTATGCCACCAGCTTGTTGTACATTTTTTTTTTATATTTTTCCCCTAACATGTTTGTTTGTTTTTCAACTGAATTGTACAGGTTATAGGTCACATTAAAGGTGGGAAAAGGTTTAAAATGATTTATTGTGGTCTCATTTTTTATATCACAAAAACCTGGCATTTTAACAGGGGTGTGTAAACTTTTTATATCCACTGTATATATATATATATATATATATATATATATATATATATATATATATATATATATACATATTCACTGACAGCTAAATTGAGAAACTGTTGCAAATAGTGTTCTAATAAAATTTTAAATCCATTAACTGAGTCTGATAACTTTTGCAAGAATAATAATTTAATAATCATTCTAGCAAAATGTGTTGTTATACAGTTTCGAAATTATGATACCCAAGGATTTTCTCACTAAGGAAATAAATCTTGAAGACTCGATTATGGAAGAAACTCATTATATTGATTAAAGCATTTCCTATACCCTAGATATGGAGCATACCCCCAAATACCTCCTGCTGATATGTACTAAATCTAGCATCACTGTGCCTTAGAGCAATGGGGATAGTCCAAGGAAAAGAAATCTTTTTTATGTGGTCTGTCATTTTTACCACCCCTGTGGCAACCTTGCAAGTTTCACTATAATTGCTTTATGTGTGTGAGTGTGTGTGTGTGTGTGTGTGTGTGTGTGTGTGTGTGTGTGTGTGTGTGTGTGTGTGTGTGTGTGTGTGTGTGTCTATGTGCACACTCCTTTGCACGTACACAGCCTCCTCATAAAATGGCATACAGCTTACAATGCAGGAATGTAAGGCTATTCATGGTGTCACAATACACATGCATTCCTGCAGGTGTCACCAATACAGTCACCTGAGTTACCTCTCTTCCCCAAAGATTTGTGAGCTAACATGACTGCTTACATTTGTCCTCAGCCACCAGGTCTCCTCCAATGCCCATGCAGTTAGTTGAATATGTGTATTCTGGGGTGTTAATTTCTCTCTCTGTGCTATAAGGGTGTTGCAGTTTTGAGTATAGTATGACATTAATTAGATCATTGGTAAGACCAGTACCAAAATAAAACTGTTCCTTTTCTTTTTATACAAGTACACAATTGGGGAAACTAGAAAGAGTACAAAGATGATTCACTTAAAGAGTTAAGGAAGTCAGGAACTACACTTGTGATGACTGACTATATGAATTATCACTTGACTGCAATGTATAATATTTGAAAGTTTGTCAGAATGTGCAAGAAGCAGCACAGAGACTGTGGATACTTAATCAGTCTCTGTGATGTGCTTACTATGGCTGTATTTTACAAGACAGGCAACTTCCTGCAGCTAAGTATACAACTTCCTGTAGCTAATATTAGCATTTTTAAAAACATTCAATCAATACAATGCATTGACTGTACAGTGGTGTTTCTAGTAATGTAAAGACCTTTATTAAAAAATCACTCTTTTCAGTTATCAAAACCAAAGGAATCCTCAGCACCCTAAACACAGTCAAAATAATTCAACACGCAGAATAGCATTGAGGCAGCCAGGCAGTATACGAACCATAAAACTTTTATTAAAAACTTCTTCAGACCAGTAAAAGCATCTTAATCAAACAAAGACATTTAAATATAATTAGTCACCCAACAGAATTCAGAGAATCAGTTTCAAATGTAAGTCCAATATTTAAAGGCATATACCATCCTTACATAAACTTGTCTCTATCCTTGTAGCTAGGCTGTCATAAAATAGCAGCTTTTAACTACAAACTTATTATACAACAGCCTTCTATAAATGTTAAAAATGAAAAGACCTTTATTAAAAAAAATCATTCCTTTCAGTTATCAAAACCAAAGGAATCCTCAGAACCCTAAACACAGTGGTGATTTCCTCTTGATCCCATGTACATTCCACATCAACTTTACTCGGACAAAACAAACAAAAAAAAAAAAAAAAAAAAAAAAAACGCTATCATTCCCTGGCTACCCTCTGGATGAACCAGGTCCTATTTGTGCTGATTTTTGTGGCTTGCCCCTTATTTATTATTACTTACAAAATATGAATTTCATTTAAGATCATTATCCGACACACTTGCTCAGATGTTAACCTTGTGTTACTTTATAGGATATAAAAAGATCTTTGAATCTCTTTCTACATTTAAGTGAAAATATTTAAATGATAGCACATAAAGTCTGTTTAGTAGCAGTGCAAATATTTAATATCAGCATTTGTCTTTTGAAAATATCTGTAGTTTTTTAAATTGTATAGGCATGCATAGGATCCATATTTGCTCAAACTGCAAAACTGGTTTCCTGCATAAGAAAAACAAAATAAATATATCTCCTCAGTTCTGGGCCTATTAAAGATTAAAAATACATTCTGTCTATTTTTGACATGAAACCAAAATACATGCTCAGGATATTCTTAAAGGTCAATTTGCAGTTTGGTGTCATTCCAAAACTGCATTATTAATGCATATCTTACTATATAATATAATTCTTTTGGCCAGATAATGAATCCTAGATGTATTCATTTACAGTTCCTTTTAGTTAAAGGTTGGCTGTTACCTACAGACGGTTTATGTATTTTAGTAAGCTTGTATCAGTTATAGATAGGTTACATATTTCCACTGAATGGGCAATCTGGCCCTTCAGTGTTACATTGTCACCACAGGTCATTTGTGCTTCTCTGGCTTATGCTATATCTGCTGTCATAGATGTCTGCTGACTGACAGCAGCACACCTGTTAACTGAACACCTGTCTAGAAAAGCTCTCTGAGCTAAAGTGTTAGAATGACTATTTGTTAGAAACAAACACATAATCACTGACTGTTCAAAGGAACAAGGCCAATGACCATAAGAAGACAGAGGAGAAGGAACAGCTGGATGTTGCTTCTGGTATGTACATAGGTCATTTTAAAATGTATCCAGGGTATGCTTAACAGATGACAGGAGATACTTTTTGAGGAATGCATGTAGAGAATGGACCTATGCCTACTATTTTTGCAGCATCTGTCATCTTCTAGAATGTGACTGACCTACAGGAATATTTGTCTAAATGCTTGAATATGTGAATAGATATAACCCTTCATACTGGGGGGTTTCCATATTATCTGCAATATTGCTCTCTATGTGAGTTGCTAGAGTTATCTTAACAAAATCTTTAGCCTTTTACCATGTGTAGAGACAAACTGAAACACACTGCAGAAAAGACATTGCTGTGTGTTACAATATCTGATGTTTCTTGTTCTTGCTTAGAAATCTCTGTGGTTGTGGTCGTGTTTGTGTTTGCATATAACTGCAACATCAGACTGAAGTATATGGAAATCTGGAAATCTTCTTGGAAACAGCATTTGAAATATTTAAGAACATCTTACACTTTAAGAAAATAATTGCTTAATGATGCCCTTATAGTGTGTTAATAAATTATTCTGTAACATTAAATACATTAAATAACCATATCAAGGGAAATCTATGCTACTTAGACAAACCGCTGTTGTCACACGCATCTATTTTTTCTATGCACATGCAGCATTTCTGTCAGGCACATTTCTAAATAAAAATAAGTATTATTGTTATTATTATCATTATTTATTATTATGATTGTTATTACTAACTGTGTTTTATGGGATAACGTAAATGGCTTCTACTGTGTTCTTTTGCTTTGTGTTTTTAAGGAAATGCATTTGCACAGTTTTCATTTCTTCTACCATTTTGTAAGTGTGAATGGAATTCATCCTTATATGACTATCAGTTTGTTTAACAAGAACTGTGATCTCAGTAGTGTAAGCCTCTAAGTCACCTAAAATAACACTTTAATGTGACAGTCTGTTCCTGGTTGGCTGTACATCTTGACACTTTTATTCTTGTGTTATCACGTTCTGTAACCTTTTATCGACTTTCCAGGAAAAATTCCTGTGCATTCCATATGCACACTGCAAAACAGAAAGCTTGCCAATTGTTGTCAATCATTTGATTCCTACCTTATAAAATCAACCTTCAGTAAATGTCTGGGCATTCTGCCAGGCTGTCCTGCTCTACAGCTGAACACTAAAGATGAAATGTGACTGCAAATGGTAGTTCCTTATTTGTTATTCTGTTGGAATACATGCTTTCCAAGTTGCAAGGGCAGGATTGTGTTACACTATGTTAAACTTCGCAGATGCTCTGTGTACTTTTTTGTCATGCAGCAGTTATACAAAAGCAGTGTTGACAAAATGCAGATTGTGATGAAATACAGTCATCTCCCATGCAAATAACTAGATCTAAAAATTTACAAGAGTGGTAAAAGTACTTAATGAATAATTCATAGGTTCATAGGTGTGTAATGGCCCTGGAGCCTTTACAAGCCTAGCCCATAGAAGTGCCCTGGCTGAATTATTTTTTATGCATTCTTAAATGTCCATTCAGCATTATTTTTCTATTTTTCTAGTAGCCTGTTGTAAAAAAAGACAGCTTTGCTCTGACTTGTTGGTACAGGAACAGGAAATATTTTTGTGACTATTGATCCAGGACTGAATATCTTGTTCAGAATCCAAAGTGCAGGCTTTGAGGATAGGCTTGAGTGATTGATAGCCACCTTGACTTCTTCAAGGAGTTGAGAGTGGAATCACTAGTGTATATAATACTCTCTGCAGGGAGCTCAGTGAGCAGATCAGCAGATAGGCTGTGAACCTGAATTAGGAGTCCAATAGACCCTCTTGTGATGTATTCACCAAGGTATACATACATGGATACATGCATGTATCATATTGTTGCTCCTCTGATCAGCCAGGAATCCCAGTAAGGCACAACAGAAAATAAGAGCCTTTGTCCAGCACTGATGATGTAGTAAAGGCAGGCTTGTAGCTACTCTGCCTACTGATGGTAGCAAAATTAATCATTCTTCCAATTACAGGAGGGGATTGTTGGTTCTAGTGTAAGGGGTAAACCTGATGATTATTGGCAGGATGATTCAGAGACCGAGGACCGGCATCAGGCAGCAGGAGACAGTCAATGCTACCTCAGGGGAAAAATCAGAAACTTTTGTTCTATAAATATACTATTAATAAAGAGATTTTATGAATGTTCTTGTTTAACAGTTATTACTTATTTTCTGGTATAAAAGTCAAACATCACTTTCTTTATCCCCCCAATTTATCAGTAAAACATGCTCTTGTTTTAAAAAAAACAAATATGGTTATCGCATCATGTTCCTCATATAAATTCTGTTGAAAATAGCTGGAAATGTTAAACACTATTTGGCAAATGTCAGTGAATCAAAAAGTTAGGAAATATTTTCTTCATTATCAGTCTGATTATAGTCAAGGAACCATTTAGAGCAGCCCAAGTGGTACTTAAAAGTTTGGTCATCCAAGTATATGCAGTGTTGTTTCTAGCTTATAAGGCATTGATGAGGACAAATGTTGTATATTATTTTTCACATTTATTGTGCTGTTATATATATGATCTTCACTTGGCAATATAAGAAAACAAAAGGAGAGATCTTTGAATATAACAGGAAAACAGTTAAAAGACATCATCCAAAGTTATATAATTGACTACACTGTAGCATGCTGGAGAATGTCAGATCATCCAGAAAGCAACTTGACAAGTGAATGAGCTCAAAATGATGGAAAAGAATTTGAAAAACTGCCATGCATCCAAGAAAATGCACTAACAAAAAAGGTCCTTTATTTCGAAATCTAAGCATTTATTTATTGCCATTTATTTTTTGGTTTACTTATTTGTAGCTAGCTCCTATCTCATGCCTATTGAGCTTATCCTGTAAAATTTTTGACCAAACTTAGTGGATCAATTTAGAAGTTACATTTCAAGTTCAAAATAACGGGTTCTATTTTCCAAAATTCTGCCTGATTGCCAGCATCATGGATTTCTGCATTTCTGAAAGCAAAGTTTATGAAAAGCACCATAGCCTCCATGTCTGACATGTTACTAGAATTAGCGAATGTTGTAACTTTTGTCATAAGGTAGAGAATGGTATATTCATGACAAATTAAACCATTTGCGGGTGGTATGTGCTGCTCCAACAATATCAGATGTGTTTTTTACACCCACACTCATCTCAGTTAGATGCTTTAAAATGAAGCATCTTAGATATATAATGACTGTTCATTTACAATGCATTTTTTTGTTAGTGTTTCGCTAATGTACATTCAGAATCAGAAATATGCCCTATAATTTCATTCCAGCACAGTCTACAACAACTGATGCTGTTTACATATCGAATTGATTGGTTCTTGTACTCATCTGTCTTACACGAATAAGAAGCTTCTTTTATTTTCTTTGGGGGGCATGCGATGCTAACCCAAGTGTTCTGGATAGTGAATTTTTAGTCTCAATCTCATTTTGTTTTATTAATTTAGTTATTCATGACTGCATTTATTATTTGCTCTTTGTTGACCAGGTTGGTCCCGCTAAGGTAGTGTCCTGTTTTTCAGGTGAGACCCAAGTTAGTATTCCTACTAAGTAGGGAACTTCCCTCTTTTTTTTTTTTTTTTTTTGATAAGTGCCATGGGATCTTTAGCATTCACCTGAACTACCACCAACTCAGGAAGATCAACCTCATTTCTATGTCTCATCTGAAGGAAGGCTCATGACTGCAATAACCCCCCCCCTCCCCACGATGCACTGCCATGTCAGTACTGGAAAAAATTAAGCCAACTACCTGGTGTGGGAAGAGAATCTGCAGTCTTTTGATTTTCCAACAGAAAGGGCGAGTGTATACCCTGTTGAGCCACTGACACTTGCTACAGAAATAAAACAATATAATATTGTTGGGATTCATATGGACAGTTCTGTAAATACCAGCAGATGACTGTTTAAGCACTAGTCTTAGAAAACAGTGTTTTTGATTTTTGTATCATGTTTTTGCAAGCAGAAAAGCTTATCATAAATATCTGTGCAGTACACAAGGTCCACTTCTGCAACCTTGTACTTCAAACAAATAAAAAGTTATTCTTAAAATCTTATTACTCATCTGAGTGGCAAGTTAGACCTCACTGATTAGCTGCACATGCAAGCTCAGCCAAGTGACACTGTGATCGCATCCCAGGTAAGTTATGACTCTGGGCATCAATAACTTCATCATAACAGGAAAGTTGTGCAGTATGGTGATGCAGAGGTACTCAAACTGTAAAACTTTCTCAAATGCTGTGTGCCGCTATTGGCTATGTTATTTCATTTCAATGCAAACACAGGTTTATTTCCTGAGCACTTCTTCTTCTTTCATCTTTTCCCAGTTAGGGGTCGCCAGAGTGGATCGCCTGTCCGCTCATGATTGGCAGTGGAGTTTTACGGTGTCGAGTTGCCAGCCCGGCACCCAACCTTCCACAGAAGGCACACACACACGCAAACTCATGCCTGGGGCCAATTTAGTGTGTCCAATCCACCTACAACACGTCTTTTGGATGTGGGAGGAAACTGGAGCACCCGGAGGAAACCCACGTGACCACAGGGAGGACATACAGACTCCGCACAGAAGGCACCCCAGCCGAGGGTCGAACCAGAGAACCTCTTGCTGTGAGGCAACACACTGTAGCTATATAGCTCAATGCTATGCAGCTATAGGAACTAATTTGAAAACACTTGCTCTTAGAGTAAGTGATACACCAGAGTAAGTCACTTACACGGAGTGCAGGTCTTTTGGAATCTGACCCATTGTCTTCTTAATAAATTGCTAACTGTGCAGTTGCTAAATTTGTATGGCAAGTCATGCAAAGATATTTGCAACAGGGCTTTGGAGAGATCCAGAAGTTTGCTAATTATTCATGTCTCTGAATTGCATTATAGTCGAGATACCCAATTCATTTAAAGGCTGCAGTGTGTGCCACTTATCTGTGAATTTTCTTTTCTTGCCATGTTGGGTTAACTGATACGTAATGTGGATGTGTAATGAAGAATGAATATCAATATGTAAAAGAAAACAAAAGGCATTACACTGGAATTGAAAGTGCAGTTTGACAGGTAATATCTAAGTGTTTTAGAAGCCATGAAAAGAATTACCTGATTGGCATGTAACAATAATGCTGTTCCCTTTCTGAAGTATTTTTTTCTTTTACAAATATTTTTATTTTCCTTTCATATATAAATAAGTATCCATATAAATGCACACTGTGTAAAAAGTAACATGTAACATCAAAAGAAAAGATAAAAAGAATAGCAAAAAGCCATCTTTTGGTTAGACACTGAGATGACAGACAGTGATGAAGGGTAGCAAGTAAATATTCATGAAATAACACTGATCAAAATTAAATCATTATTCATTTTTCACTCTCTGCAAAAGATATCATAAAAGTTATGCAACAGTCCCAACAATCCTACAAAGAAAATGCAGGTAATGGACAATTTCCACAGTGTCAAAATCTATCTTTTTGTAGCCTTGGTATCTAAATAAACATAATTGTGCTTATTCATAACAATTAAGGAATTGCTGTCATAGTTGAGGAATCAAGTCTCAGCGAGTAGATGCTCAGAGAATCTCCTTTTACAGCATAGCAGTGTTGCTCACCTGATTACTTGCTTCTGTTTTGCTGAACAAACTTCCTCTTGAAATTCGAAGACACACACATACCAAACAATTTAAACTAACTCTAAAAGAATATTTCAAAGGGCAATGGATCTGCCAATGCTCAAACTCACCTTGATAACACTCTGCTAATCTGTGTATTCCTCTCTCTCTTATACTTTACTGTATCCTATATGATTCAATTGCAAAACAAAATTAAAAAAAAAAAACACTTTACTCCTATGTTGCTTTTTATATTTACTACTACTTTTAAAAATGTTGTTGCTGAAATCTAGCTGCTTTGTCATTTTTCTACTTCTATAATATCTGTATAATGACTAAATGTAATCTGTATTTACTGGAGCTTTTCTCCCCGGGCCTCAGCTGAAAAAGGGCTTCGGCTCAGTCAGACATTCCTGGTCAACAAATGTAAAATAAATAAATAAAATAAATTACTACTTAAGGGCATGGTCACCAGCAGTTTTCATAATTAGCCTTCTAAATGTTCATTATTACGTTTTGTTCTTATTTGTTCGTTCTGTATTGCACATCCTTTATGTATTCCCAGATATCTTTGCACTCTCTTGTTCGGTTCTTTAATATTTTTGTATTTATTTATTTGTTTAACATTTGTTTATGGGGAGGGTCCGACTTGGAATGACGCATGTCTTTGTAATGTTGCTTTCTCTTCCTATGGTCACATTGTCTTTAAGCTTCTGTTTTGCTGTTACAAGCCATAGGATCACAGGACGTTACTAGGCGATTGGCTCTAAAGCCTCTACAAGCCTAGCCATGTTATACCCTTGTTCCCTTATGGACCAATGTATATAGTCTTATGTTTGGGTGTGAATCTAAGATCAGCACCAGCTGCCCCTGTTTAAGAGGGACATAGGTTAAATACCCTGTGTAAATTTATGGTTTGCCATCCAATTGTCCAGGTTATGCTTAAATAGGGTCACTGAG
The DNA here is from genome assembly GCF_019279795.1 of Protopterus annectens. Lineage (NCBI taxonomy): Eukaryota > Metazoa > Chordata > Ceratodontiformes > Protopteridae > Protopterus > Protopterus annectens. The sequence continues at coordinate 166,449,883 of NC_056729.1, forward strand.
GAGCTCTGTTTAACATGAAATTGGAGTTTGTTCCAGAGGAATGGCAACCTCTGGGAGACATATCTGTCTCTCCAGCATGTTCTGTTAATATTGCAGGCTAGGTTAAGATCCCTAGAGTGAGTGAGTCTTGTCCCATTGGATTTGCAGATGTGCAGCAACTTCAACAGGACAGGGTCTGAGACTGCGCTGTAGGCCAGGCACAAGTTGCATCTAAGCAGTCTATATGATACTAAGTAAAGTGATATGGCCTTCTGTTTGCCCATGTAGGTCATGAGTTGTACACCCTGAATTTTCTTGGTGAAAAACCTCTGAGGTCTCTCCAGTTGCTGCAGATGTCTGGTGAGGTACATACAAAAGGGAGCATTGTACTCTATTATTGGTCTGATGAGAGATGAGTACAAGGGGATTATAACCTCCTTGGCTTTGGATGCTATACCCTTTGTTATGAGGTGTGTAATGTAGAATGCCTTCATTACTACTGTGGACATCTGATCATCAAAATGAAGGCTACTATGAACATATATTCCTAAATCTCTCACCATTTGCTTTAAACGAAGGGGGTATTATTAATGTTGTAATTAGCAAGATTTTCTCCTTTGCTGAAGGGGATGATAATGCATTTTTTTGTGTTTAGATTAAGTCAAAGGCTTTGACACCAAGCATTTGTCTGTGTAAGCCAATTTTGTAGTATGTTGACATCTTTGGGGAATCCAATGATTGCACCCAGCTTGCAGTCATCAGCAAACTTTGTAAGCCATAGTCCATCTATTTTCACCTGGACCTCTGAAAAATAGATACCCATTAGTACGGTGCCTAGCACACATCCCTGTAGAACACCACTAGTAACAGATCTGCTAGAAGAGTTGGCATCCTTAATTTTGACTGTGTGTGTTCTGTTTGTGAGTCAGTTAGCAACCCATCTAGTGATGTAAGGGTTAATCTCCAGCTGGGTGAGTTCTCAATGATCCCTAGTGAGGGATTGTGTCAAAGGCCTTGGCTAGGTTGAAATAGGCAGTGTGAACTGTTATATCTTCATCCAAGGCCTTGGTGACACTCTCAAAGAAGGCCACCAAGTTTAGCAGGCAAGATCTGTCATTAATGAAGCCAGACTAGGTTGGGTCAGGAGTTTGAAGGTCACCAATATCCTTATTGATAAGATCCATGATGATTCTCTTCATGACCTTGTAGATAAGGCTGGTTCGGCTTATGGGTCTATATTTCCCAGGGTCAGTTGAGGGACTCTCTTTGTGCATGGGGATTATGGTTGCTGTTTTCCAGCTGGGACAAAGCCAGTGCTTAGACTAAGATTGAAGAGCTTGCTCAGCAGTTCCACTAACTCCCAATTTAGACCATTTAATAAACAGCCTGGAATGCAGCTATGACCTGCTCTCTGGAGATACTAGGCAGAGGACCGGTGACAGGTATGTTATGGGGTATTAATGATGGCAGTAGGGGGGTAAAGTTTTTGACAAAACTGTCCTCTAGCAGGTTGGTGATGTCCTCAGGTTCAGTATATGTGCTACCATAAGCAGCTAGTTAGGCACAAAGCTGGGCATTCCCTTTTAGATTTTGGATGTAGCTAAAGAATGCTTTGTGATTTTCCTTAGCTAGGGATGCTAATTTGTTTTCATAATTAGCTTCAGCGGACTTTGCAAGGTGTTGAACCTGTTTATTTATACTTTGGAGAGAGTTCTTCCTTAGCTGGGACAGTTCCCCTCTTGCTTTTTGACAGCAGTTTCTTTCTCATATTGTATAACCTATTTATGCTGGATGTCTACCAGGATGACTTATTTTTTTTCATAAGGATCTTGATTTGCTCCATTATGGTATGGCTGAGTCTATACATTTATATAGGTGTTTATACAAGGCATTTACGTACACCTCTGTATAGGGGATCATTGCTGTCAGTGTTGGCAGGGGATCTGAAACTATTGATGCCATCACTCAGTAGGTTCTATTTTGCTCCTGAGGGTGGGTCAGGTATGATCGTTACTTCAAACAAGACTGATTTATGATCAGACTTTACCAGGGAGGGCCCCCCCCCCCCACAAATGGGGTGGTACAGCAATCCCCCATGTTGGTGAACACTATGTCAAGGATGCTAGAGTCCCTTGTGGGAGTGCTGACTATCTGCTTCAGAGCATTTGTGTTAACAACATCCAGGAAACTTTGGGCAAGCATGTTTGTGCTCATATATGTTACCCAATCGATGGAAGGATAGTTAAAAGTCACCTATGACCAGGGTATTTGGCTGTACTGAGAGTGACTCAAGTAGGTCCAGGTAGGCTTTGTGGTTTTTGTGGTTCATGGTGGGGGACCTATAGTTAACAATGACATGGATGGGGGTCTTTCCTACAGTTATTTGGACTTGGAGTAACTCTAGTGAGTCGTACTGTTTAACCAGTTTAGAGGTGTATTTGTCTTTAATGAAGATGGATACTCCTCCTCCTCCCTAGGTTTTGTTTCACATTCATTTTGTGGACAGAACATGTGGAAAGCATTATAGGCCTGCATGGCTGGTGTACTCTCTGGGCCTTGAACCATGTGTCTGTGACTGTACAGACATCAGCATCTTCCAGGGTGAGAAGTGCTTCAAGTGAGTGCAGTTTCTGATTTAGACTCGTAGCATTAAGCAGCATGACCATGACTTTGTTTCTGAAGGATATATTTACATCGGGAATTTTGTTCTTATGACATTGCCTAAAAAGGGCACTATGGGGGAGGTACGTACTTTTGCCAGCAACCTAAAGCCTAGAGGCAACAGGTGAAGACCATCTCCCTGGAATGACATCAGAAGCTCAGCCGATTATTGAAGTCAATCATTTTTTGTTTGTATTGTGGCATCATCATGGGTGAGGGAAGAATGCTGCTTAGGGCAATTGACATACCTGCCTGGGACATATAATCTGAATGTGTCATCATTTCACTTTTCATATAGTCCAGTAAGGTACCTCTCAAGTCATTCACTCTAACATGGACCATGACAGAGTCATAACATTACTTATTGTTGAGAGACTTGAGTACGTGTGTGATTTGGCAGCCTGGCACCATGCAGGCAGCTGACCGTGACCTTCTCCTTGTCCAGCCTAATGAGGAGGACATCTGTGTGCCTCACTATGGAGTCACCTTTGACCAAGATATTTGGTTTAGATATGTTCTGCCTTAGGGGCTTATTAGGTGAGACACTGATGTGTGTGTTACTATGTGTAGTGGGTGCTGTTGGGACCGTATTATGTGTAGAAAGTTTGCACTTGGGAGGTTTTTGCTCTTTTGGTACATTTCTAGTGAGTACCACCACATATGTGGGTTTATGTGTTGTGTCCTTGGTATGTGTGGGAGGTGGAGGGTTGGTGCTGACAGCCTGCCAGGTATTTGGTACAGATACTTGGTATGCATCTGTTCTTAGCGTTATTGTGGTGCTTGTTTACATAGCTTTGCTTATTTACACAGCTTCGCTGAAATAGCCTTGTTCATATATTATATTTGCTATTTACTGATTCATTCATTATGGACTACTAAGAAGAATTCTGCACCTATTTTCCTCCGCCTTTATCTTATAAATATGTGTTTACTACTATACAATGGAAGATGGTATTTAATTAGAATTAGTTTAATGGTTATAGTGTTTTTGTACTCTTACACATCTATGGGTACATTTAGTCAGAGTTATGTGTTTCACAATATGGTTGGCAGACAGTTTTGCTTCATTCAGATTAGTTAATTTATTTGTTAACATTCTACCTGACAATATTTGAATATTATGAAATCAGATAATGTTTTTAAATATTATGTATGTATAAATATATATTTAATACTGCTAATTGATTTTCTTTGATTCAGCATTCATTCGTTTAAGTTTAGATATAATATAGAAGCATTTTTAGGAGTTTTTTAGATGTAAGGAAGGATACACCCATTGTTTTAAGTTGTTTGATTGTTTGATTGATTGATTACCTGTTACACCTGATGTATTTAGAAAGGATCATGAAAGGATCAGCCTCTTCTTTATACTATATAAATGGATTTAGTTAGTAAATGTATTAGACCTGAAGAAGCGTGCAGTTTGAGCACGCGAAAACGCTCATCCTTGTTTCAATAAACTGTGGATTTTATCGTGGTGGTCTACTTCTACTTGTTTCATCGTATTTGGTATGTTGTTATGTGAGAGAGAGAGAGAGAGAGAGAAAGCATTGATTCCAGATTCATAGTATAAATATGTCTTGCACATATTGTATTTGCATGTTTTAGGAGTAGTAGGCTGTCTGTATACATTAGGCAATTGCTACATTGCCTCAGGATGCCCATGTCAATAAGGCTGGCTGGAGAAAAGGTGGGAAACTGACTTTCCATTATGTCAGGCATATTTTGTATTAAGTGGTGGAGGGTGGGCTGGATAGGTTCATAGGTAGGTACTACGCTATCGGCCCAAGGGCCTAAGTAAGCCTAGCCAACAAAGTTCCCTGGCTTACACCAACCCAAGAAAGTTAATTTCCTGTGCCCCTGTCGAGCAGAGCCACAGAAGTGATAGACTAGGTTCTGCTGTAAAACTAGCAAAATCACCTAATGTATGGGAGGTTTAGGGATAGAAACCTGTGCCATTATTTCCTTTAGGTTTTTCATTCCCATAAACCTGTCGAACCTGCTGATACTTTGCATGCCAACCCAGTACTGATGTCACAATCATGTTATATTACAGCAGTCCCATTCATTCGTCTCCCCTACCCATAGTCTGGTGTGCCAGCTTCACTTGTGTGGTAGTCTACCTTTATATTTTTTCAGTTTTGCAACTCTTCCTTTATTTCACATTTGTTTGTGGATTGTTCAAGTTTCATAGGTTTGTACTAGGCTAATGGCCCTGGAGCCTTTACAAGCCTTGCCTATTGGATTACACTGGCATCGTGCCACCCGACCTTAGCTCCCAGTGCCTCTGTCAAGTAGAGCCACTGGAGTGATCCCTAGGGTGAATTTTCTATTTCCCATCCACTCATCAAGATTTCTCTTGAAGAGGGCCAGTGAGGTGCTCTAGTTGACATGTACAGGAAGTCTGTTCCATAGCATGGGCAGTCTCTGGTTTATGAAGCTGTCCCTCCAGCATGTTCTTTTGATTGTGGTAATGAGGTTGAGGTCTCTGGAGCATGTGGTGTGGAGGGATTGTAATTTCTTTCGATGTAGCATTTCTAACAGAGCTGGATCAGACATGGCTTTGTAAGTCAAGCAAAGATCGCCTCTAAGTAGACGATATGAGACAGAGAATAGTTGGAATTTTTTGAGTCTGTCCATAAAAGACAAGTGTTTATGGCCTAGGATCCTCTATGGGAGGTACTTTTGTGGCCTCTCCAGTTGTTGCAGGTGTCTAGTGAGGTACATGCCAAATGGGGCATTGTACTCAATGATTGGCGTAATGAGGGAAGAGTAGAGCAAGACAATGACCGCTTTCTTCCTGGATGCCAAACCCTTATTAATGAGATGTGCCACATAGGACTTTCTGACCACAGTGGCAATGTGGTGGTCAAAAGAGAGGTTGCTGTCAACCTGTGTTCCCATATCTCTTATAACACCTTCAGTGTTCAGTGGACTAACATCGGTGTGGTAATTCAAGAGAACTGTTTTTTTCCCAAGGGAGATGATGACACATTTTTTGGCATTGAGCTTAAGGCCATGGTTCTAACACCAGTTGTTGGTCTCAGTGAGGCCTTTCTGCATGATGCCAACATCACTTGGGGAGCTAATAATAGCTCCCAACTTGCAATTGTTTGCAAACTTTGTCAGCCAGAGTCCTTTTGTCTTGGCCTGGTCTTCAGAGAAGTAGATACCAAACAGGAGAGGACCCAGGACCGAAACCTGTGGGAATCCACTCGTGACTGGTCTGCAGTCTGACTTGGAGTCAGCTACTGTCACACTGTGGGTTCTATCTTTGAGCCAGTTTGCAACCCACCTAGTGATATAGGGGTTGATGCCTTGTTTAGTGTGTTTTTCTATGATTCCTGAGTGGGGAATGGTATCAAAGGCCTTGGCCAGATTAAGGTAGGCTGTATGAACCACCTTGCCTTCATCCACAGCTCTGGTGACTGTCTCAAAGAAGTCGACCAAGTTGAGCAGGCATGATCTACCCTTCACAAAACCAAACTGTGTAGGATCCAGAGTTTGAAGATTCCCTATATCCTTGTTTATTAGGTATATGATGATGCATTCCATAGCTTTGCATATCAGACTCTTCAGGCTTATTGGGCAATAATTCCTGGGGTCTGTTGTAGCTCCTCCTTTGTGGAGAGGATGACTGTAGCAGTGCACCATTCGGTAGGGACAAAGCCTGAATTGAGGCAGTGATTGAACAAGGCACAAAGGTGAGGTGCCAGTTCACTCTGTAGTTCATGTAGAACACAGACAGGTATATTGTCAGGTCCCATAGAAGCTGTATTCTTGCCCTTGGACAGTGCTGTTTTAACTTGTGCTTCAGTAATACTGTGTGCCTGGCAATCTACTGGTATTGTGATTGGTCCTTTTTGGGGGGGAGAGGTAAACTTAGCATTGAATCTGTCGGCCAGTATATTGGCAGTATCTGTTGGATCGGTATAGAAGGTACCATTGTGCAGTAGCTCAGAGCAAATCAAGGTATTGCCTTGGAGACTCTTTACATAAATATAGAAGGCCTTATGGTTGTCTTTACTATCTGCTGCAATTCTGTTTTAATAGCTAGCTTTAGAGGATTTGATTAGGGATCTCAGCCATTGTTGAGGCTGATAAGGGAGTTTTTCCAGTCTTGGGACTTTGCCTTATTCAGCATCAGTTTCCTCCTTTTGTTGTAGAGTTTGTTAATGGCAGGGGACCACCAGATTGGCTTCCTTTTTTTGAGGAGGATGTCTTGGTTCTATTGGGTATGGCGAGATCCATGCATTTGTGTAGGTGTTCGTACAGTGCACTGGTGTATGATTCAGCGGTCATGCAACTATTCTCTATTTGCATGGGTGCCGTGAGGTTAGCCACCTCTGTTTTTAGGGGCCCAAAGTTAGCTTTGGAGAAGTTTTTCATGGTGGTTATCTTTGTGTGTGTGTGTGTGTGGGGGGGGGGGGTTGGAGGGATGTGGATTTCCAAGGTGATTAGTTTGTTGCCGGATCTAACCAGGGAGGAGTTGACTATTGGTGTAGAGCAACTGTCGCCCATGTTAGTAATGACCAGTTCAAAGATGTTACTAACTCTAGTGTGGGTACGAATGAGCTGGTCCAGAGCACTGGAATTAATGAATTTCAGAAAGCATTAGGCATTGGTACATGAGTAGTTTTCCCAGTTAATGGAGAGGTAATTGAAGTCGCCCAGTGTGAGAGTGTTAGGTTGGACCCTAATATTCTCCAGGGTGCTTAGGAACATGGAGTGTCAGTCTTGGGACATGGTTGGGGACCTATAGCAAGCTATTACCTGAATTGCTGTCTTACCCAATTTTAGCTGCACCTGAAGTATCTCAGATATTTTATGTTGGGCTACCAGTCTGGAGGTTTGCGTATCCTTTATGAATATGGATACACCACCCCCTTTGGAGCTTCGTTCCAAGTTCTGGGGCTGAAATGTGTGGAATGAGTTATAGCCTGGTAGTGCAGGAGTGCTTTCTGCTGCCTTGAACCAGGTCTCTGTTACAGCACAAGTGTCAATGTTCTCCATTTTAATGAGTGCTTCAAGTGAGTGCATTTTGAGATTTAGACTTCTAGTGTTGAGCAACATGACTCTCAGATTGCATGTTGTAGCTGTTATGGTGGTAATTTGATCATTGGATCACTGCCTAAAAAAGGCACTATATGGGTGGCAAGATCCTTCACCAGTATCCGGAATCCCAGGGGTGATAGATGCAGGCCATCTCTGGCAAAGCATCAAGGTCTGTCAATCATGTCATCCCAGGCAGACAGATACTAGATCCTCTTCAAATGACACCTGAAACTTAGCCAATTGTTGAAAACAATAATTTTCTCCTTGTACTGTGGCATCATTCTGGGTGATGGCATGATGCTGCTCAGGGCTAAGATCATACCCACTTGGACTACATAATCCAAGAGCTCCTCCATGTCTCTTTTCATGTAGTCCAGGAAGGTACATCTCAAGTCATTCACACCCACATCTATAATGACAGAGTCATATTTGTACCTGTTGTCAAGGGACCTGAGTTTGTGTGTTATTTGGTGGATCCTGATGCCTGACAGGTAGCTGACTGTTACTTTCACCTTATTCAACCTAGTGAGTGGGACATCAGTGTGCCTCACTATCGAGTCACCTATGACTAGTGTGTTGGTCAGGAAGTTTTGCCTTAGGGGCTTTGGCTGAGTGGCACACTGTGTAGAAGAGTTATGTGTCTCATGATTAGTGTTGTGTTGTGGCCAGGTGTGTTTCTGCCTTGAAGGTCTCTGACGTTTTGATAGATTTTTATTGAGACCCTCCATGAAGGTGGGTGTGTAGTTTGTGTTTCTATGTGAAGGCAGTGCTGGTGTGTGTTCTGGAGGGATATGTGTTTCATGTGGTGTGGTGCAAGTGTTGACCTTCTTCTCTTGACCAGCTATTCTGGTCTTGGCTGGAGAGTGTGTGGCTTCCATTTTGGATATATAACTGTGTCTCTCACAACTCTGAGTATTGGGAGGTAAGAGGAGAGGGTTGTCAGTGTACATGAGGCAGCTGCTACATTGCCTCAGGATGCCCAAGTTCACCAGGTTAACAGGAGAAAGAAACAGGGCACTGATGTTTAGACATGCCTGGAGAGGTGGGCATTAATAAATACTGGAGCTGTTTCCTTGTAGATCGTTTAGTGCTGGCAGCACTTTTGTGTGCTACAATAATTGCTACAAGAAGTCTGGTAAAGTGTTAAACTAATAAGCTAGTAAAAGTGCAGGAGAAGACAGAACTAGCAGATCTAAGGGAAAATTGAAGAGCAGACTTTGGCAGAGCTCAGAAACTTACAAACAGTCCTGGATATAGCAGATCTGTATCTGGACTAGATTAGTTACAGAAAAGGTGGGAAACAAGCATAGATGTGGACTTTTAAACCAGAAAGTTGAAAGAGATGGAAAAAAAACTGCCCAAACGGCCAATAAGCTACAATTTCTGGGCCAGAAACCAGTCCACCTGTGGTAGATAGGCTACCTAGTGCTTACCACTCCCACTGATAAGCTAGAAGGCTTCTCTCCAATACAGAAAGGCTTGGGGGGCTCAGAAGCTTATAAACAGTCCTGGATACAGCAAATCTGTACATGGACTAAACTAGTTACAGGAAAGGCAGGAAACAAATGCAAATGTGGGCTTTTAAACCAGAAAGTTGAAAGAAATGGAAAAACTGCCCAAATGGCCAATAAACTATAGTTTCTGGTCCAGAAACCACTCCTCTTGTGGTAGATAGGTTACCTAGTGCTTACCACTCTCACCGACAAGCTAGAAGGCTTTCCTCCAACACAGAAGGGCTTGGGGGGGCTCAGAAGCTTACCAACATTCCTGAATACAGCAAATCTGTATCTGGACTAGACTAGTTACAGAAACGATGGGAAACAAGCACAAACACAAGCTTTTAAACCAGAGAGTAGAAAGAGATGGAAAAACTGCCCAAATGGTCAATAAATTCAATTTCTGGGCCAACAAACAGTCCTCTTGTGGTAGATAGGCTACCTAGTACTTACCACTCCCACTGATAAGCTAGAAGGCTTCCCTCTAACACAAAAAGGCTTGGGGGCTCAGAAGCTTACAAACAGTCCTGGATACATCAAATATGTACCTGGACTAGACTACTTACAGGAAAGGTGGGGAACAAGCACAAATGCACACTTTTAAACCAGAAAGTTGAAAGAGATGGAACAACTGCCCACATGGCTGAATAACTACAATTTCTGGGCCAGAAACCACTCTTCTTGTGATAGATAGGCTACCTAGTGCTTACCACTCCCACTGAAAAGCTAGAAGGCTTCCCTCCAACACAGAAGGGCTTGCGGGGGGCTCAGAAGCTTACCAACAATCCTGGATACAGCAAATCTGTATCTACATTACACTAGTTACAAGAAAGGCAGGAAACAAGCTTAGATTTTTTTCAGAAAGCAGCTAAAACAGCACTAAAAACAATTCAAGTGCAGTGCAAGCTAGCACACTTGAGTGTGCAGCAATATTAATAATAATAATAATAATAATAATAATAGGTTTATCAATCGTATTTTGTTGAATCTTTAATCAAATTATATATTTTAGATAAAAATAATTTCTCTCTTATATTCTGATGTATCAGGATAGTTAAAAGAACAAATTTAGAGAATGAATTTCTCACTGTTGGTTGCATTAAATTAATCTTATGTTCAACTAATTGTCTATAATTTTGAATTCCTAGCCACATTTCTTTGTTTAAATCAAACATATCTATAATATGGTCAATAGTTTGTAATTTCCCACTATCCAATAACTGATACCAATATATCAAACCTTTTTCCTTAAATGCAATCATTGTTAGGTTGAACGTATTAATATTATTTTGAGTGTAAGCAATAGGAAATAGTAAAAAAAAATCTATGCTTTATATTCTGGGTTCTTGAAAATAAAATTTTTAAGGTGACTAATATCTAGTTAATATAAGAATAATTGTTTTTTTTTTACTTTCTCAAAATAGTCTTTTAATAGCCAGTAAAAATTATTAATTAGTATTTTTAGAATGATGAAATTTTATCAAATGATTAGATTTTAACCAAATATTTCCTTGAATCTCTTTTCACTTGGTATTATAATTGTCATTAAACTTAGAAATTATACTCTTAATAATTGAAGATAAAGTATATATTTCTAAATCTGGAACTCCAATACCATCTGATGTCCAATCTCTAATCTGGTGATTTAAAGCCAACCTAGGTTTATTGGGAAACCAAAACAAATTCAAGAACAAAGAATTATACTCTTTTACACTATCTTTTAGGGAGGGAGAGAGAGAGAGAGAGAGAGAGATTGCATTATCTATAACATTTTGGGAATAATAATCATTTTAATTAAAGAAAGTCTCTCTTCCAGACTAAAAATAACTTATTCCATTTATTAAGAATATGTTTTATGGAATTTCAATTGTTATTCTAATTTAGAGTTATTATATTTGTAATATTATCTGTTAAGGTTATCCCTAAGTAATTTGTCTTATTCTATGTATTTAGAGAAGTTCTTGTCTATTTTATTAGTATTACAATTTACAGGTAATATTTTAGTTTTATTTTCATTAAAACTAAGTCCTGATTTCTTCTGGAAGGTTTATATTGCATTAAATACAGTACAGCAATAAGAGAAGAATTACAATCATTCATAGTCAATAGAATATCATCTGCAAACAATTATATTTTGGTGATTAAATTACTGTTTATTTGAATGCCTTTGATTTCTACATTTGATCTTACATAGTTTGCAAATAGTTCCATAATTAAAGTAAAAAGCAATGGTGACAGAGGACAACCCTGTTTACTACCTTTAGTGATTATGACTGACTCAGAAGTATATGAACCTATTTTGATGTATGCAAAATAATTTTCATAGAGAAGTTTAATAATTTGTAAGAAATTATTTGAAAAATTACATTCCTCCAACACTAACAGGTACTCCCAATTAACTGAGGCAAATGTGCTTTTAATATCTAAACTAACTAAAGTTAGTGTATCTTTTTCATTATTAGCATAATCTATTATTGTTAATACTCTTTTAATATTATCATAAGAATTCCTGTTTATTAAAAAAAGTTTGATCATTGGTTATCAATATAGGAAGAAATTGTTTTATTCTACAAGTATAAATAGACAGGAATATTTTATAATCTATATTTAATAATGAGATTGGCCTATATGAAGAGCATTTTATTGAATCCTTGTTGGCATTTAAACTTGGAGATATACGAGTGTATTTCCAGGATGGTGAGACCTTTGCTAAACCTTTAACTATTGAAAATACACCAATAAAATACTTGAAGCATCTTTGGACATCTGTTTATATAGTTCAGGTATTATGCCATCATTTCTAGAAGTTTTTGTAGATTTTAATTTATTAATTTCAGTTTTGAGCTCAGACATTGAAAAAAGGCTTATCAATTAATTTCATTTGATCTTCAGATGGTCTGTTTTAGTATAATTTTTTATAAATGTTTTAATTATATCTTGCATATTTATTGTTGGTTTATATTGACTAATTTTATTGCAATAGTACCCAAATACACCAAGAGTATCTTCTATTTCTGTAACCTATTTTTCTACTAGGAGAATATAACTCTTTGATATGATTGCTTTTGTTATAGCAACTAATTTATGCATGAAGTTAGGATTTCTAGAATAATTATTTTAATCTTTTCTAAACTAATCTTTGTTTTATGTTGTAAAATTTCTAGGTACTTAGTATTTAATCTATTAATCTCTTCTAATAAATAATGTACTTCTTGACTATCTAATTTAACTTAGCAATTTTTCCTTGTAAAACTACAAATTCCTTGTACTAATGCTTTCTCTTTATAGCATATAGCTCATAATTTTACCAAATTGATATGCTTTCAAAGAATCCCATTCAAATATTTCTGAAGTATTGCCTATAGGGTTAATTTCAATATAAGACTGAATTTCTTTATTAAATAATTCCTTAAATTCTTTCACATTAGTTAAATAGGCAGGAATCCTTTTAATGGAGATATTATTATTAAAATTCAACATGACTTCAAATGGTATTGCATTATGGTCTGATAATGGGCAGGAGACTACTTTAACCTTACCTAGTCTATTAGTCATATCATTTGAGACATAGACTCTGTGTGTTCTAGATTGTATTCCATGTCTGTGTGAGAAAAGTGTAAAGTAAAGTGAGTCTGACACTGAAAAGTAATTGATATCTCTAATATTAAATAAATCTAGAAATTCCATTAATGCTTTTGGTGAAGTGGGCTTCCTCCATTTACTAGTATTAGAATCCTTACCATGTAATATACAGTTAAAATCTCCTGCAAGAATAATGCTTCCTCTTGAAATTTCAATTATTTCTTCCAATCAATGTTTAACAGCATTTACTACTATTCCAGGTATACAAAAACATTAATAAAGGTATTTAGTTTGCTTTTAATTGCTAGAGTCACTGAACAAAACATTCCCTTTTCATCCTTCATTATATGTGTTTAGGATTTTAGGTATTGACATAGAATTCTTCCGTAATATAGCCACCCTTCTTTTTTCTGTTTATAAGAGAACTAGTCAAAACAGAAAAAAAATACTTTTATTGAGTATGTCTGTATCTTTTTGTATTAAGTGTGCTTCCTGTAGAAAAATGATCTAGGAATTAAATATATTTAGAAATTTATTTAAGCTACCCCGTTATAGCCATTATTCAATATATTAACATTAATGGCTATACAATTTAAGTTAGTCATGTTATAAATATAAACAAAATATAAATAATACCCTCAAGAAGTTGTAAATATGATATTGCCAAGTTCTGAATCCACAAGTCCTGAACTGCTTATTTATAAATATAAATCTAACAGCTTTGTAATTGTTATAGACATGCATACTATTACTGAAAGTAGACACCAATGAAAGAAAATATATTGTAAAATATTAAACATAAGTTTCTATTTTCCTCTCTCCCCTCATGGTGTTTAGTACTCCTGGTTTGAATAACAATCTTACCCAAACACTCCTACCAATCGACAAGTATAAGTCAAGCACCCCATCTACTACTGTTTGAAAAATAGGATAAATGAAAGGTCTTAATCATTGAGAAAATAAGACAAAATTCAGATTATATGTTATTATATTTTAAACTTTTAGTATTCACTTACTAGTTATAATATATTTAAACTATAAAATATAACATACAGTATAATCATTTGATTCTATTCTAACCTGAAATAAATAGCCAGCAATATAATATTCAAGTAATCTGTTTCAATTTGAAAAGAAAAAAATGAATGTGCATGTAAAAGTAAAAAAAAAAAGCAAACAAAAAAAGTGTAAACGTTATTGTTACCTATCATTTGTTTCTAATATGAAACTATATTTTATTAATTATGTAAAAAAGAATTGACAATATAAAATATATTGTGACTCTTAGACTATGCATATTAAAATTCTGTGTTAATATATGTAATTTAGTATAATATCTCTTATAATTGAAATAAGTTAATTTAATAATCAAACTTATTACTAAAAAAATGAGATACTATTTTAAAATCTATGTTTTTACATATATGTTAATTTACATTTATTTCATTTATGATTTTTGTACTTCCTATAATGTTGGTACATTTGTGTCATTTTACCTTGGCTCATTTGTAATTACGCACTACTTCTAAATATTTTTGTACACTACAGTATGTAATTGGAGCTTTTCTCCCCAGGCCTCCACTGACAAAGAGTTCTTCTGACTCAGTTGGACCATCCTGGTAAACAAATGATAAATAAATAAAGAAAGAAAGAAAGAAATAAGGTGTTTGCCTTCCATTAAGCATAGTTAATTTATGACTATGGAAGTGAAGCACTCAGCTTCCTGTATAAAATCATTAAAAGTACTAGAGCAATAAACTACAACTGGGTGTGGGTAATACTGGATTTACCTGGGGTTGGCAGGGTTCACCCTAGTGACCAAACAAATCCACAAACAAATCAACCGTGTGTAAATCTAGCATTACCCACACCCACCCATGGGTTATTACTATTATATAATGACATTATTTAAGAAAAAAAATACTTAATTTTCTTTAATAATATCTGTGTATGAGGGTGGCATGCTGCTCTTCTGCATTGTTCCCCTGGTATCCTGGGGCTTTCTTGAAGTACTGCATATGTGTATGAGAGACTTATATTCCTATAGTTCTGCAATACAACAGTGGTGTGGAAAGGAATCAATGGAGAAAGGAAGACCTCCATTGCTTTTTTTTAGTTAAAAAAATTGATATCCAGAACCAATAAAGCAATCTGAACCATTCTACTAGAATGACAGCAAGCTACAGACTATGAAATAAATTTGAGCACTTTCATCCTTTATTTAATCAGACTTCATCAGAAACAGATTGTAAGACTACAAAATAAATGTGAGTACTTTCGTCCTTTATTTAATCAGACCTCATCAGAAATACATTGTAGGTGGGTGTGGCCAAGATGCCAAGGAGATAACAACACTTTCTTGGTGCTCTGCCTGTGAAGATTGTTTCTGACAGGAATTTTTTTATTTTAACTCAAAAAATCAAAGATTTTTATCAAAGTTATTCATCTTAGTATAGCGGATTACTTACTCTGAAAAAAATCCAGTTTCCAGTGACAATTTTTAAAGAAATTTCCTGTCAGACATTCTAGCACTTGATACAGAACAGATACATATATGAGTCACTCAAAAGCTTCTCTTCAGGACTGCTCCATGAAAAAGGAACTCCAAATAATAATCACAAGTATACAAGACCTTTCTATAAAAATGGACAACTTAGAAAAGATAATGGAGAACATGAAAAAAGAAGTAAGAAACAAATAGAAGACTTGAAAGAAATAATTATAAAATACTCTGAACAAATAGCAGTAATAGAAGAAACTGTAAATGAAATATATGGAAGACAAATGGAAAATGACAGTCAGATTGACTTCTTTTTAAAAGAAAATAATGTATTATTAGAAAAACTAGAAGATCTAGAGTCTAGGTCAAGAAGAAACAATATCAGAATATACGGAGTCCCAGAAAAAATGGAAGGAAATAATATGGTTTTATTCTTAAATGAATGGCTGCCCAATATCCTAAATCTCCTGAATCCTTCTAATTTGGAATTGAGAGAGCCCACAGGTCCTCATCAAATATATCGCTTATAAAAAATCCAATCGTTTTGAGTTATGAACTCAGAAATGAATATACATTTTTTTTATAGAATTGGATTAATGTCTGTATACCACAGGGCATACACAAATATTATAAGTATAGAGATGTTGGTTGCAGCTAAACACCTATATACAAACCTTTGTTTTTTCAATTATTCTTACATATTTTTGGTGTTTTAATGTATTTGTAAACACACATGTGGTTCCTCAGAATTAATAAATAAGAGGAAGGGGTAATAAACCAACTGTGAGCCTGATGACATCCATAGATATACATTTTATATTAACGTAATCCCAAAGTTTCATCTTTAATTTTAAATATCTATAACATGTATAGTAGATTGACTCTTAACTCAACAGATAGAATAAAAGTTTAGAGTTAATAATTTGAAGAAGTAACTGTTTTTTACATTTAATTTCATGTATTTGGTATATATATATATATATATATATATATATATATATATATATATATATATATATATCTATATATATTAGATTATATGGCATTGATGCACCAGTTGTCTCAGTGTATCTACTTATAACAACAAGGACATAGTTTTTACATATGTAACTTTCATTTACATTTGTTTAAATATAGCTTATTTCATATGACATGGGGAAATTTGAATATGCCTTTTGAATGACAGGCTTGGGGTGATATGTTCAGATTTATTGCACACATATGTCACACTATATATGGTTACTTAATATCTGTTTAAAAAAGTTCATAGACATTTTCCATTTATACATGTAATTTTAAGTTATGATAATGAACACAGATATTCTGGCACAAATACACAATGCAATTGAGGAGAGAAGCGCACAAAACATATAAATGATATGTTGCTCATATTGCTTCTGATAACAAAAGATAATTGTTATATAATTAAGAGAATTGTACATATATTATTGAATGTAGAGAAGTTCTTGTAAACAATTAACAAATAACTGTTACATATTGCATTTATAATTAATTACCCATAACATCTTATATTTAATATTATGTTGTTAAAAAAGTAAAATAGTTGTGATATTATGTAACCTAAGAGAGTTGTATTAATATTATATTCTGTATATTTTACTAAACAAAGGCAGAAGCACTTGATAGATGTAGACCAGAGTTCTTGGGATTGATGAAGGTGGTCTTGATGACTTGTTCATCAAACCAGGAATGCAGTATTCCATGTTTAGACTTGTATATAATTTCAAATACAAATGTGTTATGTCTAATTTTAAATTTTTGCACATGACAGAATATATAGTATATGAATGTGTATTTAAATATGTTCTCTTGTAAATGTGTATGATTAAATGTTAATGGCCTTAAAACATTATAAAGAGGGGAAGTTTAGCCAAATATTTAAAAACAAACAAAGTGAATATTGCTTTTTTATAAGACACTCACATAATAGAAAAAGACTTAGATAAAATGTCTTTTAATGGATATTCAATACTTGTGAAATCATATTATCAGACTAAGAGAAGAGGCACTATGATTTTATAGAAAAAATCTTAACCAGTACCGAAAATTATTGATTCCTAGTCAAACAAAAATGGTATGCTATGTTTAGTAAACTTAGAAATAAATAGAAGATATATCACATTAGCTAATACTTACTGGATACCTGGCATCAGTGCTGAAACAGTGAATAAATATCTAGAATTAATCTCAATTAAATCTAAAGGAGATATTATTTACGCAGGCAACTTCAATTGCATTCTGTCCATAAATGACACCACTAAAAATTACATCTTTAAAATGTCTTTTCCAGCCAAAAAATGGAATAACTTCATTAACCTTTTAAATCTGATATATATATATATATATATATATATATATATATATATATATATATATATAAAATAAAGGAATCAAAATCATTAAAATACACTCACTACTTGTATAGATATGGCATGCAACTACCATTGATAAGATATTTGTCACTGATAACTTAATCTCTAAATTGATAGCGATAAGAACAGAAGGAATCACCACAGGATAAAACTCCGTATTCTAACTGAGATGTCTTTATTGGAAACAAGAAATGAGCGCTTTCACGTAGGTTAACTACGCTTCTTCAGATACAATTAGAAGTAAAAAATGCACATCTTTTATACAAAATTTGGCGGGCAAATCAAACAATAATACAAGCAATAAATCAATTAACAAACTTATTAAGCAATCAAGCTCTTAAAGTGATTCAATTCTCAAAATATTGGAGTTCCTAACCCACTGAAGGCTCTCCGAGCATGCCACATATCCAATGTACTTAATATTTAAATAGCATTTTAAATCATTCAGTCTCCAGTGATTATTATAGAACTACACATTAATTGGAGCGTAATTCTAAAAAGTTTCTACGATTTATATTAGCAATGCACAAGATAGTTGAATAGTGCTGACAGGTGAACAATGCATTTCCGTATGTCAGTTTGAAACAAAGTGTTATTGCCTTGGCTTATTTCTAAATCAGTTGAGAACTGTTACAGTTCTCTAACGTAATAGAGCGCATCTATTAATTCATCATGATTCCTTTAAAATTAATTTAAAAATTAATTTAAAAATTTAAAATTAATTTAATTTAAATCTGATATAATTAAAAGAACATTGAAGAACATTAAACATTCCAATAATGTAGTTTTGATTAGTCCTTGTAGTGCATAGTAACAGTATGACATGCGCAACTAAAATAACAGTATATCATGCGCTGCTATTATGATGCAAAAAATCTGAATAAATTGAATATGCGAAAATTATGGGAAGGTGTCTGATAAGAAAACTGAAAATTTCATAAAAAAACAACAATAGAGGTCACTGTGGGAACAAAAAACACATTATTTCAGCAAATGACAGATGGAGCAAACTGACATATATAATCATGTCACCCAATGGTCAAACAATAGTCAATAAAATTTAAAATTTAAAAATTTTGTATTATTCATCAGAATGAATAAATTAATAAATTCAATGATAAGTAAAAATACCACCTGGTACTAATATATATATATATATATATATATATATATATATATATATATATATATATATATATATATATATATAAATAATGGGAGATAGAATGAATGTAATAAATATAATACCACACAATGTAGAATGTTTTATGAAATTGTGTGAGAAAGATTTTTATGAAATGTTCGCCATGAAACAGAAAAGATGTACTTATATATAACTCAAAATGAACAGAAGTCACTAATTGGGTTAAAACAAAATGTTAACATTACCATTAAGCCAGCAGATAAAGGTGGAGCTGTTGTCGTACTGAATAC
Organism: Protopterus annectens; assembly: GCF_019279795.1. Lineage (NCBI taxonomy): Eukaryota > Metazoa > Chordata > Ceratodontiformes > Protopteridae > Protopterus > Protopterus annectens. The sequence goes on from NC_056729.1 coordinate 166,468,983, forward strand.
ATCTGATTATGACAAAAACATGGTTTCCCTACTTTCTGATGGAAATACTTATCAAATTGTTTCGTACAATTATGTTATTAATACAATTAAAAAAATACAAGAAGATCTTTATGATCTATTAATGTGTGGCCAAATAAGTTGTGAAACTTATGAATATTTTTTAATTGAGTTTCCTACCATCCCTGTCATTAAGGGCTTACCTAAGATACACAAAAACGTTTTGCCTGTGCCTATGAGACCTATTGTCTCTAGTGAAAGATGGAGTACTTCAACAATTTCATCTTTTATAGAATACCTGTTAAGACCCATTGTAAATGATATTCCAAATATTCTTAGAGATTCATATCAGTTAATACAAGTTTTGAAAGATTTCAAGTTAGATAGAAATCCTATCAATTATTTACTGGTTACTATGGATGTGAAAGATTTATTTACATGCATTCCAAATGAGTTAGGACTTCAAGCCATAAGAGAGATTTTGGTGACATGTTCCCATTATACTAACAACAGACAAATATTGATAAACCATCTGCTGGAATTAGTTCTGAACAATAATATTTTTTTATATAAAGATAAATACTATTTGCAAACGTGGGGTGTTGCTATGGGCACCCCCTGTGCGAATAGTTATGCAAATTTAGTTGTTTATGAATGGGAACGGAATTATCTATTTAAACATAGACAATATAGTAACATCAAGTTGTACAAACGATTTGTGGACGACGTCCTGTTCATTTGGGAAGGCACTGAAACTGATTGCATCCAATTCATTAAAGATGTGGAGATTACCAGCCCCTTTTTGAGGTTTACTATAGAAACCTCAGTTGAATGTGTGCATTTCTTAGATTTAACTTTGAATTTTAACATTAATGGAATGATAGACATCTCTCTTTATAGAAAACCCACCTGGAGAAATATACTATTGAAATTTGATAGTATGCATCCGAGATTTACGTTCCCAGGAATTGTTACTAGCCAATTCAGTAGAATAGCCAGGATTTGTAGTGATGATAAAGTTTTTATAACTGAAATGGATAAATTAGAATTATTATTTAAGGAGAGGGGTTATACTAATAAAATTATCAGCGACTGTAAACAACAAATGTTTGGTACCACATTACCAGATTCTGTTCATGCCAGTCGTGAGGTTAAACAAAGGTTTTTGAATAATACACATACCAAAGGTAGATTTACTGAGAAATTATCTTTGATTATAAAATATACTAGTGACATAGATTCACTAAGAAAGGTAATACATAAAAATTGGAATGTACTCATTATGGATTTATTCACTAAAAATGTTGTTGGTGAACGCCCCAGATTTAGCTACAAGAACTGTAGCAATCTTAAGCAATTGTTGTGTATAGATAAAAGTAGTTCCCATACGGTGACTGAACCTGCTCAATATGGAACTTACCCTTGTGGCCATTGCCATATGTGTCCTTATATTTCTAAAAAACAGTCATTCATTCATCCTGAAGGTATTTTTAGGTTTGCACCTACTAGTTATTGTAATTGTGACAGTGCAAACCTTATATACCTTGCAACTTGTGATAACTGTGATGCATTTTACGTTGGCTTAACAAAGCGGAGATTGAGAGACAGGGTCTATAACCATCTTTACGATATTAGAAAAGGCAATGAGCAAAACGCGTTAGCGAAACATCTACTAGATCATATAACACACAGATTTAGTTTTAAAGCCCTACAATTGGTCACCATAAATTCTAGAGGAGGTGATAACATCAATCAACTGGCCTGTATTGAACTCAAATGGATATTTACTTTAAAAGCCCACATTAGTCCAGGTATTAATCAGTTTGTTTCCATCAAACCAGTATTGAATAACAGGAAACTATGAAGTTATTGATTATTCAACCTACTATTTTTTGATATTTAATAAATTTTGTTAATTATACTCAATGAATTAAATTTGATAGTCATTGTTATATACATGGTATCATGAATATTAATTTATAGATGTGTTATTATTAATATCATATTTATTATATTTATTATATTTATTACATTCATTCAATCTCCCATTATTTATATATATATATATATATATATATATATATTAGTACCAGGTGGTATTTTTACTCATCATTGAATTTATTAATTTATTCATTCTGATGAATAATACAAAATTTTTAAATTTTAAATTTTATTGACTATTGTTTGACCATTGGGTGACATGATTATATATGTCAGTTTGTTCCATCTGTCATTTGCTGAAATAATGTGTTTTTTGTTCCCACAGTGACCTCTATTGTTGGTTTTTTATGAAATTTTCAGTTTTCTTATCAGACACCTTCCCATAATTTTTGCATATTCAATTTATTCAGATTTTTTGCATCATAATAGCAGCGCATGATATACTGTTATTTTAGTTGCGCATGTCATATTGTTACTATGCACTACAAGGACTAATCAAAACTACGTTATTGGAATGTTTAATGTTCTTCAATGTTCTTTTAATTATATCAGATTTAAATTAAATTAATTTTAAATTTTTAAATTAATTTTTAAATTAATTTTAAAGGAATCATGATGAATTAATAGATGCGCTCTATTACGTTAGAGAACTGTAACAGTTCTCAACTGATTTAGAAATAAGCCAAGGCAATAACACTTTGTTTCAAACTGACATACGGAAATGCATTGTTCACCTGTCAGCACTATTCAACTATCTTGTGTATTGCTAATATAAATCGTAGAAACATTTTAGAATTACGCTCCAATTAATGTGTAGTTATATAATAATCACTGGAGACTGAATGATTTAAAATGCTATTTAAATATTAAGTACATTGGATATGTGGCATGCTCGGAGAGCCTTCAGTAGGTTAGGAACTCCAATATTTTGAGAATTCAATCACTTTAAGAGCTTGATTGCTTAATAAGTTTGTTAATTGATTTATTGCTTGTATTATTGTTTGATTTGCCCGCCAAATTTTGTATAAAAGATGTGCATTTTTTACTTCTAATTGTATCTGAAGAAGCGTAGTTAACCTACGTGAAAGCGCTCATTTCTTGTTTCCAATAAAGACGTCTCAGTTAGAATACGGAGTTTTATCCTGTGGTGATTCCTTCTGTTCTTATCGCTATCAGTTATTCTTGGTTTTTCAGAAGGCATCTTTAATCGTCAGAGACAGTTCGGTTTTATTCTTATTCTTATTTTTATTCTTATTCTTATTCTTAATCTCTAAATTGTAAGAAGTTACAATTAGTTTTTTCCCATTGTCTGACCACAATTCTATTTTCTTTAAAGTGAATATTACACCAACAGACCTGATAATCTGGCAGAGAATACCTGCATAAATCACCAAATTAAATAGATTCAGAGAATGGCTTTTAAAAGAAATAAAAAAATTCCTTATTATTAATGATAACAATGAGACATCTAAAATTTTTCTTTGGGATACATTAAAATCTTACATATTTGGTAAAATCAAAAGTTGGTATCTAAATACAGAAAAGGATGGGAAAAGGAGTTAAAAAATGTACAATCAAAAACTGATACATTAAAAAAGAACTTAAATACGAAAGTCATAAACACAAGTTTAGAATTGAAGCAACTAAATCAGACATATATAGAAATCTTAAACCGCAAAGTTGCAATAAACCTAGAGCGACTTAAACTGCAATCTTACTTAGCTAATCTCAAGAACATGCACAGACTAGCAGTCAAGTCAAAAAGTTTAGCAAATGTGAATCATATTAAAGAAATTATAGATAATTCTAAAAATAAACCTAAACAAGTGACAAATTTAAAATAAATTCTAGAGGTGTTTAGAGCACACCATGAAAAAGTAAACAACACTAACCTAAATATTAGTAGCAATGCTCAAAAAGATAGATTTTTGAAAGATAATATAAATAAGAAATTAACAAATTAATAAAATATTAAGTTATTTAAATCAATATCATTAAAGGGACTTAAGGAAACAATTCAGAATCTTAAAAATAATAAAGCACCAGGACTAGACAGATTAATAGGAGAAATATACTTCCAGATGAAACTCCAAAGATATTAATACAAGCTTTTGAAGAATTTAGAAAGAATGAAAAGATATTCCCTACATGGAAATATGCCATGATATCACCCATTTTAAAAAATGATAAGGACCCTAAACTAGTAACCTCTTATTGCCCTATCTCCTTATTAAATGCGGACTATAAAATTTTCACATCAATTCTTGCAAACAGACTAAATCAATCCATCCCAAAACTAATAGCAGATAACCAAACAAGTTTCATTTTAAACAAGAAAAGTTCAGGATAATGTCATCAGGCTCCTGTCTTTAACAGACTATGCAAATAAGAAAAAGAAAGACTTGTCAATTATCAGCTTCGACCTAGATAAAGCATTTGATTCCATTAATTGGTTATACCTATTTAAAGCATTAGAAATATATATTTTTTCTCCTGACTTCATAACGCTATTAAATAGATTATATGAGAACTCAACATCATACATTAAAATTGGAGTCTTCTTATCAGGACCACTTAAAATATTAAAGAGTACTAAATAAGGTTGCCTGCTGTCACCTTTGCTGATTGCCTTGTCAGTGGAAACATTGGTTAATTACATAAGAACTAATATCAGTATAAGTAGTTTCATTATTAATTCAAACTATAATTCCAATAATACAGCTTTTTGCTGATGACAATTTACTAACAATTGGCAATATAGATTCTTCAATTGAACATATTATAAAATCTTTACAAGAATTTGAAGAGATTTCATGTTTGAATTTTAATCATAACAAAACCAAAACCATACTATTAAATAAAAAAAAATAGTACTACTTTGAAAAAATATAAGAGCTTGAACTGGACAAATGATACACAGAAATACCTAGGGGGTTATATAATATCAAATTGGAGAGATACCATACAAACAAATTATAAAAATGTAATAAACAGGATCAAGGAACACTTAAGTAAATGGAACAAAATATTCTTTTCTATGGAAGAAAGGTTATCATTGATAAAAAATGATTATATTACCTAAGATCTTATTTTTTTTTCAAACTCTAATTGCCTCTACCCTCTAAAAAACTAATGAAGCAGCTCAATTATTTGCTAGTTAAATTCCTATAGTTTCCCAAAAGCCAAGAACTGGGTATGCATGGCATTACAGAAACTGGGAAGAGGGTGGAATAACATTTCCAAATTTAGAGCTTTATGCAGAATCAATTATCTTTAATGTGATAAGTCAGTGGCTAAACCATAAATATACATCTTATTGGAAAAGCTTGCATAAAACTATTTTGCTTTCTAACATTGATGAAATAATAAATGATGATACTTTTACAGAAAATAATACATTTTTTCTAGTTGTAAAAGATATAGTTTATAGCACAAATAAAAATGAAAAAAATCTCCTTTTGTTAATTACATATTAAACAATTTTAAAAAGATAAGGTTGGGATGGTGGCCTAATGGTTAAGGCGTTTGCCTTACAAAAACAAGGTGCAGGGTTTGAGTCTCACAAGGGATAATTGGCTATGCTTAAAATGGCTTGCAAGGGCAGTTAGCTTAGTACTAATCTATGAACCTATAAACAAGGATTATATGCTAAGAAATTTCTTATTTCTAATATTCCCAGTAGCACTTACAAAGAAATGTCTAGATTCATTTCACATGAAGAAAATAAAAGAAATGAAGGAAATGGTTTACATTCTGGCATCAATTCCTTGGTATTAATAACATACATGAAGCAAACCTTCTTATAGCTAGATATAATATGAACCAAAATTACTGGCTAAACATACAAACATTTAGAGAATATATAGTCAATGAATTCAAAATTTGTCACATGACTAACATCACATCTCAACCAAAGATTATATTTGTATTCTGTGAAATAAACACATTGAATATTAATGACAGTTTTTCATTATCAAAAATATATAAAAATGTAAGAGCTGACATACAAATTTCAGAAGATTCCTTATGGAACTATGTAGAAAAAATAAATAAATAAATACAGTTTTTCAGAAAGTGAGAAAGCATTAATGCTCAAATCAGTTAACAATAAAACATCTCCTGCTTGAAAGAATATTACATGGAACTACATCCATAGGAGTTTTTTTACTCCACATAAAATAGCATTGCTATCAGGAAAAGATAGTACTAAATGTTGGAGGTGTGATGAAATATCATATGCAGACTGGGCATATATGTTTCTCAAATGTAAAATTGTAACCCGACTTTGGCTAGAGTTTAAAAACTTCATCAAAGCACTGTGTTCGGACAAATGTGAAGTGTCAGACTCATTATTTAATGCACCAATGCCAACATGCATTCCAAAAACACAAGTGCATCTTCTCTGGTCTCTTCTTTCAATTGCAAGAAAAATCATTAAATCAAACTGGAAGAGTAAAAAAATCTTCTCATTTATAGACTTTATTTCATTGGCAAGAAATGGATGTAATAAAAAACTATTTACTATAGCTTCAAGAAATACAAAAGTAACACATAAACAGCTATTTTGGTTAAAACTTAAATAACTGTTGGATAAAATGTAATTAGAACAACAAAAGCATATCTGTTTTGGATGTTGTATATAGTTTTGTTTCTGTTAAAATGTTTAAAAGGTTTGCATTCTGTAAACATTTCTTCTATTTTTGTGAAAATCAACAAAACATTTCTACAAAAAAAAAAAAAGCAATACATTGTAGGACTACAATGTATTTCTGATGAAGTCTGACTAAATAAAGGATGAAAGCACTCAAATTTATTTCAAAGTCCCCAGCTTGCAGTCATTCTGGTAGAACGGTATGAATTGTTTTATTAGTTTAAGTTTCTATGGTGCAGTGTGGTGTTGGTTCCGACTTACAAGAGAGACAGGGTATAGAAAGTCTAAGGATAATCAGGTACATTTCTCTAGTTCTGCATAGCGTATCTGATTATTGTTGTATTTTCTTTGTCTTGCCTCTTTCTTACTTTGGATATGTAAGTTTAAAGAAAAAAGAAGAAAAAATGGAATCTCTGTAGCATATATTAATAGAAGAAAGTATGGGTGACCAGACTTTTTCTAATGGTATATGCTTGATTTACAGCAGGCACGCTGGTTACCAATCAGCATGCTCAATTTTGAATGTTAATGGCCAGTCACTGTAGGATAACTAATAATACAATCTCAAGAACAGATGTCAGACAGGCCTGAATATTAAAAGCAATACTTAAAACTGATTGTTCTGGTAATAATAATATAAAATAAAATAGGAAACATTGTCAGAAAAATCACTCATTGGTCAAAAATTAGTTTACATTACTATTATGTTTGCACATCTTATTTAACTTTACCTTAATATTTAGTGTTTATTAAAATAACGTAAAACATTCCAATTTTACTTATACTTAACAAATTTCTATTTGTCACATCCAAAGTAAAATTTACAAAAGTAGTGGTCAAATGAGTATTTGTTTTATAATACAAATTAAGAATATTTATTTTTAAGAAATGGTAACAGAAAAAAATGGTAGTGAAACTTAGTATACTTATGAATAATGAGATAATTGAATATTTCCATATGCATGCCAGAAGCAGCAGTACCTTCTGAAATAGCCTATCAGGTGTCTCCAGCTTTAGAAGACTAAATAAATATATATAAAATGTCAACAGGGGATATTGTCACTTTTTATCAGTTTGTCTGAATCATGTGCCACTTCTTTCTGAACATACAATATCAAGAAGAGCCTGCGGCCTACTTAGAATATACTTTCTAAACATTAAAACACAGCTGCGTGTGTCATTTATAGTAGTGAAATACTAGCCACAGTATGCAACAAATTAATTGTTTCGATAGGTGCCTTGTCTGGCATAAAGGTGGATTTTTACAAGTTTGAATTTCATATACTATTTCATATACACTATAAATATTGAATATATATTTTGTAAATATATATGCAGTTTCTACTGTTTTTGACAACTTTATAGTGAAATCACTGACAATAAAATGAAAAAGTAGTTTTCAGATTTTCTTGACATTTTCTACACTGGCATGTTACAAAAGACTGGCATATGTAGATGTTTGTTAAAGATCATGGACAGTGGAGAAAGACATGATTTCATTTAAAAAAAATCACCATGGAATTGTAGAAGGCACCAAACACAAGCAGTAAAGAACTTGACTGCCCAATAAAGGCGACCAAGGAAGGCAAATTTAATAAAATCCAAGATTAAAGTCCAAGTTAAAAAACATGGATAAGCACTTTTGTTCCAATTAGTTTTTAAGGAACTTCGTCAGATCTGATCTGGTGAAACCCCCACAGAGTGCCATATGCCAGTATAAAAGATGAACAGGAAATTAAAAAAAATTACAAAGGTAACCACAAAGAGATGAGAATAAGACAAGATGATAAAGGAGAAACAACTGAAAGAGTTATATCAAAGGGACAGAAGAAAGTCTCTCACAAGGGCGATTTAGGCATACTAATAGAGAAAGAAGCAGAAGCAGTGACAGACAAGGGAGAACTCTAAGAAAATGTGAGGATAGTAAGTTGTATGGTTTGTGTAACTCAGAAATGAATTCCTAGATAAACAAAGAACTAAGCAAACTGGAAATAAGTATATATAATGGATGTCTGAGTGGAAGAAGTAGAAGGTAGAACTACTGAAAGTCTAAAAGTGATCATAGAAAGAGGGAAGCAATAAATATGTGAAAAGACTGAGCACTGAAAATTAAGTGACAGTGCAGTAAGGATATAGTAAATGAAACATACCCCAGGGAATACAACATCAAAACTAGAAATAATGGTATGAACTGAATCCATTTCAGTGCAATGATGGATAATGCAGTTAAGGAAGCATAGTCACAAGCCTGCAAGTTAAACAAAATTTATTTATTTATTTATTTATTTATTTTACATTTGTTGACCCGGATTATCCGTCTGGATATATGTCCATTTTCAGCGGAGGCCCGCAGAGAAAAGCTCCACATAGACAGTCATTTGCATTCATATAAACAGAGTATATAATACTTCTTTTGATAATTAATACATAAGGTACAAAGAGACATACGATTGTATACAATAAGATTTAGAAGGAAAAAATGTCAAAGTAATGCTAGATGCAGAGAAGAGCCTTGAGGAATTCCTATGGAGAAGTAGAGGTTGCGGAGGGTAATGGGTTTAGTCTGGTTTGGAACATTGACAGAGCCACTGGTTTTTAAAGTGAAGGGATAGACTTTTCTTGAATTTGCATAGAGAGGTGATAGTGGTGAGTTGAGGTGGGAGAGAATTCCATTTTTTACCAATGGAATTTGCAAACAGCGAGTCACCTCCAAAATTACAGGATTTGACCATTTGAGCAAGTAGCCTATTTGCTGAGTGCAGACTAGTTAGGTTTAAGTATGGGGTGATTAAATTACGCAGCACAGGAATGGTGTCGGGTTGAGTGAGAATTTTAAAAGCTACTGTTAGTTGGGTCTGCTGGAGTAGGTTTGGTAGTTCCACCCAGCCAAGGTTATGCAGGCTGATACAGTGATGGGTTTTGTAAGGCATGCCAGTAGCAAATCTAGCAATATGATTATAGCAACATGAGAGTTTGTTTAGGTCTGATTTGTACAGGTTGGTGAGTATGGGCGAGGCATAAAGGAGGGAGGAGAGGAGATGAGACCGGGCTGTGGCCTCTCTTGCCTTGGGAGGTTTTCATAATTACATAACTACATAAGTTTAACATTTAAGTCTTAGAAAAAAATAAGTAACAATTATTGATATAAGAAGTGAGGTAGCCATGAGAAGGAATGTATAGGCAAAGCAAAAGGAAAGTAAGTTAATGAACAGCACCACACAACGCTAATCAGGAGACACGTAACTCTCCTAAAGAGTGTGCCAATCAAGCTCATAAGGCAAAACGGCATGCCCAACACACTAGTCATAGGTGACTCGATAGTGAGGCACACTGATGTCCCACTCACTATGTCGAATAAGGAGAAAGTAACAGTCAACTGCCTGTCAGGTGCCAGGATCTGCCACATAATGCATGTACTCAGGTCCCTCAACAACAGGTACAGATATGACTCTGTCATTATACATGTGGGTGTGAATGACATGAGACATAGCTCCCTGGACTACATGAAAAAAGACATGGAGGAGCTCTCGGATTATGTAGCCCAGGCGGGCATGACCCTAGCCCTGAGCAGCACACTACCATCACCCAGAATGATACCACAGTACAAGCAGAAAATGATTGATTTCAACAATTGGCTACATTTCTGGTGTCATTCTAAGGGGATCCAGTATCTGTCTGCCTGGGATGACATGATTGACAGACCTCAATGCTTTGCCAGAGATGGCCTGTGTCTGTCACCCCTGGGCTTCTGGATACAGGCCAAGGCTCTTGCCACCCCTATAGTGCCTTTTTTAGGAGGTGTTCTAAAGATCAAATTACCACCATAACAGCTACTCAATGCTATAAGTCTAAATCTCAAAATGCAGTCACTCAAAGCACTCCTTAAAATGGAGAACATCGACATTTGTGCTGTAACAGAGACCTGGTTCAAGGCAGCAGAAATCACCCCTGCACTACCAGGCTATAACTCATTCAACACCTTTTGGCCTCAGAACTTGGACCGGAGCTGCAAAGGCGGTGGTGTTTCCATATTCATAAAGGATGTGTGCACCTCTAGACTGGTAGCCCAACATAATGCATCTGAGATACTTCAGGTGCAGCGAACACTGGGTAAGACAATAATTCAGATCGTAGCCTGCTATAGGTCCCAACTATGTCTCAAGACTCACACTTCATGTTTCTAAGCACCCTGGAAATATTAGGGTCCTATCTAACACTTTCATACTGGGCAACATCAACTATCCCTCCACTAACTGAGAAAACTACTCATGTACCAATATACTGGCCCAGCGTTTCCTGGAATTCATTAATTCCAATGCTCTGGACTGACTCGTTCTTACCTCCATTAGAGGTAGCAACATCCTTGGCCTGGTCATTACTAACATGGGTGACCATTGCTGTACACCAACACTCAACTCCTCCCTGGTTATATCCAACCACAAACTAATCACATTGTAAATCTACATCCTCCCACCACCCACGCAAAGGTAACGCTCATGAAAAACTTCTCCAAAGCTAACTTTGGGCTCCTAAAAACAGAAGTGGTTAACTTCATGGCACCCATGCAAATGGAGAATCATTGCATGACCGCCGAATCATACAGCAATGCACTGTATGAACATATACACAAATGCATGGTTCTCACCATACCCAATAGAACCAAGACACTCTCCTCCAAAAAAATGAAGCCAGTCTGGTGGTCCCCTGCCATAAACAAACTCTACAACAGAAGTAGGAAAGTGATGTGGAATAACGTAAAGTCCCAAGACTGGAAAAACTCCCTTATCAGCCTCAACAAAAGTTGAGATCCCTCATCAAATCCTCTAAAGCTAGCTATGAAAACAGAATTACAGCAGATAGTAAAAGACAACCACAAGGTCTTCTATAGTTATGTAAAGTATCTCCACAGCAATACCCACGGCAATACCCAGATTTACTTTGAGCTACTGCATAATGGTACCTCCTATACCGAGCTAACCGATATTGCCCATATACTGGCCAACAGATTCAGTGCCAACTTTAACTCCCTCTCTCCCCCAAAGGACCAATCACAGTACCAGTAGATTGCCAGGCACCCAGTATTGCTGCCACAAAGGTTAAAACAGCACTATCCAAGGCCAAGAATACAGCTTCTATGGGACTGACAATATCCCTGGCTGTATTCTACATGAACTACAGAGTGAACTGGCACCTCAACTGTGTGCCCTGTTCAATCACAGCCTCACCTCAGGCTTTGTCCTTACCAAATAGCACACTGCTACAGGCATCCCTCTCCACAAAGGAGGAACAACTACAGACCCTGGAAACTATCACCACATTAGCCTGGCAAGTCTGATATGCAAAGCTATGGAATGCATCATCATGGACCTAATAAATAAGGATATAGGGAATCTCCAAACTCAGGATCCCACACAGTTTGGTTTTGTGAAGTGTAGCTCATGCCTGCTCAACTTGGTCAACTTCTTTGAGTAAGTCACCAGAGCTGTGGATGAAGGCAAGGTGTTCATAGGTTCATAGGTTGGTACAAGGCTATTGGCCCTAGGGCCCATACAAGCCTAGCAATAACAATTCCCTGGCTATTTCTTCTCACAATATTTACTTCCCTGGACCCCTGTCTAGCAGGGTGACTGATGTGATCCCGGGGTGAATTTTCTATCTCCCATCCAATCATCAAGGTTCCTTTTGAAGAAGGCCAAAGAGGCGCTCTGCTTGACATGTATGGGCAGTCTATTCCAGAGTCTGGAGAGTGTCTGAGTCAGGAACCTATCCCTCCTGCATGTTTTGTTTATTGTGATGACAAGGTTTAGATCCCTGGAGTGTGTGGCTCTGAGGGATTGGGATGTCTTTAAGTGTAACATGTCCTACAGCTCTGGGATTGACATGGCCTTGTATGTTAAGCAGAGATTGCCTCTGAGTAGACGATATGTGACAGAGTATAGCTGGAGTTTTTTCAATGGTCAGCATAGGGCATCTGCTTTAGGCCTGTGATTCTTTTAGTGAGATTCATACAGCCTACTTTGATCTGGCCAAGGCCTTTGACACCATTCCCCCACTCAGGAATCATAGAAAAACTCACTAAGCTAGGCATCAACCCCTATATCACTAGGTGGGTTGCAAACTGGCTCACAGATAGAACCCACAGTGTGAAAGTAGCTGACTCCAAGTCAGACTGCTGACCATTCACAAGTGAAGTCCCACAGGGTTTGGTCCTGTGTCCTCTCCTGTTTGGTACCTACTTCTCTGAAGTCCAGGCCAACACAAAGGGACTCTGGCTGACAAAGTTCGCAGAAGATTGCAAGTTGGAAGCTATTATTAACTCCCCAAGTGATGTTGACATCCTACAGAAAGGCCTCAATGACACCAATGACTGGTGTCAGAACTATGGCCTTAAGCTAAATGCCAAAAAATGTGTTGTCATCCCCCTTGGGAAATACACGGTTCCCTTGAATTACCACATTGATGGTAGTCCACTGAACACAGGCGGCATTATAAGAGATCTGGGAACACAGGTTGACAGCAACCTCTCTTTTGACCACCACATTGCCACTGTGGTCAGATAGTCCTTATATGTGGCACATCTCATTACTAAGGGTTTTGCATCCAGGAAGAAAGAGGTCATTGTCTCTCTCTACTCTTCCCTCATTAGGCCAATCATTGGCATGTACCTTACTAGACACCAGCAACAACTGGAGAGGCCGCAAAAGTACCTCACAAAGAGGATACTTAGCTTTAAACACTTGTCCTGTATGGACAGACTCAAAAAAACTCCAACTATTCTCTGTCTCATATCACGTACTTAGAAGTGATCTCTGCTTGACTTACAAAGACATGTAAAAGAACAGGGAACCAGAAAGTGAATCTTGTACAGCAACAACAAATTTATTGGTACAGCTCTCCAAACACAAAAAGACACAAACTCCAAACACCACTCAACATTAACGTTCTTCACCATATACGTTTTCGTCCTATTCCCAGACTTCATCAGATAATCACAAAACCCCCACCCAGTCCCCTTTTATAGGTCATTCATTAATACAATTATTCAATTAATTTATTAATTAAAACATTTTCTTTAAAAATCAATTAAAAATCATTTTAAAAAAGTTTAAAAATGCCTTTAAATTCGATTCTTATGCTTACAAAATTTATAACTATATTTCATGAACATGTTAAACTATATTTCAAAAAATAACAAAATTATTTATGAATAAACTTATTTAAAAAGTTTTATATATGATTCTATTGAGATAAATTCATTATTCATTCATTCCCCGTTCTTTTGGATTTCTTGGTTTGAGCTGCACTGTCTGTTTTCGTTTACAAAGACATGTCTGACTCAGCTCTGTTAGAAATGCTACATCTAAAGAAATCCTAATACCTCCACACCACACGCTCCAGAAACCTCAACCTCATTACCACAATCAACAGAACATGCTGGAGGGACAGGTTCATAACCCAGAGACTGTCCATGCTCTGGAATAGACTTCCCATACATGTCAGAGCATCTCATTGGCCCTCTTCAAGAGGCATCTTGATGAGTGGATGGGAAATAGAAAATTCACCCTGTGGATCACTCCATTGGCTCTTATTTGACAGAGGCACTAGGTACTAAGGTTGGGTGGCAAGATGCCAGGGTAATCATATGGGCTAGGCTTGTAAAGGCTCCAGGACCATTAGCCTAGTACACACCTATGAACCTATGAACTTATTAGTATTATTTTAAACTTATTAACAATAACTCTCCGAGAGAAGGTGGTAAAAAAATAATACTTGTATCATCAAAACAAACTACTTCCTCAACAAACTGGAGATTATTTTCTTGGAAATTCACGCACAGAAATTTTATTACACTGCATAAAATTGAACTAATGTAAAAAAAAAAGATATAGGTTGTTGGAGATGTAAATTAAATTTTGAAGCTGTTTGGCAACATATTTTTTTTTTGACTGTATATACTGAAATGTTATAACTTCTCTTTTACAGGCTGTTTTTAATGACAAATTTATTTTAACTAAATCTCTAATTGTATTTAATGTACAAATTCCTGGATGTGTTACAAGAATGAAATAACCTCTTTTGTGAAACATCTTAAAAAAAGCAAGAAATGTTATTACCAAAAATTGGAAAAACGAGTCTGCTCCAACTATGGAAGAATTTCTAAACATCGCAACTGAGTATGCTAACTTGAACTTATCACACTCAAGGCAAGAATATCCATAGTCACCTCTTCATATAATAAAAACAGATACTATTAGCATCCACAGGTCTACCACGGTAGTTCTACGTGTCCTCAAAAAATTCTGTATAACAGTCCCAAAATGTTCAAAAAGCAAAGGCAGAGACAAAAGTCCGTAGTATAAAAACGCTTTTAATATCAAATACGATAAGCGCTTTCACCATATAGGCTTCATCAGACATTGAAAAGTCATACAAATAAAACTGATTTAAATAGTATTCATTACCCAAACTAAATTAATGACATAATTTCCTGTTAAACAAGTAATTATCAAACTGCAACATAAAATGCATAAAAAAATATATATACAATTCAAATGTGACTTACTAAAAAACAATCGAACTATATGCTCAATATAATAATGAACCTAGCCACACTTACAATATACAACTAACATTCTCCACAGTGCATTAAAATAATTACATACCCTGAGAGGATGTTAGTAAAACAGTGTTAAAATATGTTGTAAAATTACTTTCTATAGCTTTATTCTTATATTATGTTAGACAGTCTAAAACATGCGTCTCAAACATTCTAATAACCCTATAGCTAACTATCTAATTTATCTCGTTCAAAGTGAGTACTCAAGATGCCACGTTGAACATTAGAAGCTATAATATATAAAACTAAATTAATGAATAAGTGACTAAATACTCATAACTAAAATTATGTTCACAGTGACTCTTTAAACACTTTTATTTTCCTATTGTATAAAATGGGCTTCAAAGGTACTTTATCATTAATCCCAGGCAATCTATCAGGCAATCTATCAGCTCTATATCTAATTATCCATTTTATTTCACAACGTTCGTTATAATTACTAATGTTACCCCCTCGGACGTTCAGAACAACAACTTGGAGGGCAGAAAATTTGAACTGATGGGTAGAATCAGTGGCTTGTACGTGCCTGGCTAGGTACCATCATAGATTTTAAGTTGTTCACACGCAATGTACAGTTAAAATTAGACTTTGGATTGTCCAATAATGGTAACAACTCTAGTATAATGTTCCGTCCACCTAGTACATATGTTCCAAGTTTGCATCCACTTTTGGATGTTTTCAATAAGCTGGTGGAGGATGATGTACATAGAGTACAGTCAACTAATACAACTGGATTCACTAGGAAGAGTAACTTGAACTATAACCAAAGGAAAGCACTGAAGGACTTAAGTTGTGACCCCACTATAATTATAAGGCCCTCTGATAAAGGGGGACCTGTTGTGATTCTAGATCATGATAGTTACAGAACCAGTATGGGTCTGTTACTTTAAGACACTTCGTTTTATACTGTTATTGATATGAATGAGGTTGAAAGTAAGGTAAGTCTTTATGATTATTTGAAACCTGTAGCCAGTAATGCCTCTTTCTTTTTGGTTACCCTGCATGCTACTAGTCTCTTTACAGTAATACCGAATGAAGAAGGGTTAGAAAGGGTGTATAATTATTTAACCACACACTCAGCTTTTGATACAAAAACGATTGATTTAATAGCTTTGTATTTGGAAACAGTTTTGTACAACAATGTAATTATGTTCGAAGACACTTTATATTTACAAAGAGATAGTGTAGCTATGGGTACTCCTTGTGCTAATAGCTACGCCAATCTCGTTATGGCTAACTGGAATGAAGAAAAACTATTCCCACTTGAAAGTTACAAATAGAATGTAGGTTTTTATAAGAGATTTGTGGATGATTTGTTTCTGATTTGGAATGAG
Source organism: Protopterus annectens (assembly GCF_019279795.1). Taxonomy (NCBI): domain Eukaryota; kingdom Metazoa; phylum Chordata; order Ceratodontiformes; family Protopteridae; genus Protopterus; species Protopterus annectens. Next base: position 166,485,523 of record NC_056729.1, read on the forward strand.
GATGAAGCATCACTACTTGAGTTCTCCTTGCAGTTAAATACTTTGACAAGTTATCTTAATTTTACCATGAATTACTCCACACAGAATATCTCTTTTCTTGATGTCAACATAGAAAAATTAGCTAGTGGGCTAGTGAATACTGGCGTACATAGGAAAGCTTGTTTTCGGAATACATTGTTGCACAGAGGGAGTATGCACCCTCATTATGTCTTTAGGAACATTGTGAAGGGTCAGTCTTTGAGGGCGTCCAGGTTAAACCCGACAGAGGAAGGCTATCTACAAGAGCTCTCTGATTTGAGAATGAGGCTTAAAAACAGAGGTTATAACAAACAAGAAGTTGACAGAGCAATGGAAGAAACTAATTTGGTTAGATCTACAAAAGCGAGTCCGTATTTTTCTGATTCTAATTTAGCTTTCCCTATTTGCAGTCCTGTTAGGAATATTCATAATGTAATTAAAGTACCTATGTTTTACACTTCTGACACTAGTAATTTAATTAATATTGTACAGAAACATTGGGGGGTACTGTTACTTGATGATACTATCAAGCAATTAGTAGGTGACAAGCCTAAATTTCTTTTTAAGAATAAGAGAAATCTCAAGCAAATCCTTTGTCATCCACATCTAGAGGATATGAACACTAGCGATGAACCAATTTATGGGACTAAGCCTTGTCAGAAATGTAACCATTGTGATTACATTGATGTTAGAAACAGTTTTGTTCACCCAGCTTCGCAGTATACTCATTATCATTATACAATAGCCAATTGTCAAACGGAAAATGTTATTTATTTAGCCCAGTGCACTGCTTGCTGTGCATTCTATATATTGAAGACTAATAGGAAATTTAGGGAAAGAATCAGGGAGCACTTGTATCACATCCGGTTAGGAAGTGAACACAATGCCCTAGCCAGGCATGTACAAGCCACTGATTCTACCCATCAGTTCAAATTTTCTGTCCTCCAAGTTGTTGTTCCGAACGTCTGAGGGGGTAACATTAGTAATTATACCGAACGTTGTGAAATAAAATGGATAATTAGATATAGAGCTGATAGATTGCCCAGGCTTAATGATAAAGTACCTTTGAAGCCCATTTTATACAATAGGAGAATAAGAGTCACAGTGAACATAATTTTAGTTGTGAGTATTTAGTCACTTATTCATTTATTTAGTTTTATATATTATAGCTTCTAATGTTCGACGTGACATCTTGGGTACTCATTTCGAACGAGATAAATTAGATAGTTAGCTATAGGGTTATAAGAATGTTTGAGACGCATGTTTTAGACTGTCTTACATAATATAAGAATAAAGCTATAGAAAGTAATTTTACAACATATTTTAACACTGTTTTACTAACATCCTCTCAGGGTATGCAATTATTTTAATGCACTGTGGAGAATGTTAGTTGTATATTGTAAGTGTGGCTAGGTTCATTATTATATTGAGCATATAGTTTGATTGTTTTTTAGTAAGTCACATTTGAATTTATATATATTTTTTTATGCATTTTATGTTGCAGTCTGGTAATTACTTGTTTAACAGGAAATGATGTCATTAATTTAGTTTGGGTAATGAATACTATTTAAACCAATTTTATTTGTATGACTTTTCAAGGTCTGATGAAGCCTATATGATGAAAGCGCTTACCGTATTTGATATTAAAGGCGTTTTTATACTACGGACTTTGTCTCTGCCTTTGCTTTTTGAACATTTTGGGACTGTTATACAGAATTTTTTGAGGACACATAGAACTGCCATGTTAGACCTGTGGATGCTAATAGTATCTGTTTTTCTTATATCAATTTGCTTCCACACAGGACTTTTGTTCCTGAGGTGGTGCTACGTTCTATTTTTTATTTTACCTCTTCATATAATGGCTGGTTGAAATTTAAACAACTGCTAGATAAGCAGTCTTTAATAATTAAATAATTATAGTCAATATTTGATATTTTTTTAGAATTTTTGTTGTATTGTATACACCTTTGTATATAGTTGTTTTAGTTGTGTTTTATTAGTTTTTTTTTGTTCTCTTAGTTGTGTAACTCTTTATAATTCTAATGTTATACATTACTGTTTTTGTGTTAAAACATTCAATAAAGATAAATAAGAAAAAGTCAAACCCTCACCATATCTTTTAATGTCATCTTGTCTTGTACTTCCAGGTTGTGTGATCTTGAAGCTAGACTATGTAGGTTCTATGAATAGGGTCAGAAAATGTTAAGTAGTGGAACTCTTTATGTTTAGAGTGTTCAGAGGAGACCACAAGCAAAAGTATTAAAAGTCTGAGTACCTGTTTTGGGTGATGGACTGTGCTCAAGTATATCATACACAAGATATTATTGCCAAGGTTTAATTATGCCAACTCAGGAGAGTAGAGATCTAGTGGACCATCCTTTTGTACATGCTCAGTTTAACTGGCTTTTCCTTCCTGGTAGACAGTTTTAAGAGAGAGGTGGGGGATGGATAAATGGTAATTTATTCAGATCTGTATACTTTCTTTCAAGTTTGTCTTATTTGCAGTTTTTCTGATATGCAAAATACCAGAAACAGTGTTAATAGAGCAGTTTATATTTCTGTATTGTGGGGATCTTACTTGGAGTCAGTGAAGGGTGAATGTGAAGTCTGTTAGGTTTTTAATTATGCTAACTACCACTGCCCCGAAAATATTGCTCTCATATTGTAACTGCGGTGGTGGTGCTGCGGTAGTGTTGTCACCTCACAGTAAGACGTTGTCCTGTTCGATTCTCAGCTACAGTGTCTTCTGTTTGGAGACATGTGTGAATAGGCGTACCTTCATTGAAGGTTGTGTGTCAGGTCCGGCAACTTGGCACGTAAAAATCTACTGCCAATCATTAGCGGACCGGAGTTCCGCTGTGATGACCTCTAACCGGAAAAAGCCGAAAGACACAACAACAACATTGTTTGTTTTATCAAAGTAACAAGCGGGACTTAACAATATTTGCAATTGTAGTGGCATTATGCCACCATTATCTGTTTGTGGGGTGGTTTTGCAATCCTTTGATTATAATGATGAGTGGAAAATAGAATCTATGGTTGTTCAAGAAATTAACTGAAAATAACAGCTTCCATATTGCCACCATTTCTAGTGATATAATGAATATATTGATACAGAGTAGGTTAAGGCTAAAGAGTGAATGCAGACATAGGACAAGTGGCATTTGAAGTATTATTCAGTGTGCAGAATATTCTAAATTGCTTGTAGTACCAAATGTAGAACAAAATATATCTACATGTACATGAATTCTGGCAGAAAAATGTAAATTCTTTACTGAACTACATAACATGTTAAGCAACTATTTTTAATAAATTTTTAATTGCTTGGACTTGTTTATCACGTGTCACTATAAAATAATTCATGTGCAGTTCTTGTCACTATAAATGTAAATTAGTTATGCCTGCATAACATCACTTTGCTCTCTCCTTGCATTACATGTACTTGGCTTTGAAAGAATGGTGTGACTGGAGTGCACATCTGACAGCTGGAGATGGGCCCAAACTACTATTCCATAAGTGGATGAGTTGAATTGCACTACAGAAGTATGTATAACCATCATTTGCCTTCTGCTATAACCTGGAGTTACTGTAGATCTGCACATTAAAATAGTAGTTACAATGAAAGCAGTGTAATACAGTAGTGTCACTAACACTGTATATATTCTGCAAAAAGTCTTCTAATCTATATGATTTAAGTTTTTCTTCAGCACAGAGTATACCATAGAATGTATCCCAGAGCAGCAAACCCTGATCTTTAATTTTATGTTGCCTATTTCACTACAACCATTTTAAACTCATAATAAAATTCAGGGTATTCCTTCATAAATAGCTGTTCCCTGATGCTCTCTGCTAGTACTATTTAAGGTCATATATGTACAGCAAGATTCATAGATGCTAGTTGACTGGGACATAGCATAGTGTATGGTGCAGATTCCACAGTTAAATTCTTTGTGTAGGTCAATGTGCACAGACTTCTTGGCATGTGTTACATTATACTATATCTTGAAGTAGGTATAACTCTCCTACCGTAAGTGGTTACTGGATGAGATGATACTCAAAAATGCCATGTCATTTCAGATTTCTAAATATACTTACCTTCTATGAACAGTGCTAACAATGTGTTCATGCATTCAAGTGAAGTGTAAAAAATAAACAGAGCTTAATAGACTGAATGCCATGATATGCATGTGTGCCTGGTTATACTTGATGAATGCTAAAGTGTCCATGATTTAAAAAAGAAGAAGATGAGAGCTATTGCAGTACCAATTAAATCTTGTTAGAAACAGAAGATCCTTGTAATTTTTATCTACACGAATGTGAGTATATTTTTTATAGACAGTTCAAGTTAGTATGATCACATTACTTAGCATTCAGAGCTGGTAAATCTTAATTCCCCGCTGGGCATAAAGAAGTTTCTGACAGAGCTCAGGGTGCAGGTAAACTCTGATAGGAGTTACTGTGTTCTTTTGGAGTACTAACAATCCACTCCTTTATTATTGCTTAATTAATTTATATAGTGGACCGCTCTGTGCTTAGCTATTCTGAAGTAACAGTTTGCATCTGTAGCAATGCATTTTATCAGTTACATTTATAATGGTTCCTTTATTGCATTACATTATTTCAGTGCTTAGACTTAAAGCACTCATAAACTTGAACAACCCTTTTCATGAGTTTTTGAAAAACAAGAGTTCAAAACTGATATACATTCTACTTGATTTATTTGCTATCTTGCCTCTGTACAATCAGCTTTTATGTTATGTTCTTAGCAAGATATAGAGATTGGTGTGTTCTTATAATTGTCCTATGTATAATATTCCACACGCTAAAATTGTACTGACTGGTATGTTTGTATTTTTTACATTGTATTGTATACTGTTTTTTTTTAGCTTTTCTCCCTGGGCCTCCACTGAAAACTGGCTCCTGGCCCAGTTGGATTTTTCCTGGTTAACAAATGTAATAAATAAATAAATAAATCTTAGAAGGCATGATATGCTGCTGTGTCTGCTGAGAAGAAGCATACAATTGCTATCAGTGAACTAAATCATTTACTTTTACAATAAAAGTGAGGAGAAGGCTATGGTTATTGGATCATACATAAAGTAATTGAAGAGAGTTTGCTTGAACCCATCAATGTACTGTTTTTTTTTGCTTTTGTACTTTTTACCCCTACTGCCTGCTGATCATCTGTCACTCACGGCCAATGATCAATTGTTTTCCCTCATCACCAAGGCCAAAAGTAAGGGCAATAGGGGCAGTCATTTATACAGCCATTGGAGTGGTTCACAATTTTTCCTTTTTTCCACCCTTTCCCCTGTATATGCCCTCTAATAAGCCATTGATGGGTGTACAATAGGATTCAGCACTACACCAACCCTCACTTTCACAAGGGTCTGTTTTCAGCAGGACTGGCCCACCCACCTACTGGTAGCATCACATGCTTATTTCTACAGTCTCCATCAGGGAAATAACACACACAAGTATGCCCTGATTGTAAGCACCCTTTTCTCTGTAGGATGGGCGTCATAGTCAAGCACCCAAGCCACTGTATGAATTCAAGTTGACCGGGCTGTGGTCAGATTTTTATTTTTCTATATCACTGGTGCAGGCCCAGTCAATAATGTATTGTTTGTTAACAAAGACTACATCTTTCCAACTGGTATGGTTTAAAATATAGCTCCTTTCTAGGATAACCAGTGTTTGAAGGGTGCTCTGTGTAGAAGTATTCCAGCAGTAGAATTTGGCATAACCTACACTCCCTAAGCATGCTTTTGTAGACAAATTATCCCTGCCATTTATATTAAACAATAATGTTTGAGTGGCACAATGTCTACAGATTAATAAACTCACAATGCTTTTAATGGAATATTGGGATATTTGTGACTACATTTAGTTTTTTTTTCATTTGTACATATATAGTGTAACAAATTCCCCAAAGGGCCATAGCACAAGTGAAAATTAAAATGGAAGTCAAACATTAAAGATTACTAGGATCATCACAGCTATTTTTTTTCCAGCAACTACCACTCATTTACATATAGATGCCTCTTGGTTTCTCTACTAGTTTTACCACTTGGTATTTTTTTATGGCGGCCATGGTGGTGCAGCGGTTAGCATTGCCACCTCACAGCAAGAGGTTCTCCGGTTTGATTCTCAGCTGAGGTGTCTTCTGTGTGGAGTCTGCATGTCCTCCCTGTGGTCGCGTGGGTTTCCTCCAGGAGCTCCAGTTTCCTCCCACATCACCAAGACATGCTGTAGTTAGATTGGACACTCTAAATTGGCCCTAGGTGTGAGTGTGTGCCTTATGTGGAAGGTTGGGCACCATGCTGGCAACTCGACACTGTAAAACTCCACTGCCAATCACGAGCGGACAGGTGATCCACTGTGGCGACCCCAAACCAGAAAAAAGCCAGAAGAAGAAGATCTCAACCTGGCCAAGACATTCAACACAGTTCCTTGTTTGGGCACTTGAGATAAACTTACAAAATTAGGCACATAACTGCATGGCACCCAATGGATCACAGGCTGGCTAAGAAGTTACAATATGGGAAATCAGCACCACAAAGAGTCCAGTTAATAGTAGAGTCCCACAGTTATCAGTGCTGGGGCTGCTTGTTTTTGGCATCCACCTCTCTGAATTCAAGACAACCTCAAAGGCTTCTGGCTAACCAGGTTTGCAGATGACTGGAAACTAGACTGGCCATTCAAACCCCTAAAACACAGATGCCTTCAAGAGGGTCTAACTCTGGCAAATAACTGGTGCCAGAGCCATGGACTAAAACTCAATGCAAAAAATGTTATAATAATACCCTTTGGAAAGACATCCACCTCTGGAAATTGCCCACATTGATAGCACACCCCTAAAAGTAGAAGCAGGTGTCATGAACCTGGGAATGCATGTTGACTGTAACTTGACCTTTGACTACCATCTGACTGTGGTGAGAAAATCATTCTACATTGCATAGGTTAAAATTAAGTGCATGGCATTCATGTCCAAGGAGGTCATTGTTCCACTGTACTTGGTTCTCATCTGACCAATCAGTGAGTACAAAGCACCCTTCAGCATGTGCATGACCAGGCATTTGAAACACCATAATAGATCACAGAGGTTCCTTACAAAAGGAATACAAGGAGTAAACAACAAGTTTGACATTGCTTGCCACAAAACTCTATCCCCGTACTCAGTCTCCTGCAGAATGCTGCATGGCAATCTATGTCTAGCTTACAAGGCATTCACTTCTCCCACACTGGATTTGTTGCATATCGACAAAACAAATACCATCAGAAATACCTGTTTTAAGGACCTAAACCTTGTGTGTGACATGTTGGAGGGACAGGTATGTGTCTCAAAGATTATCCTTTCTCTGGAACAGGCTTTCCATCCATCTGAAGCAAAGCTCATCTGTAACCCTATTCAAGTGTAACTTGGACCAATGGATAGAAAATCACACAGATTTATCCCTGGTTTGCCATCTATGTTCTCAATGGACAGGGGCAGCCTGTGAATGCTTGATGTATGCAAACCTATATCAGAACTGTAAAATTCCATGAGATGTTGACATGTGTCAGCAATATTTTCGTAAATTTGTGGTTAGCTTGGCTAGTCTTAAAATGGTTCTTGAGTCAATAACATAGTAACCATTTGAACATTTGTTTCTTGTTTTTTTTTTTTTTTTTTTTGTCAGGCTTATACAAGTACAGCATTTATAACTGCATAAAAATCTTTTTCAAGATGCATTGTTCATATTAATAGTCCGGTTGTCTGAACGTGTTGCGTATCTGTTTAAATTTGAATGTCACTCACAAAATAATCATATTACTATGTACCTTGTCTATTTTTGAGTAACTAAGAAAGCAAACAAAAGCTGTGCTAGTCCTAGTTAGCTTCACGACACTAAAATATAAATCCACGAAAGTAACATAGATGACTCAAGACCGGCTAGTAACCATGGAAGAGCCAATGAAGAAGGAATGGAGTGAGCAGCCAATGGTATGTCATCCATTCTAGGGTTAGAGAAGCAGCTAGACGTGCTTTGTTAATGATATCCAGCAGAAGCAGGGTGCATCGTTGGCACACCAAATAACTTACGGCTATGATAGAGGCATGCATGCAAAGCAAACCAATATATAATATGAGTCAGGCATGCTCAGTAACTTGCATGTCAGATAGGTCAGACTGCAGACAAACATGTTGGTTGCTGTGGGAATCTAGGAGATGTTCATCGTGTTACCCTGCTGCAGTCATTACACTTGGGTTATCCTGTCGTCGGCCTGTCCCACAGTCGGTCGGATTTCCAAAGTCTTGGTCCGACATCAGTTGTAGTCGCCTCATCCCTGAAGTCAGTGTGCCAGGGGTACATATATTGCAACCAACGCCATTTTCTCCAGTCTTTCTTGCCGGGCGGTGCTCGAAGCAGAAGCAGTTTGCAAGTGCCGGTTGGCCGACTCCTGAGATTTTCGAATTTGAATTTCAGACCGAAGTCTTCTATAAAGCTAAGTACCCCATTGGGGAAACTTTTCTTGCCTCAGACCAATGTCAGAAAAAGTTAACAATTGCATTTCTTGTGGGAAGCAAATACCTCATAAGGATTTTCATTCTTATTGCATACCTTGCATAGGCCCTGATCACGACGTCACTTCTTGTCATTTTTGTGCTAAATTTAATAAACGTACTATTAAAAGACAATTTGATTTCACATGACACTTTTTTGGCAGAAAATTTAATTATAACATGCCATCGGAGCTTCCAACTACCGGCGTGCACAAAAAGCACAGGGATAAGGATCGACAGCCCAGGCCTAAGCCCGATTCCGAGGCCTCGGTTGATCCGGTCTCCGGTTCTCCCGTTATCAGTGAGGCTCCGACGCAGCCTCTGGCTACCGCAGTTCAAGAAACCGAGACCGCTACAGATATTTTGACGGAATGTACTAGGCCGACGCAGCCTTTTACTTCAGGCCCTACCAACGATTTACCTTCCAAGGATGTTAGTGCTTCTGAAATGCCATCGGTTCCAGAAGGCGTTTTCAGACCGACTCTTTCAGTCAAAACGTTTTCCAAGTCGAAGACTCCTTCCAAACCGAAAAAGGCTTCACTTCAGTCTCCTGTTCAAGGCCCTATGCCTAAGAAACAGATGCTCAAGATGGCTGAAGATTTGATTTCTCTTATCAGGGGGTCCCAACCTCCTCCTGACAAAAGGCCTAGACTACAGGAAGAATCTGCTTCCTCTGAACAACTGTCTATTTCTTCGGATTCCTCTGAGGACCAAGACTATTCCTTCTCTCCTTATGAAGATTCTGATGCTGAGGACTCTATTCCCTCAGCTTCCCCTTCAGAAGATTACTCTTTTGGGGAAACTTTACACACTATGAGGGAACATTTTCACTGGGAAGGTCAGGATTACTCTGATTCCAAGAAAAGGCTCAGAGAGTTTCTTTTACACCCCCAACACAGACCTCTAGCCATCCCTCCTGTTTTGGACATTGTGGATGATGTCTATTTAGAATCCAATTTCAACCCTGACTCTCTGCCAACCTGACAGATACTACAGAGTACCTGATTCCCACAAATTTCTTTACAAAAGCCCAGTAGCTAACCCAGAGACTATCTCCCAGGGTCCCAAGGGGGCTAAGGCTTCCATGGCTAAAAATCCAGTACCTTCTGAAAGGGATTCAAGAGCACTAGACAGATGGGGGAAAAAGGTTTATACCTCAGCCACTTTAGCTATGAGAGCTCTAAATTGTCAATTTCATATGCTTAAGTATCAGCAATTTCTGATCTCTCAGTTAAAACAAAAGATAACCACCCTCCCTCAACAATCTGAATTGAAAGAAGTACAGGATTTGTTGTACGCCACCGAGCAGGTAGGCAAACATACCTTGCAATGTGGGTTTGATTCTTTAGAGGCCTCCTGCAGAGCAGCTGTCACTGGATCAGTTATACGTAGGCATGCCTGGTTAAAGGAACAAAGTCTGCCTGATCATGTTAAAGCAAAACTATTAGATGCTCCCTTACAGCAGGATGTTCTTTTTGGTGTTAAAGCAGAAGAAGTTTTAAAGAAAATGGAAGATAAGACAAAATCAATGCAGACAGTCAAAGATTTCCTACAAGTACAACCCCCTCACTTCAGCAGAAACTGGGCAACAAAAAATTGGTCCTTTCCAGCCACTGACAGGCTTCAGAGGGGTAAATACAGATGCCCAAGGGGCAGAGGACAACCACAAGCTCAGTATAAACCTCGCCAATGGGGCACTCCAACCCAGAAGGGAGGAGAAGACAGGTCTCAACCCACCAGAAGGCAAACTCAATGACTTGCACCTCAATTGGCCAAACAAAGCTCTTTTGTCAGCCCCCCTGGGGGGAAAGCTAGCACTATTTGCAGACAACTGGCACATAGTCACAAAGGACAAATGGGTACTAGACATAATTTTACGAGGATACAGATTCCACTTTCACACCTTGCCAATAAAAAGAGGAATGCCAAACCTGCCACAAAGTCAAAGGGCAGAGGCTCAAAAACAAATTACAGCTCTCATGGCCATGAGAGCCATTCAAAGGGTACCAACTCAAGAGCAAGGCCAAGGATTTTACTCAAGACTCTTCCTAGTACCCAGAAAAGAAAATGCTTGGAGACCAATTCTGGACCTTTCAATTCTAAACACTTACTTACAAGTTCCCAAATTCAAGATGCTAACACTACAGCAGCTACTTCCCATGTTGGGCAAGGAAGCATGGCTGGTAACGCTGGACCTCAAGGAGGCATACCTGCATGTCCCTATCAGACAAAGTTGCAGAAGATACCTCCGTTTCATTGCAGGTTCAACCCATTATCAATTCTCTGCACTGCCCTTTGGCTTATCTACTGTGCCCAGAGTATTCACAAAATGCCTGGCACCAGTAATTGCATACTGCAGAAAAAGAGGAATTCAAATATATCCATACCTGGACGACTGCCTCATTCAAGCAGAAAGAAAAGACATTCTCTTACAACTTCTGGCTTTTGTGAAGCATCTACTGAATTGTCTGGGGTACACAGTAAACGAAAAGAAGTCAAAACTAGTACCCTCACAAAAAATGACATTCCTGGGTGCCAGCTTGGACACAATGGCCCAGAAGGCTTATCTTACACCAGACAAGCAATTACAACTGACTCAATATTTCAAAACAATGGCAACAAAGACCCAATTAACTGCAAGAACAATTCTGCAGGCTTTGGGCTTCATGGCATCTTGCATTCTGATAATACCATTTGCAAAACTGCATATGAGGAAATTACAGTGGTACCTAAAAAGCGTATGGTCTCAACACAGCCACAGCTTGGACACAGTGATATCTCTCATTCCCTGCCTTCAACAGGAATTTCTATGGTGGGCACAGGCATGTCACCTCAACAAGGGTCAGCCTTTCACCTTGCCCCTACCCAGGCAAATAATCACAACAGATGCTTCTGACTATGCCTGGGGGGCACACATGGCAGGGCAATGCATTCAAGGCCTATGGACTGCAGAACAAAGAAAACTGCACATAAACCAAAAGGAGATGCTAGCTGTACAGAAAGTTCTGACAGCCTTCAAGGATCTACTACAGCCTGGACAACTTGCAATAAAGATGGACAACACCACAGTAATGTGGTACATAAACAAACAAGGGGGCATACATTCCTACCCTCTTTGCAGGCAAGCAATAATCTTATGGAACACAGCTCTGGCCTACCAAGTCCAGTTACAAGCTCAATTCCTGCCAGGACAGAAAAACACATTGGCAGATGACCTAAGCAGAAGCATCAAAGATCCCCACCAGTGGAAGCTAGACCCACAAATATTTACAATGATAACTCAAAGATGGGGCCTACCAAATATAGACCTGTTTGCCAGTCCTCAAACCTACCAGCTGACAAAATTTGTACAAGGACATTCCACCATCAAGCTTGGAAAGTGGACGCTCTCTCCTTCAGTTGGAAAAACCTGACAGTATATGCTTTTCCTCCATTACCTCTCCTCACAAAGGTACTTTTGAAGGTCAAAAAGGAGAAACCGTGAATGATTCTCATAGCCCCAAACTGGCTGCGCCAGCACTGGTACCCGCTATTGAAGAATATGGCTCACAGCCCACCATGGATATTGCCTCAAATACCTCATTTGCTCACACAGCAAGACAAGCAGATTCTACACTGCCAGATAAAAACCTTAAACCTGGCTGCAGGGCAAATCAATTAAGCATCCAACCAGCCCCTCTTTCACAAGCAGTGCTGGATGTTATTCTAGAAGCCAGGAGGCCATGCACCAGGAAGGCTTACTCGGACAAATGGAAAAGGTTTTCTGCTTGGAACCAAGCTAAAGGCCAAGACACAACTCAGCCTCATATGCCTCACATTCTGCAATATTTAGCTGAGATGTTGCATAAAGGGCTTTCCTTCTCCTCAATTAAAATCCATGCTTCAGCTATTTCAGCTCACTACGACACCAATCCACCTTTATTTTCAAATCCCCTCCTAAGGCAGTTCCTCAGAGGGGCAAAAAACATTAGACCACCTAGAAGAGCTCCTACAACAACATGGGACCTCAACTTTGTTCTGGAAAAATTAACGCTACCTCCCTTTGAACCAGCTTTTTCTGCAGACCTTCAGTTCCTATCTTGGAAGACTGCCCTGCTCCTGGCAATAACTTCTGCTAGGAGAGTTTCAGAATTGCAGGCACTTATGGCAGTGGAACCTTTCCTCATTTTTCATCAAGACAGAGTTTCTCTATGAACTAATCCTTCCTTCATGCCTAAGGTGGTTTCCCAGTGTAGCTCTAAATCAAACCATCCACCTACCCACTTTCTACCCCAATCCCCAGAACAAAGGTGAGAGACTCCTGCATTCCTTGGACATTCACAGGCAGCTTCATTACTACTTGGATAAAACTAAGGCTTTCAGAAAAACTGACCAGCTCTTTGTTTCCTATGCTACAGCCTCTCAAGGGAAGGCCATATCCAAGCAAACCATTTCTAAATGGATAGGCCATTGCATCCGATTCTGCTATACCCATCATAGGAAACCAGTTCCTCCTACCATTAGATCCCACTCTACCAGGGCAACAGCTACTTCTACAGCCTTTCTCAGGGGGGTTCTTACCAAGGAAATCTTAGAAGCTGCAACTTGGAGTTCAGTGCACACCTTCACCAAACACTATCACTTACCTCTTTATTCTAAGTCCAGGGCAGGCTTCGCCACTGCAGTTCTGCAGGGCCTCATTGCCTCCACTAACCCTCTATGATGCCTCCACCCTACCTTAGCTTTTGGGACTCAACCCAAGTGTAATGACTGCAGCAGGGTAACACGATGAACATAGTACAGTTTTATACCTACCATAAATGTAGATGTTCGAGTGTTCACCCTGCTGCAATCCAGGTTACCCTCCCTCCAACCCCTCTCATCTACTGGCCAAACCTCTGCTATGCCTTACTGATGTATACTTATAGCTGAAGGGATTTTGTGTTTGCACAGCGTTCACACCATTTGGTACTGATTTGGATCATTTTGGGGACACCTGACATCTGGGGCAAGAAAAACTGAAGAAAATAGCGTTGGTTGCAATATATGTACCCCTGGTGCACTGACGTCAGGGATGAGGCGACTGCAACCGACGTCGGACCAAGACTTTGGAAATCCGGCCGACTGCGGGACCGCCTGATGACAGGATAACCCAAGTGTAATGACTGCAGCAGGGTGAACACTCAAACATCTACATTTATGGTAGGTACAAAACTGTACTTTACAGCTTAATCATAAAACCCTGATGGCTGCCTGAGTGACATTCTCACATGATTAACTTTTGCTTTGTTGAGGGTGACTAGTTCACAGGATATCTGATGGTTACCAGGAAGCATAGAACAAAAGGATAATATAAAAATAAACATATGCTGTTGCCAGGGACTGATGGATCAAATAAAATTATGATATACCTTAGTAAATCAAAAATGAGCTCCTATTTCAACCCATTTGTACAACTTGAGTACACTCTGATGCCAACTGCAAATGATGCTGTCCTGTACACTGAAACAGCAAAGGTTGTTGGTTTGTTTGTAACCTGATTGTTAGCCCAATTCTGATCTTTCTCATTCACCTTTTCATAGCAGTAACGTGTCTTTTAATTTTTTTTTTATGTCCAGCCAACCTGTGCAATATCACAGTCCACTGAGGCTGCCTTTCATTGTTGTTTTAATCCATGACAAAAATAAAAAAAAGCATTCTTGAATTGTCTTTGCCTATTTTTTATTCACATGATAGTTCAGCTGAACTATGTTCCAGTGATTTCTTATGTCCGGAACTACATCTATCACCGAACATCAAGCATTCATTTTACATTTCCAGTTCATGTTAAGAGGCTTACAACATGTCCCATTTTAAAAGACAAATGTAACCGTAGGAGATATATCTGACTTGAGTATAATTTTGTTTTAGCAAAATGAACATATTGTGAGTCTCTTCAAACAAAACCTGTATAATAATTCTAGGCCTTTTTTGTGAAATCAGTATGATACAATTCTGGGCACATGGCAAAAGGGCAAGAACAAAGTACTAATGCACTTCAGTGTATATTTCTGGGGACTGTAAAACAGTCAGGCATGTGCATAGACTCCAAAGGGAATATTTTCATGAATTCAAATGGGTAGTAAGTAAGGTGTCAGAAACAGAATTCATCAAGCCGATGCAAGATGAATCTGTAGGTAAGGTGGAGTTTGTTGAGATTGTTTAAGATATTTACTTAGGCTGTACATAGCTACAGCTATGAGCATGGAACATTTTTTTTTAATCTGGCAGAAGATTTTTACTGTTATGGTAGTATTTGGCAATTTATGTCATCTTGAACTCTTTTTTAGTAGGTAAAGAGAAAGTTGGGTGATTGTACACTGAGTAAATGTGATCATGAGTCTATCTCACTCCTTTCACAGAGGAATTAGCTATGAATGAACCTCAGAATTTAAAGTTTCTGAAAGAAATTGGGTCGCAATGGGGTTGTCCATAGAATTGCAGAGGATTATATAAACTTTCTAAAGTGGTAGGGGCATTAAAATGGTGGCACAATTCTGAATGCAGAGATAGATGTAAGGTATTTTTATACTGCCTGGAAGAATAAAGAAATAACCACTACTTAAAGAACAGAATTAAACATATTCAGAAGATTAGGAGAAAGCTAAAGTAGTGGGGCAAGCAATCTTCCCCTGCTATTATTATTTATGCTTCTATGTTTCAGGGTACCTGGTGAATTACTAAAGAGGCTATTCAATATGTCACTGAAAATGAAGGCAGTGCCATGTTACTAAAAACTCATTACAGCTTTGCCATTGCATAATGGTGGGTGCAGGTAAGGAGAAGCCTAGGAATCTATAGATCAGTTCTTGTATCTGTGTTTCATGAACTATTGAATTTACTCTGAGTAATGGGCTAATGAACTACTCTATGACCAGCTGTTGGTGAGAGGTGAACAGGTACAGATCTATTTAAGTGAAGGAGAGTTAAGCAGTTATTTATAGGACTAGAACAAATAAAGATGTATTTGTTAAGTAAGGCAGAGTAATGTGATACAGACAAAGGTCCATGCCAGGTGAACATACTTTATATTTTATAAGGGGAAATTAGATAGAAAGACAGAGCGAACATCATACTTTTAGTTTTTAACTTTCTTTCGGCTTTTCCCGGTTAGGGGTCACCACAGCAGAACTCCGGTCCGCTAATGATTGGCAGTAGATTTTTAAGTGCTGGCTTGCTGGGCCTAATGCACAACCTTCAATGAAGGAACGCCCATTCACGCAACGTCTAACTGTGAGGCGACAACGCTACCGCAGCACCACCACCACAGTACTTTTAGTTTTTAACAAGGTACTTAATTCAGTGGTACTCCGGAAGCTGTTAGTAAAGCTAAGATGCTGGGAGAAGAGCGGGACCTATGATGACAAGACAAATGTACACTACTTATTAGAATTAATACATTGGTGGTAACAAATAGGTATTATTGCAAATAATGATAGTTGCTAAAGGGCTTGGAGTGTTACAGGGTGGGAGGATCCTATCTAAAATGAGTCACAAAAGGCTAGTGGAGTGAGTAGAAACCTGACATTTAAGGTTAAACGATAATAAATGCAAGAGGTAGTGTATGAACATCAACTTCAATTTTACTTAAGCATTTTTACCCAAAAGACCTTAAGAGCCAGTCAAACTAATCCAAATAGACTGGTAACAAAGACACAATAAATAAATTATATTTAACAAATATAATGCTAAATGGATACTGTGAAAGATATAGTCAACCTTCATAAGCCTACTGAGAGATAAATTTTAAGGATCAGTCAATGACAGGCACCCCTAAAGCCACCATGGCAGCAGATTTCACGTCTATATTTCATAATCAAACTTTTAAAAGTTCGAACATCATATGGTCGAAACCATATGATCGAACTTTTAAAAGTTCGAAAATGTAATAAAAAAATAAACCAAAGAAAAAGCCTACCTGAATGGTTTAAGCAGGGGGGAAAGCACCGCTGCACCCCGCGCACCCCCCCCCACTCTTTAAATATACCAACTCTGAGATTGCACTACAGTGCAGAAAAGGGAAATCTTCCCATTCCACAATGTATGGAGATCTCTGTTGAAACGTTTGAACTTTTAAAAGTTCGATCATATGGTGTTGACCATATGACGTTTGAACTTTTAAAAGTTCGACAAAGTGATATACACCCGCAGATTTCACAGTTCTTATAACACAGTTGCAGAACTTCCAGCAGCACCAGGTGATGTTACATTACCTTTGTATGTTGAGAACCATAACTAGGATTCTTAGAACTATGAAGAATTCAGTGGAACTAGAAATAAATATGCAATAAGTCCAGCATTACTGTTGCTCAGATAATTCCTAATTCTCAATAATACAGCCATGCTGGAGTTTTTAAATATAAGTAGGAGGAAGTGGGACTGCCACCCCCCCCCCACCCACACACACACACATATTAAGAGGTGTTTGAAGTTTTTTCTGCCTGCAAAATAATGCTTTAAAGATGCAATGGTGAGTTGCGCAGTTCACTATTACTTTACAAGTATAACACTTTTTTTTTGTTTTCGAACTCACAGTATCAGTCATAAACTTCCACTAGATTGCCAGGTTACAAGCAAATTGACAAAATATTGATCTTAGGGAGGTGCTTGTCACAGTCAATATGAATTATTAGCAACAAAGTGAAATAGTGGCCCAGGTACAAAGAATAATGGGGTGTGTTTCAAGCTAGATGGAAGCAACTGGGAGGTACCCTACCATTATGCATGATCATAATGTAACCTAATCAGAGTACTGCAGAAATTTCTGGAGGTTATACAGGAAAAAATTAAACAGGAAGCATGGAATAGGTACAAAGGAAAGTCAACAGAATGGCAAACAGGATGGAGAGGTTGGACTTCAAAGAAAGAGTGAGAAAAGTGGAATCGTATAGTCTTGGAAAAAAAAGAGAAAGTAATTCAAAGGGGGATATGATATATATCAGCCTGGAAGGAGATGGTGGACAGTTCTAACTGTATTTTCAAGAATGGCCATGTTAATATCCCTCAAAGGCTTTCAGAGATTATCTAAATCTTTTTTCACTCCTATAATGCCTTTTCTAGGCAATGCCAGTCTTCTAAAGCTTCCAATATAACAAAATAGAATTCAGATAACATACAGGTATTACTGCTTAATGTGTGCCTTCATTAAAAAAAAACTCCCCATAAGAAGTCCCTACCTGAGAAAGTGTCAATATAGTAATGTTACAAAGACCTGGGTCAGGCTCAATGAGAGCACTCCTTCACTGTAGGGGTTTCAATGCCTACCACATGTTCAGGCCCAGTGCACCACGCTGAGGGCACGAAAGAAGGTGGTGTCTCCATACTCTTAAAAAGATTCCCTTACAAAACCATTAGACAAGTTAATGACTGAGAAATCTTCCATGTCCAACATACTATTAATAAAACCCATTATCATATCATAGCTAATGATAGGACCCTGCTTATGTCCCCCTCTTAGCCTATGCCTCCTTCTTAACCAATATGGAGTACATACGTACTAAGCCAGATGCCATTGCCCTCAGAGACTTCAACCACCATCCATTAACTGGGAGACATACACATCTTCAAGCATGTATGCAAGAACTTTCTGTTCTTAATCAATACAAACTATCTGGACCAGTAAGTCCCTCTCCCCCAACCAGGGCCTATAAAATCCTGGACTTGGTCATTATCAATATGGGGCAGCCTTTCTCTTCACTAATACCGTCCTCCCTGATTAAATCAGTCCACAAATTAGTCATATTTATCTTAAAACTGAAGCCAAAAGCATCTTCCAGTACCTTGTTATATGACTATGCCAAGAGAAATCTATTAAGACTCAGTCAAGACCTGCCTAAATTTAAAAGCCCTTTCCATCTTGATAACCACACTGCTTATGCAGAATCATATTCCACCAAATAATGTGCACATGAAAATAGATACATAGATGTATCTGTCCCGCTCCGAAGTAAATACAATGTCAAATTTAAAAATAAACTGCTAGAGTAGAACCCTATTATAAACAGGCTCTATAATAAAAGAAAAAAAAAATAATTGCATGCAGAAATACATTTATATTTCAAGATGCTAGCAACACTCTTAAATTCTGAACTCTGATAAAATCAACCAAAGCCAAATATGTTGTAAAATTGATACCCATGCAAAGAATAGCTACAGTGCTTTTTTAATAGTGTTAGACATCAAAGAAACAATGCCCAGCACTGTGTGAAGCTAATAATAAAGCATATACAAGGCCAAGGACATTACTTCTGTGGGGTTGAATAATATACCAATTTGCCTGCTGGTCAGCCTGAAACATGCCTTGTTAGACTTCCTACAATGATTAAACAACATCAGCCTCCAAACAGGTTTTGCATCAAATGAATGGAGGATGGCAGCGATCAACCTATTATGCAACAGTGGAGCATAAATGGACTCATGTAATTATAGACTGATAAGCCCAGCCAGCCTCATCTGTATGGCTATGGAAAGGATCATTATAAAATTAATAAGAAAGGACATAGGTAATCTATATACTCTCGAGCCAAGCCAATTACGATTCATCAAGAGCAGATGCTGCCAACTTATTATGAAGCAATAAATGAGGACAAATCAGTACACACAACTTATTTAGACCTAACAAAGCATCTGACACCACTCCGCACTCAAGTATTGTAGATAAGCTCTCCCAGTTAAATGTCAATCCCTATGTAATTCACTGAATAGCAAATTGACTCAAAAACAGAAGCCAAATAATTAGGGTGGGCAGTTCCACCTCCTCCAAAAGATCTGTCACTAGTGATTTACCCCATGGTTCAGACCTTAGGCCACTGCTCTTTGGCATTTAGTTCTTAAAGGTCAAACACATGCTAATAGTGTATGACCCACCAGGTTTGCAGATGACTGCAAAGTTGGTTTCACCATAAACACCCCAAAAGATGTCAAACTCATCCAAAAGGGCCATTCTCAAACAAATTCCTTTTGTCAAAACCATGGATAAAACTAAAGATCAGTGACTGTACAACTGTATCCTTCATAAAGCATAACTTCCCTTATAACCACACCCTCTTGAAAGCTGATCCCTTATTCAGGGGTCTGAGAACCTATGTCAACAATCAATTACCCTTTGATCATCACCTATCAACTATTGTAAAGAAGTCATTTTTCATCGCACAGCTTATATCCAAAGGTATGGTATGTTCAGTCAGGAATATATTCATCCCTTTGTCCTCGGCTCTCATGAGGCTGATCATTGAGTATATTGCCTCTGGGCGATCTCTGCTTGTCATACAAAGCCATGTCTGATCCATCTCTGTTAGAAATGCTACATCTAAAGAAATCCCAATCCCTCCACACCACACGCTCCAGTGACCTCAACCTCATTACCACAATCAACAGAATGTGCTGGAGGGACAGGTTCATAACCTAGAGACTGCTCTTGCTATGGAATAGGCTTCCTATACATGTCAAACAGAGCACCTCACTGACCCTCTTCAAGAGAAATCTGGATAAGTGGATGGAAATAGAAATTTAACCCCGAGGATCACTCCAGTGGCTCTACTTGACAGAGACACTGGGAACTAAAGTCGGGTGGCATGATGTCAGGGTAGGTTTGTAAAGGATCCAGGGCCATTAGCCTAGTACACAGCTATGAACCTATGAATGTATGAACCTATGTACCTGTCCAAAAACGTGTCACAACTGGAGTAACCACAATGCTTTCTCACTAACAAAAATAAGTCAAGGGTCAAAATCACCAAAACTAAGTAGACCTTCTCAAAGCCTTGTCTCTATCCTTGGTATCATACAGGCTACTATGAGGCAACCTCTGCTTTATGTATAGAGCCTCAACAGACCCTGTCCTATCAGACCTATTACACACTCACAATGGTAGCATCAACACCAACTCAGGGATCTCAGTCTCTTTTGCGACATAAATAGAACATGTTGTAGGGTTAGATATTTATCACAGAGTACCTCTTCATTGAAACTGTCTTCTACTCTGTATATAACAAAACACTTGCCTTACTCTAGTCAAATGTAAATTGGTAGAATGGATGGGAAACCACAACTTTATCCCTGATCTGGCAACCTCAACTCTCATGAATAGGGGCAACAAATAGATATCCCAACATATCCTTGCTCTGCCGACATTTGGGTTATTCATATTCAAAACATAAGGGCTAAATCCTACCATGGAAATGTAAGGCTAGGCTTCTTAAGTTTCTCCCAGATCAATAGACTAGTAAGTATCTATGTACCTATGAGAAGGGGCATCGTATCTGTATTCAGACTAGAGTAGGGGTAAAGACAGGATGTTGAACTGAACTGATTGAGGTAGAAGTAGTGGGCATAACAGGTTGGGCAAGAGGCCTAGGTTAGGTCAGACTCTGTTTCACCAGTAGGACAGTGTACTGGTGGAACAAGAAGGCTGAACGATCATGAGAATGATCATGGAGCATACGATTGCTTGAAAGATTCTAAAGGACATGGGATAAATAGTTAAAATAGCATAAGTAGAAGTGATGAAAAGGGCAGGCATAGGAGTAATGGGGTAAACAGTTCAAAGGTACATGAGATAGGCAGAATAATGACAGTGGGAGAATGGAGAAGGAGTGCAACCCTAGCTAGATACCTGCCAGAAACTGGCTAAGAAGCAGAATCCATATTGTTCTGCTCACATAGTTATATGACCTTATGGCCATATATCCACAATTTCTGAGTGAGAAGAGACCATCATGAAGTTATATTAAAAACTAGTACACAATGCAAAATTCTCATACATTAAAGATAAACATTACATCCCCCCCAAAAGAAATGCCAAACTACTATGGCAAGTGCCAAGTAGTCTTACATCAAAGCCTATCCACAACCAAAACTAGTACCTCTGCCCTAGTAATTGTGCTGTAGCTAATACATAAACTTGTATTTATTTATTTTATTTTACCTTTGTTTTTCAAGAAAGTCTGATGAGGTTTATTTAAACTTCATTTCTGCAGAGGCAATAGGAAAAAAGCTCCTGCGATTTTTTTACATAAATTATCAATATTACACATAGAATAACCGTATACAGACAGTATACATGTATTTTCAGAGTACATGGTATTTTAAACAGTGTGCATAAATTTGCAGAGTACATGAATATTTCAGCAGTGTCTGTATATTTACAAACCATAACACATCATATACAGTGGATATAAAAATTTTACAAACCCCTGTTAAAATGCCACGTTTTTGTGATTTAAAAAATGAGACCACAATAAATAATTTCAAAACTTTTCCCACCTTTAATGTGACCTATATGCTGTACAATTCAATTGAAAAACAAACAAATCTGTTAGAGGAAAAAACATAAAAAATAAAAAATGTGCAATACACTGGTTGCATAAGTGTGCACACCTTAAACTAATACTTAGTATACCCTTAAATTAATACTTTGTTGAAGCACCTTTTGATTTAATTACAGCATTCAGTCTTCTTGGGTAGGAGTCTATCAGCATGGCACATCTTGACGTGACAATATTTGCCCACTCTTCCTTGCAAAAGCGCTCCAGGTCTCTCAGATTGTGAGGGCATCTCTTGTGCACAGCCCTCTTCAGGTCACCCACAGATTTTCTATTGGATTTAGATCTGGGCTCTATCTATGCTGACAAATTGTGGTTCTTCCAGAAGTTTTCTATACTTGCACTATATTTATGCATTTTCCACATTTCTTCCTTCCTCATCTTGTCCTTCACCTTATATTCTTTCTTTTGTTTTTTGGCACATTCAGTTGCTGCCTGATTATTATCTACTTCTAGTTTGATTTCCATTCCTGCTTGACTCTGACATGCTTCTGCTAGACTAACCAGAGAAGTCATCTTAGATTTATTCTCCTCATGTTTCAAAACTTTCACTATGTTTGGGTCTTGTGAAGTCAGCAGATATCTGTGCAGTCCCATGATTGCAGATCTATACATGTAATCAATTTCAAGGAGGCTCACCCCTCCTTCCGAACAGGGACTATATAATCTTGGTATGCACTGATTTTTATAAATCATTTGATGAGCATGAAGCATCCTTCTTTCTTTCTTGTCTAATCTATCCAACACGTTTTAAAAGCAGTTACTCACTCCAAAATTATAAATTAGGATAGGAAGAGCAAATTTGTTTACAGCTTAAATTTTGTTCCTAGATGTCAGCACTGCTTTCAGGATTAACTTTAGTCTTCTAAAGTATTCTTTACTAAGTTGTATTAACGTGTTCATGTTTTATTGTTGATCCTTCATCAATTCCCAGATATTTAAACATTCCCTCTTGCTCAAGTTCTTTTATATCATACTCTTATCCCAAACTGATGTTTTCTTGGTGCTGCAGTTTTCCTGATTTAAAGGTTGCTTTTGCACATTTAGCAAGACCAAATGACATTCTTATATCATCTGAAAAAGTTTTGACAACTTGCAGTTGTGCTTTCATCTCCTCATCTGATGAGCTATACAGTTCTAAATCACTGGCAAAGAGAAGATGAGAAGTCTTTACACTTTGTTGTTTTCTAGGAGCCAAATTATATCAATGGCCTAAGCTGTTAAGTAGACAGTTTAATTGGTAAGGGCAAGATAGAATTGCAGCTATGACAAAGTATCACCCTGGAATATCCCCCTTTGAATTTTTATCCCTAGGATAATAATTTGTCCTTTATCATGGCTTAATTGCAAAGCAGTCTGCTATTGTTTAATGATTACTGTAATGTAGTTAGTTAGTCAGTGTAGGGTGTATCATACATTTTTAAGCACTCCTTTATCCACGAATATGGGATACTATTAAATGCGATTTTGTAGTCAATCCATGCCATACTTAGATTTTTCCCCTTTTTACAGTTCTCCACTATGACTTTATTTAACAACAAATTATCCTTTGTTCCATATGATTTTCGTTTATTGCCCCTTTGTTCTATTACCATAATTGAGTTTTCTTTGAAATTACTATAAACTCTATCAGCATCAGTTCCAATCCCATTTCATATCATGTACATTTAAACTTCTTATTTTTCTTTTACTTCTTCTGTCCAATTGGCATCTTTGTTATGTTCCGCAGGATCTTCAAAAATACTTTAAAATATATCTATTTCTTCTTATTTTTTTTGGTGGTATTTCAATTCCTTGTTTCCCACTTCTCTATAAAACTTTTTTTGAGTCATCAATAAATTGCTTATTTTGTATTTTTCCTTTGTATTTATGTCCATTTCCACCTGTGCTGAGATTTTTAGTTTGTTATTTGTGATAGTGCATAATAGATCCTGATCTATTCTAATACTATGCATTGCTTTTATCACGTCTATCTAAGTATTTTTGTTGATCTGTTCTCTCTTCTACACTCTTCTAACAATGACACTTCTTGCCTTAATTGCTTTATAGCTTTCTCTGATATTTCCATGATGGTATTCAATTTCTCCCCTTCCTTTTCCTCACTACCCTGTGTTCTTGTGGTAGAACTTTTATCAGTTATTCATTTAGCTGCACAGTAATATATCATGTTTACTTCTGTTATAGCACATGGATCTCTAAGAACAGTCCTAATTACTGTGTTCATTTGTTTTATCAAACTTCTGACTTTCGGGGCTTATTGACCTTCTGGAGTCTATTTCTTTCATTGATTTTAATTTGTCTATCTATGTCTGTTAAATCAAGCAACTCTTCTCTTAGATCATTTCCTGCTAAACTGAAGGCACATTTTTTAATTTTCCATTTCCTGCAGGCACTCTATAGAAAGTTATGTAGCATCTTCCTGTGGCACATTCTCTTTCAGTTTCATCCTGTGCCATCCTGACTGTGTAGACACGCAGATTGTCACTTACTCTATCTGAGACCATGCCATAGCAACAGATTTTTTAGGAGAGCCGGTTAGCATCCAGTCCAGGATGGTCTGTCTGGCAGCAGCTTTGCTGTACCTAATTGGACTAGTGATAAGATGGGTGATTTTATAAAGCTGGATATTGTTAGTTGGACTGTTGCAGTTAATTGATTGATTTATATGGGACTGTAGCAGAGATCCAACACAGGATGCCTTCAAGTATGATAATATTATTGGGAGAAGGTCTATTCCTATGATGTTTTTTTTATGATTATTTATTTTCAGGAGTGTTATCAGAATTTCAGGATTAGAAAAAGTTGAAATAGTTTGAGGGGGAGAGAAATGTAATTATTGTGCTTTTACTGAACAGCAGCTCTACCAACCTTTTATTTGGATTCTATCTTATTTTATAATACCATATCAATGTGGTTGTAGTTCCTCATTTTTTGTACCATGTTGCAGCTGCATTTCAGTGATTACAAGGAATCTGGGGACTGAGTAGTCACCCAGGCATGCATCTTAGGGCGTTTATCACAAATGCTTTGCATGTCAATATGATATAAACAGAGACAAGAGGATGGCTGAGGATCACTTTGGGTAGGAATGCTGCTAATTTGGGTGGGAGTAGGATGAGCTGGGCCTGGATTAGTGTGAAAGTCACCACTTAATATTATTGACATGTACATGTAATTTTGTGGGTAGAATGTTTTTGCAGGTTAGGCCTAGAGGTATGATAAAGTAGGAATCATTGTTTTAGGTAAATGTACTTGAATAAATGGATATACATGGGCTGACATAGATGGGGAGATGTCAATATGGAACAGGTTGTTGTAGTACAGTTTTGTATAATGGTTGTGCTGTTTGGGTGTGTATATGTTCATAGGTTGGTACTAGGCTATCAGCCCTAGGGCCTATATAAGCCTAGCCATATCAATTCCCTGGTTATTTCTTCCCAGAATATTTACTTTCCTGGTCCCCTGTCTAGCAGGGCGACTGACATGATCCCCGGGGTGAATTTCCTATCTCCCATCCAATTGTCAAGGTTTATTTTGGCGCACAGCTTGACATGTATGGGCAGTTTATTCCAGAATATGGAGAGTCTCTGGGTCAGGAAACTATCCCTCCAGCATGCTTTGTTCATTGTGATAACCAGGTTTAGATCCCTGGAGTGTATTGCTCTGAGGGTTGAGATTTCTTTAAGTGTAGCATGTCCAGCAGCACTGGGTTTGACATGGCCTTGTATGTCAAGCAGAGATCACTTCTGAGTAGGCGATATGCGACAGAGTACAGCTGGAGTTTTTTTTAGATGGTCAGCATAGGGCATCTGCTTTAGGCCTGTGATTCTTTTAGTGAGGTATTTCTGGACTTTCCAGTTGTTGCAGATGGCTTGTGAGGTACATACCAAATGGGGCATTGTACTCTATAATGGGTCTAATGAGGGATGAGTACAGTGAAACAATGAGCTCCTTTTTTTCGGGATGAAAAGCCCTTAGTGATGAGGGGTGCCACATAGAAGGATTTCCTGACTGTTGTGGCTATGTGGTTATCAAAAGTGAGACCACTGTCCACCTGTGTCCCTAAGTCCTTTATCACACTTTTGGTGTTTAGTGTGCTGTCACTTATGTCATAATTCATGGGCGCATGTTTTTTTCCCAAAGGGTATAACTATACATTTCTTGGCATTGAGCTTGAGCCCACAGCTCTGGCACCAAGCATCTGTTTCTGTAAGACCCTTTTGTAGAATATCTACATCATTTGGGGATTCAATAATAGCTCCCAGTTTGCAATCATCTGAGAACTTTGTTAGCCAGAAATCCCTTAGTTCTGGCCAGTACTTCAGAGAAGTAGATGCCAAACAAGAGCGGTCCCAGGACTGAACCCAGAGGTACTCCTCTTGTCACTTGTCTGGAGCTGGATTTTGAGTCGGCTACTTTTAAAGTGTGGGTTCTGTCAGTAAGCCAGTTAGCAACCCATCAAGTGATATAGGGATTAATGCCCAGCTTAGTAAGTTTATCTATGAGTCCAGAGTGTGGGATGGTGTCAAAGGCCTTGGCGAGGTCCAGATCGGCTGTGTGGCCCACCTTACCCTCGTCCATGGCTCTGGAAACTGATTCGAAGAAGTCAATCAGGTTGAGGAGACAAGATTGTCCCTTTACAAAACAAAACTGGGTGGGGTCCAGTGTTTGAGGGTTGCCAATGTCTTTTGTTTATAAGTTCCATAATAATGCGTTCTATAGCTTTGCAGATCAGGGTCATCAGACTGATGAGACGATAGTTCCCGGGATCCAAGGTAGATCCCCCCCTTGTGGAGTGGGATAACTGTAGCTGTGCACCACTCATTGGGCATGAAGCCTGAGGGTGAGGCTATGATTAAACATGACACTTAGGTGAGGTGCCAGTTCATTTTGTAGTTCATGTAGTACACAGCCTGGGATGTTGTCTGGTCTCATGGATGCTGTATTCTTAGCTTTGGAGAGATTATTACCTATGTGGCTGTGAGTACCAGAATTTGGCAATCTTTTGGTATTGAGATGGGCCCTTTAGGGGGTGAGAGGGGGTTAAAGTTGGCACTGAATCGATCTGCCAGGATATTGGCAATATCCTTGGGATCAGTATATTTAATGCCATTCTGTTGTAGCTCAGAGCAGATCTGAGCATTGCCATTTATATTCTTGTCATAACTATAGAATGCCTTGTGGTTGTCCTTGGAATCTTTGGCAGTTTTATTTTTGTAATTAGCTTTGGGGGATTTTATGAGGGATCTCAGCTTCTTACTGTAGGTGGCAAGGGAGTTTTTTGCATCCCGAGATTTTCCTCTTTTCTGCAACAGTTTCTTCCTTCTGTTGTATAGTTTGTTTATTGCAGGGGATCACCAGATTGGGTTCCTTTTTT
Organism: Protopterus annectens; assembly: GCF_019279795.1. NCBI lineage: Eukaryota > Metazoa > Chordata > Ceratodontiformes > Protopteridae > Protopterus > Protopterus annectens. Next base: position 166,512,806 of record NC_056729.1, read on the forward strand.
GGAGGAGACAGTTTTGGTTCTGTTTGAAATGGCATGATTTATGCATCAGTGGATGTGCTCGTACAGTGCCTTAGTGTAAGATTCATCAGTCAAACTTTCAGTTTACGTCTGCATGGATGTCATGAAGTTTGCCACTTCTGACTTGAGTAGCATGAAGTTAGCTTTGGAGAAGTTTTTTATGGAGGTTTCCCTAATGGGGGGTGGGGGTGGGATGTGGACGTCAAGGGTGATTAGCTTATGGTCGGACCTGACCAACGAGAGGGTGACCACTGGTGTGGAGCATCGATCTCCCATGTTGGTAATGACCAGGTCTAGGATATTTGAGCCCCTAGTGGGACTATGGATTAGTTGGTCCAGGGCGTTGGAATTTATGAATTCCAAGAACCGTTGGGCAAAGGTGTTGGTACCTGAGTTTTCCCAATTAATGGCAGGGTAGTTGAAATCACCCAGTATTAGGATGTTTGGTTGTATCCTAATATTATCTAGTATCTTAATATTATCTAGTATGTTTAGAAAGGTGTAGTGAGAATCTTGTGGCATGATGGGGGATCTGTAACAAGCTACAATTTGGATTGCAGTCTTACCTAGTATTAGTTGCATCTGTAGAATTTCAGATGCATTGTGTTGGGCAACTAGTCTGGAGGTGTGACTATTCTTGGTGAATATGGACACTCCTCCACCTTTAGTGCTTCGGTCCTGGTTTGGTGGGTGAAAAGTGTGGTAAGAGTTGTAGCCTGGTATTGCAGGGGGGATCTCTGGAGCCTTGAACCAGGTCTCAGTTACTGCACAGATATCGATGTTCTCCATTTTTAGGAGTGCCTCAAAAGAGTGCATCTTGAGGTTTAGACTTCTAGCATTGAGCATCATTACCTTCAGATTTTGCATGCTTGCATCTGTTACGGTGGTGGTTTTGTCCTTTGAGCCTTGCCTAAAAAAGGCACTATAGGGGGTGGCAAGAGCTTTAGCCAGTAACCTGAATCCCAGGGGCGACTAGGTTATAATTCATACCACACCTTTCGGCCACCAAACCCAGACCGAAACGCTAAAGGTGGAGGCATGTCCATATTCATTAAGGATATCCACACCTCCAAGCTAGTTGCTTAGCATAATGCATCCGAGATTATCCAAGTTCAACTAACTCTGGGCAAAACTGCAATCCAGATTGTAGCTTGCTACAGACTCCCCACCATGCCCCAGGATTCCCACTCCTCTTTTCTTGATACACTGGAAAATATTAAGGTACAACCTAACACCCTAATAATGGGTGATTTCAACTACCCCACTATTAACCGGGAAAACTACTTGTGTACCAACCCTTTTGCTCAACGTTTTGTGGAAATCATCAATTCCAATGCCTTGGATCAACTTATCCAAACCCCCACCGGGGCAGCAATATCCTAGACCTGGTAATCACCAACATGGGCGACTGGTGTCCCACACCAGAGGTCAGCTCCTCGTTGGTCAGATCCGACCACAAGCTAATCACCTAGACATCCACATCCTGCTCCCACCCCCCATTAGGAAAACAACCTTAAAAAAATTCTCCAAAGTTAACTTCACGCTTCTTAAGACAGAAGTGGCAAACTTCACGACACCCATGCAGATGGACAATAGAGGTACGACTGCTGAATCCTACACAAATACACTTTATAAGCACTTACACAAGTGCATGGATTGTGCTATCCCTAACAGAACCATGATGCTATCCTCCAAAAAAAGGAAGCCAATCTGGTGGTCTTCTGCCATAAACAAACTCTACAACAGAAGAAAGAAACTGTTGCAAAAAAAGTAAAATCCCATGATTGGAGGAACTCTCTGGTCAGCAACAGTAAGAAGCTGAGATCCCTCATAAAATCCTCCAAAGCTAGTTATGAAAACAAAATTGCCACTGATTCTAAAGACAACCACAAAGCATTCTATAGCTATGTCAAGAATCTCAATGGCAACACTCAGATCTGCCCTGAGTTATAGCACAATGACACTAAATATACAGAACCAACTGATATTGCCAACATCTTTGCAGATAGGTTCAGTGCTAGCTTTACCCCCCCTCATCCCATAAAGGGACCATCTTTATACCGGAAGAATGCAAAGTTCCTGTAATCACGGTTGCACATGTAATAACCTCACACTCCAAAGCCAAGAACACAGCATTCATGGGACCTGACAACATCCCAGGCTGCCTCCTACACAAACTACAGAATTAACTGGCAGCCCACCTAAGTACCATGTTAAATCATAGCCTCACTTCAGGCTTTGTGCCCTTTGAATGGCGCACTGTGACGGTTATCCCACTCCACAAAGGGGGGGGCCACAACAGACCCCGGGAACTACCGCCCCATTAGCCTGATGAGCCTGGTCTGCAAGGCCATGGAACATATCATCATGGAACTCATAAAAAAAGACAATGGAGATCTCCAAACTCTGGACCGCACACAGTTCGGGTTTGCAAAAGGCAGATTGTGTCTCCTAAACCTGATAGACTTCTTTGAAGCAGTCACCTAAACCATAGATGAGGGTAAGGTGATTCACACAGCCTATCTAGATCTCACCAAGGCATTCAACACCATCCCCCACTCTGGAATTATAGATAAACTCACTAAACTAGGTATAAATCTCTATGTCACAAGATGGGTTGCCAAATGGCTTACTGACAGAACCCACACTGTGAAAGTAGCAGACTCCAAATCAGACTTCAGACCAGTGACAAGTGGAGTAACACAGGGTTCAGTCCTGGGTCCTCTCCTGTTTGGTATCTACTTCTCTGAAGTACAGGCTAACACAGAAGATATTTGGCTAACTAAATTCACAGATAACTGCAAACTAGGAGCCATAATCAAGACTCCTAATGATGTGGACATCTTACAAAAGGGCCTCACTGAGACAGATGCCTGGTGTCAAAGCCATGGTCTCAAGCTCAATGCCAGAAAGTGCATTGTCATCCCCTTTGGTAAAAACTCTGTACCCATGAACTAGCACATAGGCGGTGGTCTACGTAACACTGAAAGTGTGATAAGAGACCTTGGGACACAGGTTAACAGTAGTCTCTCCTTTGATAATCACATTGCCACAGTGGTCAGGAAATTCTTCTACGTGGCACACTTCATCACAAAAGGTTTCTCATCCAGAAAAAAAGAGGTCTGTTCCCCTCCACTCATCACTCATTAGACCCATTATAGAGTACAACGCCCCTTTTGGTATGTACCTCACAAGACATCTACAGCAACTGGAAAGGCTGCAAAAATACCTCACAAAGAGGATAACTGGCCTCAAACAGATGCCTTATGCAGACCGACTCAAACAACCTGAGCTTTACTCCGTTGCATATCGCTTACTCAGAGGCAATCTCTGTCTAACATAAAAAGCTATGTGAAACCCAGAGCTGTTGGACATTCTCCACTTAAAGAAATCCATCCGAGCTACATGCTCTAGGGACCTAAACCTTGTCACCACAATAAACAGAACATACTGGAGGGATAGATACCTGTCCCAGAGACTTCCCATACTCTGGAACAAACTACCTATCTATGTCAAACAAAGCTCCTCATTAGCACTCTTCAAGAAAAATCTTGATGATTGGATGGGTAATAGGAAATTCATCCCGGGGATCACTTCTATGGTTCTGCTTGACAGGGGCACAGGAAAATAATTTTCTTGGGTGGCAAAGCCAGGGTAACTTTTTGGCTAGGCTTGTATAGGCTCTAGGGCCAATAGCCTAGTACCTACCTATGAACCTATGAACAAAATTCCCATCCTGCACAGAATCCAAAAAATTGCAAATGTATCTTTTATAATTGTGCATCCTGAAATCTTCTATCTTGACTGCGTCCTCTGTATCACTTAGTCTGCACATCTGTAACTTTTCCATAGCAGGACACAAGTTTTGGAACCTTTTATTGCCATCAGTCACATAAAAGGCTACATTATCCACAATACAATTAAAGATTCACTTATTTGATTATTCAGTTTGTTCTTGCTGTAAGATACCTAGATCTTACTCTTGGTAAAAGTAATTACCAAAATGCCATTTAATTCCATATTATTATAACTGTTACTGCTGTTATGTTTTGAGCTCTCTGCCAAAAGAACCATGTTCTAAAAAATAGCAAACCAAATCTAGTAAATCAAGCTTTTTTCAAAAAATGTAGATATTTGATATTGGGCTACTACAGATGTCAATGAGCAGGACCCAGAGTATAACTGCAGAAACTACAAAGTTCAAACTGCAGCCATTGCTGTGCACAGCCAAGATGTAAACTACAAAGTCATGATTGAAAAGGGTCATGACTGAAAATGTGCCTTTGTATTCCAATGCGCCTGCATATAAATGCACAAGCAAATAAATAACACTAAGAATAAAGGCTTATTGTAAGTGTTAGATGCAAAGCTGGTGGGAAAGGCAGGGAACTGCTGCTATTTATCTATAGTTGTGGCATCATATGTTACATGAAATCTGAATGATGAAAAAATCTCAGCAAGTCACAGTTATAAAAAGAATTTAAGAATACATGTCACCCCCCCAAGTAATATGACAATATTCAGTGTTTTTTCATGGTAGATAAAATGTATGAATTCAGTTTAAAAATTAGGAACATTTTTGAGCTTCAGAAAAAGAAAACATTTTTTTTTCTTATTCCTGAGGTGTCACCGTTATACAAAATATTATAATATAAAAATAATATAACATAAAATATTACTGTTAAGATATTGCACTTTTCAGTGGATGTCATTGCAGGTTAGAGTTCTCCTTCCTTTCTTATTTGTAGTGATTTCAGAGAAGGTAATAAGTATTATAGGTGGCTCAGGTGGGATAAACAATATGTATGGCGATTGCTTCGCCCACCAGAAATTAGACATGTGCATAGTTAAGAATAATAAATTGTAGTGCTTATAAAATCACACACCAGCAATGCATCTGCAGCACAATCAAATGAATGCCAGCTAAGAAGCATGACAAAGGCATTGCTTTTGGGGAACAGCCTCATACACCTCAGAATAAGGAGATGCTGGCACCAGCTGAACTTACTTATGTTATCAACGGCAGCTGCAGTGCTGCAGTGGATAGGGGTGTTGCCTCCCAGCAAGAAGTTCTCCAGTTCAATTCTTGGCTGGGGTGTCTTCTGTGCAGAGTCTGCATCCACCCTGCGGTCACATGGGTTTTCTTTGGTTGCTCAGGTTTTGTCCAACATTCCAAAGACACGCAGTAGATGGATTGGACACTCTAAATTGACTATAGGTGTGAGTGTGTGGGTGAGTGAGTGGTACAAATGAACTACAGCAGCAGGGCTAACCACCCGGCAGTGTAAACCTTGGATCGATATGATTGTCATTGTTGAAGTGAAACCCCAACCCCATGTGCAAAATGGGAAAAGGGGTTGAGGATGGATTGATGGATGGGTGGATGGATGGATGGATGGATGGATGGATGGATGGATGGATGGATGGATGGATGGATGGATGGATGGATGGGGGCACTGCATGCCAGGGAAACTGAAATTCCCAGCTGTAGCAGTTTTGGTTGACAAAGCACTGCCTCTAACACTTGCGATAGCGGTAATCAGAATATTCATTACTGAAGAAGTCTGACAATTAGATACATACACAAGCCAAGTAGTCAACTCATTTGTTAAGGGAAATAATTAATGCATTTATTGTATGATAGATAAAACTGTGAGTCTCTGTTTGGGGCACATCTCTCAAATGTCCAGAAGTTTGAAGACCGCTCTGATTCTGCCTCACTTTTTCCTTGACCATCATAAAACTTTTGATTTTCTGGAAAATTACTGAGGATTACTGTCAGTCAGTAAGCTTCTCCTTCTTTAGCTGCAAAACGTGTTCTTTTAACATTTTAAGTGATTAGCGTAAATCCCTGATTTTGGGTTTTTGTCTCACTGTTATTTTTGTCTTTATCAAGAATTTTTTAACAAAGAAGTGAGCGGTATGGTTTGTGAACTGCAGTGATATAGTAGTTGCTACAATACCTCATTTACTCCATGAATTGTCAAATAAGTGAAATAAAAATGAAAAAGTCAACCTTCTATCTTTCAAAATTGTAGGTAGAAAACTATATTATAAACTGGGGCACTTTCTGAGAGCAGGATCTGTAGGAGACTGCCCTTAGCATGGATCATGGTGTTTTTATTTCTGTAGGGAATCTAGAAAGAAAAAATGATGTGAAGAACAATTGACACAACTTGTAGGCAAAACTGTGTGAAAGGATCAAACGGAATTTGGCAAAACAGCAGCAGCGTGCAATATTTAGGCGAGATTTACTACAGATAAAAGAAAACAGTGCCCGTGTCTTATAAAGTCTACTTAATAGAAAGTGAAATACTTTCAAAAACAACAGCGAGAAGAGTATTTCACGTTCGTCTATGTAGCAAAGTCAGTGGCAGACATCAGTAAAAAGAAACTGCAAAGGCAGAAACAGCACCGGCCTGTGCTCTGGGTACTAGTACCACTGTATGACAAATACTGTGTGTAGTTCTGCAACCCCATCTCAGTTAGAACATGTGGCTGAGGAAATCCAATGCAGGAGCAGTGCAAGGCTACAGGTAAACCTTGTGAGGAAGGAGTACAAAATTGCCATGCACTCCTGGAAGGGAAAGACAAGGACAGAAACATATGACACAACTGAAATAATCATAAACCCTAATGAAATCAATTAAATTCTCAAGAACAGCAATTTTCTAAAACAAATAGAAAAATAAAGTATCAGATATGAAAATGAGGGTGGGATGATCTTAATGGCACTTTCTGACATATTTTGATAGCTATAATTGTGGATACATGAAACACCTGTCAAGATGGTGGATTAAAGGTTTACCTTTGAAAGGTTGAAAATCAACCTACCGAACAGCCCTTTGTGCGAACCGAAATGACGAAAACCGTCATTCCGAACTGCACCAAAGTTCAAAACTCAGCAAATCGAAAAGCAGATTCACTGATTTTCGAACTACAATTTCAAATACATATCGTAATGCAGAGGGGCAAGCCCCCCTGCGCCCCCCACACCCCCTATTTTATTATTCTAACTCCGAGGTCACACTACAGTGGAGAATGGGTCCACTTCCCGATCCCCACTATAGTGCACTCTGCACCCAAAATACCAAATCTGCAATGAGCCAATGTTAATGTGCATTCGCTCACTGCACATTCAATGCATTTTTTTCGCTTATACAAAAACTTGAAAACATACTTCCGCACAATTTTGATAATGTGCATTTCATGCTTTCAAAGGTACACCAGATTAAAACACTGTGGGGGAATTCAATCTGAAAAAAGAATGATCTGATTTTTTTTTGTGAGATGTGAGGAGGAAGAGAAACACAAATTTGTTTAACAGGAAAGTCCGACTTGGAACAAAGCCAATTTTCAGGGGAGGCCCGGGGAGAAATGCTCCAGACGCATGTCTTTTAGACATGGAAGGAAACTGGAGCACAAGCAGAAAACCCACACGAACACAGGGAGAATATGCAGACTCTGCACAGAAGGCACTCCAGCCGAGAATGAAACTGGAGAACCTCTTGCTGTGAGGCAACAGTGCTACCACTGCACCACTGCGCCATCAAATGCAAAATAGCTTATGTAGCCTGCAGCTTCTGCATTAGGCAAATTAGCTAGACTTATTCTTTCTGCATTCATAAGAAGTTTGTGTATATGTCAGAGATCAAATTATTAATGGACTGGTCTAAAACCAGGATATTTGCACAGTCCATGTGTGGGGCCTGGGGACAGACGTGAAGCAGGCAATGGGAAATTGCATTCACATAATCCTGTCCAACACTTTCTTTCTCTGAGGAGCTCCCTGCACCCTGTTATATAATATAATTAGGTCTGAGCTCAAGGTATATTGGGGAAAAGAGAATTTCTCTCACAGGGTACAAAATCACACAGTTGTCATTTGCACAGCCGTACTCAAACAGCTATTTATTGGACCAATGTCCTCTCCCTGTCAATGGTTACCGCATTTATTTTTTGTAATAGACTAACTAAAGTAGAGAGTTCTCTAATTTATTTCACTGTGAAACTTGAAATACAAACCTGCACTACTAAGCCATGGTTAATATTTTAATATGGATTAGAAAGTGGGAGGCATCAGTCAGCATTTATTCTAACTTCTTGGATATGCAGTATTCTGAAACAGTATAAAGCAGACATCCGGAAGACTAACAGTGCACTTCCAGGAGATAAGAGCAGCAGTGTTTAAATACAAGGTGACATCACATTAAAACAGCTATTCTCTAATCCTGAAAAGCATTTGGCTTATACTTAATTTAAAATATTATTCTCACTTAACAAATTTCAGTTCGGTTAACTGGACATCACCAAAAGCTATACCATTTTCAAAATATTAGAGTTAGCTTCGGTATCAAATGCAGATTAATACTTTGATGTCTGACTTGGATTTCTTTCCAGTATCTGTTTCAGTGTTTAAATTGCTAGATTTAACCTGAAGGTACAACATGTGCTGCAGCGTAGCTTGGAAAAAAGTCATATAAAAATAGCAATTTTTTGGAAGACAGCCAGGTATATGCACCAATAAATGCTTGAAGGCCTATGTCCATGACATTTACTTGAAAGTGAAAGTCATTTATGGACTTGTCAGTATACGCATTTTTTAAATGCTGCAGGAACGTTTTATTACTGGTACCTAAAAATGAGACATTTTTCTAATCAGTAGAACGCAGCAGTTTCACTTTTCTTTCTTTAAAAAGAGACAGAATTTAAGAAAATGAAAATGCTATAAGTTTAATTATGTTACCATAAGGTGAGGCAGCAAGAGAGTGCTTACCTTATTATTATAACTTACTGAAATATTTATTATAGCAAACTATCAAGTCAGATCACAAAACAAGACTTAATACATTATCACTGATTATCTTATGATGAAACATAGTCTGAACAACTGTCTAGTCAAATCTTTAGAATGTTTTAATCCCATATCCAATATTCCTACATTCTAATTAATGTTTGTAATTCTAAAACTCCTTGTTTAAATTTATGAAACGTTTATTATGAAAAATGTTGCAATCTATCTCTTCGACTGCTATTGATTTTTCTTAATATCATGCATGATCTTGGTGAAGGAGACAATGTCACTTGCTATATTTTTGTACTTATTATGAATCACCACATATTTGAAAGTTCCTTTATTAAAAATATATATAATTTATAAAACCAAATGTATGGCGATAGTTTTATGTTGAATTATATATCTGCTTCAAATCCACCCAATGCTCAGTAACAGCTAGCCCACAAATAGATAACTCAATATTATGTAGAATATTCATGAACAGTATGGCTATCATAGCATCTAGTCCGTGAACATCTCTGTCTACATTATCAAAGTAAATAATTTGATTGCCCATATTAACATATTGCAGTGTGATCTCGTTTGTGGTCTTGAAAGTATTCTTTTATTTTGCCTATATTTGGCATGCATATTGTAGATATATATTTGGTAGGCTTAGGTTCATGTGAACAAAGGATGATGATAGTCATTCTAATATATATGTGGACCTTTACTCCAACCTTTAGAACTGTAAGAATTTAAGTGCAATTTGTGGGGTATATATACTTATGCCAAAATGATTGTATCTCAAAAGATTACCTCTTTTGTAAGTTACAGAGATCTCAGCGTTACTATATAGGAGAAGTGGAATTTTGGGGGGGTGTTATCCCCACACCAGGGGTACAGGTGGGCTGGTCCCTTTCCAAAACAGATGTTAAATGTGTAACAGTGTCTTTTGAAGTTCACTGTTACCTGTGTTAAATAATACTTAATTGTTTTATATTTTCAAAACTCACATCACTGGGTCTCGAATTTCTGATACCACTCCAATAAGGACTGGTTAAGTTCACTGAAAGTGTGTCATTCTAAAGAGTAAAAATGTTAATGTTGTTTTGTAGTTGATAGTCAGTTTAATTGTTTGCTTATATATGTTTGCTTATATGAGAGGGGTTAGTGAGGTGTTTTGGAGATAAAGAAGTTTTCAATGTTACTGTGTCCAAAGAAGGAACTAACTTTCAATTTTGCTGGGTCACATATTGTAAGTATGTTATTAAACATCAAGTGCAAAGTTTTTTTTAATACAATTTACTTCTTCTATAATTATGCCCTCATCTTGTAATGTGGTTGTTTGTATTCTAAAATGTGTAGTTTTTACATTAGCTATTTCAGTGGACTTATATTAAAATTAATTAATTGGTGTATCTGTTTACTATATGCTGAGCAACTGCCCAACTACTTTCTGATTCCATGTCATCCAGCCCCACACTCTGATGATACAATAGAAGGGTGAAACAGTTAATAGTGGCTTGGCATGTTTCCTTTAGTTTGCAGTAGATTTGTTACCAGAATGTCACTCAGTCAGACAATAAATCATTAAATAGACACAGCTATGTTTAAGTGAAAGGTAACAAAAGTAAGATGGAACAGGATAAGATTCTTAGTCAGGTATATAATGTTTGGCATATGCTATAATAAACCAGATGTAAAAGTAATATATCACTGCCTGCCAATGATTTGATTGAGCACTGTTAAGGAAAAAACTATGGATGTCTGAATCACCTCACTGACAGCCCAGCAGTACAGTGAGTTTGTTTGTTATACCACAAGAAATTAGTGCTGGAAATAAACCATTTAGAATAATGTGTGCATCTGTTCAGATGAAGATGCACTTAAGTGATCATTCTATAGCAGGCAACTGCTTACTACAGTGTAACAGAGAGATGATTATTACAATGTGACATCTGCGTTATTGCACTGTATGCCAAGTACAATAAACTTTACTAGGACTGTATTTGTAGTGCTAGGACTGGTATAATGACATTCTGAAATTAGGAAAACAATAACTTAAGTGCATTCCTAGATCTTAACAAGACTTGTTCTTGCCATTAAGAGGCTTTTGTTAAGCACCCCTAAGTGCTGTTGGGTCTTGCACTAGGGAAGCAGTTAAGTTTACCTTTGCCTACTAGAGATTAGTCATAAACCAGACCAAAAGTTTGCCTTTGCGAACAGTTTATTAATAAGGCAATCAATATGCCTCTAATTTTGAATAATAGTCAAAAATAACATATTGAAATGTTAACAAGAAATAACAGTAAAGCAACCGAGGCAGTTGGTTGATGTCCCCAAGTCTGTTATGGTCTCTCAACCTATAGTAGAGCTGCGTACACCAAGCTCCTCAGACAGATTACCTTACACAGCAAAGCTGACTAGCACCTTTGAAATCATGACTCTTTAGTCTTCCTGACTTGTCAAACCAGAGATCACTGAGTTATCAAGGGGGGGATACGGGGGGGGGGGGTGAGACTGTGAGTAAACCCCCTGCTAAAGGAAAGTAATCTAATAAGAAAGGGTTAGTATCTGGAAGATGGTCTCTACAGACCAGAAAGATCAAGGGATGGTGGGAGTGGGTGTCTTTTGAGCCATCTGCTGAAGAGGTAAAAGCATCTGAAGAGGAGTTATATAAACCCTTCAAAGACTTGACCCCCTTAACAGAGACTTACATGGACAAATAGATTTCTGAGAAAGCTGATTTTCTCCACTAGAGATGAGTCATAAATAAGACCCCAAAGTTTGCCTTTGCAGCCAATTTATTGATAAGATAATCAAATTGCCTGTAATGTTGACTAATAGTCAAATATAACATATTAAAACATTAACATGAAATAAGCATAAAACAACAAAGGCAACCAATTGACATTCCCAAGCCATTCCAGCTCTGCTACCTATTGTTTGGGTACATAGATGACCGAGCTCATCAAATAGATCACCTTACCCAGCAAAACTGGGACTTAATACTCTTTGTACCTAAGGGAGTAGCCATTTGGTCTTCCTAACCTGACAAAGTGCAAGAGGCTGCTGAAATATAAAGAGGTGAATACAAATGGGAGTTGTGGCTACAAGGCAGCTGCCCACCAGTATGGTTTTGCATGTTGTCTCACCCTTCCCCCTTCACAGCTTCTTCTTTGAAATTTTAGTATACCTTTGGTTTTAAACAATCTGAAATATTGATGTAATCAGTAATCAGCAATTGATATTTTGGCTAAGTTAATCACTTGCACACAAATATAATTGTAGACTGAATAAGTCAAAACCCAAATCCTTTAATCGAATTTCCATCAGAGGCATATATGTCCTGGTCTGGCTTTGCTAAATCACTCTGCTCAATAACCTGGAAACTGAACTTGCAGCACAGACTACCTGGTGATTAATAAAGCATCTGCATAACTCAATAGCTAGCCTCTTCCAGGCAGCTTTCCAGTCAAGCCACAAAATGACCACTTTAGGATGTAGACTGTAATGGAGCCTTTCTCCGCAGGCCTCCACTGAAGATGGGCTTCTGGCCCAGTTTGGCTTTCCCAGTAAACAAATGTAAAATAAATGAAATGTGAAGGTCAGATAAAATTCTAGCAAACAGCATCTTCCTTGAGACCAGAATTAAATCATCACCCCAAAGGTGAATAATTAGGTTGGTGGCCTTGAATCAACTGGATAGCAGATGATATGAAACATCCCATAGCTAAAACCAGGATAATCCAGAGAAACTTGCCAAATGAGTTACTGAATCATTTGGATTCAAAAATCATTTAAAGTTGTTGGAGCACACTTTTGCTCTCAAGCCACTCCTGTGACAAAAGAGTGCCCCAAAAATTAGCTACATCCTCTTCCTGAAAAGTATATAACCCAGTTATTTTCCAATGTATGATGGGAAGGCATCAGATATCCATATACCCATACTTTTTGAGACTTTACTCAAATGTCCCTAAAAAGCAAGGTCTGAAGTCACACCAATGCAGAAGGAGTGTGGGGAGTAGCCTTAGATTGGAATGTCCTGCTGACAAAGGGTCTTGCTTAGCACATTAACTTCAAAGGCAGTAATCAATAGGCCAGGCCTACAGCAGAAAACATAACTAGGTGAATTCTGAGACTTCATCATAAAATTTGAGATTTGTGCACTTGAATTCTCAGATTTCTGATTAATTGGTTTCAGGGGATTTAGATAGTTTAAAGGAAAGGTTTACCAGCTTATGGTTTGACTTTTTCACTGAGGAAGTAACTAGGGGAGTTGTGCATGAAAATGCTACATGTATAATTACCAGGTCAAGATTATTTTGTCTTTTAGATGGACAAGTAAAAATCTGGCAGGAAGAATGCAGAGTCTCTGTAATCACATTTATGCAGGTAAAAGCTGCACTCTCTAAAACCAAAAACATAACATTCATGGGACCGGACAACATCCCAGGCTGCGTTTTACACGAACGTCAGAACAAACTGTCTCCCCACCTAAGCACCATGTTCAGTCATAGTCTCAGGTCAGGCTTTGTGCCCACGGAATGGTGCACAGCAACAGTTATCCCACTCCACAAAGGGGGAGCCACCACTGATCCTGGGACTTATAACCCCATTAGCCGGATGAGCCTGGTCTGCAAGGCCATGGAGCATATCATCATGGAACTCATAAACAAAGACATTGGTAACCTCCAAACTCTGGACCTCATGCAGTTCAGGTTTGTGAAAGGCAGATCATGCCTTCTGAACCTGATAGACTTCTTTGAGGCAGTCACCAAAGCCGTAGACGAGTGTAAGATAGTTCACATAGCCTATCTTGATCTCACTGAGGCTTTCGACACCATCCCTCACTCTGGAATTATAGCTAAACTCACTAAACTAGGTATAAATCCCTATGTCACAAGATGGGCTGCCAAATGACTCACTGACAGAACCCACACTGTAAAGGTTGCAGACTCCAAATCAGTGACAAGTGGAGTACCACAGGGTTCAGTCCTGGGACCTCTCCTGTTTGGTATCTACTTCTCTGAAGTACAGGCTAACACAGAAGGCCTCTGGCTAATGAAGTTCGCAGATGACTGCAAACTAGGAGCCATAGTCATGTCCCCAAATGGTGTGGACATCGTACACAAGGGCCTCACTGAGACAGATGCCTAGTGTCAGAGGCATGGCCTCAAGCTCAATGCCGAAATATGTGTTCTCATCCCCTTTGGTAAAAACTCTGTACCCATGAACTGCCACATAAATGGCAGTCTACTTAACACCGAATGTGTGATAAGAGACCTTGGGACCCACGTGGACAGTAGTCTCTCCTTTGATAATCACATTGCTACAGTAGTCAGGAATTTCTTCCATGTGGCAGACCTCATCACAAAAAGGTTCTCATCCAGGAAAAAAGGTCATTGTTCCCCTCTACTCTGCACTCATTAGACCCATTATAGAGTACAACGCCCTTTTGGACTGTACCTCACAAGACATCTGCAGCAGCTGGAAAGGCCACAGAAGTACCTCAGAAAGAGGATTACTGGCCTCAAACAGATGCTCTACACTGACCATCTCAAAACACTCCAACTTTATTCTGTAGCATATTGCCTACTCTGAGGAGATCTCTGCCTAACATATAAAGCTATGTTAAACCCAGAGCTGTTGGACATGCTACACCTAAAGAAATCCCAATCCCTCCGAGCTACATGCTCTAGGGACATAAACCTTGTCACCACAATAAACAGAACATGCTGGAGGGATAGATTCCTGTCCCAGAGACTTCCTATACTCTGGAATAAGTTACCCATCTATGTCAAGCAAAGCTCCTCATTAGCACTCTTCAAGAAAAATCTTGATGAGGGGATGGGAATTAGGAGATACACCCCGGGGATCACTTCTGTGGCTCTGCTTGACAAGGGCACAGGAAATTAACTTTCTTGGGTGGCGTAAGCCAGGGAACCTTGTTGGCTAGGCTTACATAGGCTCTTGGGCTGATAGCCTAGTACCTACCTATGAACCTATGGTCCATTATATTTTTACTTGTTAGGCCTAAAACATCTGAGTCTATCCATCATTGATGGAATATGTATTTCAGTCAGTTGATGGGCAGATAAGTCTCTAAGAATGATGAATTCTTATTTAAAGGGAATTAATCTATGTTGTCTAGGAACCTGACATGAGCTCCTGGGATCATGGAAGGGGTCCTGCAACAGAGGATAAAAGTATGCTTTATTTTGTTTAGTGTGATCTAAAGCTTGATCAGTTTGATTTTTTGGGGTCTGTAGGAATCTGTCAAGACATGATATGGTCTCTGACAAATGTTAATATAGTACCACAGTTGACACTGGGTCTGAAGGCAGGCTAAACACTAAACGTGGGTATGACAGGAGTGTTTTCTGGGCATTTAAACCAGCTTTCAATGATTACACATACATGAATGCATTTCAAATGCAAGATGGGCAGGGAAGGTTTTAGGCAATATTTTTTTTAATTTTATTTTATTTATTTATTTAGCATTTGTTTACTGGGAAAGTCCAACTTGGAAGGAAGCCATTTTTCAGTAGTAGCCCGGGGTGAAATGCTCCAGATGTCTTTGAAACATGGGAGGGAACCAGAGTACCAGGAGGAAACCCACACAAATGCAGGGAGGACATGCAGACTCCACACAGAAGGCACTCCAGCCAAGAATCAAATTGGAGAACCTCTTGCTATGAGGCACCAACACTAACTGCTGCACCACTGTGCTGTCCACAATATGCACAAGACTTTCATCTACAAGTGCAGGCCATCCTTTGCAAAGCATGTAGGACTGTCAAGCATATTGTTCCATGCAGACACATATTGTAACCCCAAGTTGTTCACCCTCACATGCATGTGCTGCCATGTCTTAGTTATATTTATCTGGCACAAGGGTCCTTAGGGTACTTGAGATGTCTGATATCCTTGTACCTGAAGGACAGCTCATGGTTAACTTATATTTGTCCAGTAATTTGTGTATCACACTCTGGAGTATATATATATATATATATATATATATATATATATATATATATATATATATATATATATAAAGACATGCATGCGTAAATGGGCGTACCTTCCTTGAAGGTTGAACGTCGAGCTGGCACTTTGGCGTTTCATAAAAATCTACTGCCAATCATTAGCAGAATGGAGTTCCTCTGTGGCGACCCCTTACCGGGAAAAGCTGAAAGACAAACAAACATATATATATATATATATATATATATATATATATATATATATATATATATATATATATACATATATATATATATATATATATATATATATATATATATATATATATATATATATATATATATATATATATATATATATATATATATATATATATATATATATACACACACATATATATATATATATATATATATATATATATATATATATATATATATATATATATATATATATATATATATATATATATATATATATATATATATATATATATATATATATATATATATATATATATATATATATATATATATATATATATATATATATATATATATATATATATATATATATATATATATATATATTGGGCCAGATTCAGGAAGGCTTACACGGAGTTCAAGAGTAGTGTAAGCCTCCGTGTAAGCCTCCTGATTCAGGAACAGCCCAAATCTCCGTGTAAGAGACAGCTAACACGTCTCTTACATGGACTGGGCGTGGAAATGCTCAATACCTCATTTGCAGCTCAAAGATATGCAAATGAGGTATTTGAGCGATCCACGAAGCAGAAACCAGTCCGTGTAGCGGACGTGTTAGCAGAAATGTACTCAGCTGACGACTGAGTATATTCCTGCAAAATTAAAACGGAGCTATGTCAGCTCCAAATAAAGGGTGCATATGTTTAATTAAGCATGCCAATGGCCAAATATGTGGCCATTGGCAGGAAAAATGTTGCAAAATAAGTTATATAACTTTTTTTTCACAGGATTTATGTGTTTAACTGCAGCGCACACCCGCGCTACCTAAAACTGAAAACCGAAGCTTATAAACCCACAATTGTGGGATTTATGTATTACATGAAATGTCAATGGAGGGACTTGCAGACCAAAAACAATATGGCCTCCGTTTAGTGGTTGTCAAGGGGGGGAAGCTCCGTGTAAGACATGTAACTAGTCATTACTAGGCAATCCCATGTAAATGAGGGTTACAATACTGAATCACACTGCCACATAGGTAATGAGCACTTTCTGAGTAGTGTAAGACTTAGAGAAGGGGGAGGAACAGAGTAAGAGGTAGGTGACATCACGGGGAGGGAAGGATAGAAAGAAATGTACCAGATTGGAGGGCAATGTAAGGTAACAGATGACAGACAGACATCAGGGAGGGAGGTGTGTCTCAACAGAACACTAGGAAAGTCAAGATTTTGAGGGTATACGCTATCCCTACACTCAAAGTTTCTTGATATACGTGCATCTTGGCGTGTGCTAGCGTGTAAGGCAGGTTCAACATGTGGGGCGTGTTGCAAACTGTTTACAACGGTTTCTTGTGGCGTGCGTGTTGAAGGCAGTGTGCGGGCGTTTTAGCATGAATCAGCCTAGCTAACACCGTGTAAGGATGTGTGCGGCGTGTAACACCGTGTAGGGATGTGTGCAGCGTTTAAGTGACTGTGGCGTGTTTAAGCTGGTGTGCACATTGCTCCCCTTCAGGAAACAGAGAGGAAACAGGAAAAACCAAAATACAGGAAACTGCCAGGGAATACTGCTGGAGTTAATTGGTGGAAACAATTGGAAGCAGGCAATTATGCAGACAGACTAGAAGCCCAACCCAGCACTTAAAACACTGCAAAGAGCAGTGCAGGCTGTTTCTCACAACAGATACTGCAAGAAAGTAAGCTATCAGAATTGAAAACTGAAAAAAGCTGAACTCAGAGCAGAAATGCTAGGGGCTGCCATAGCTGTTATAATCAGACATAGGCGAATTGCTGAGGGTGGTGATAATGCAGATGCTGACAGACAACCCAGAGTGAGGAGAAGGAGAAGAGTATACAGGCCCAGGGTCACCTACCATGGGTTACATGAGCTGGAGATAGTAGAGCTATAGAGTGGACAGAGAGCTCCTGCAGCAGATTGTTGAGCTGTGCAGGCCACGCCTCACACACAGAACCAACAGAGGGGAACCCATCCCAGTGGAAACCAAGGTATGTGTTGGCCTAAGAATACTAGCAACAGGTACCTTCCAGAGACCAACTGGCGATATGATGGGGATATCACAGGCATCAGCCTCCAGGGTACTGCACCAGTTCCTGGATGCCATGTCACCACATGTCAGTGATCATATATATGTCCCTAATGACCGTGAGGTTGTGGCCAGCAATATCGTCTCTTCCAGCAAATAGCGGGATACCCTGAGGTGCTGGGTGCAATAGACTGCACACACATATGCATCAAAGCACCAGCCGGTGGCGGGTAGAGTCTACATTAACCGCAAGGGATACCCCTCCATCAACTGCCAGGTCGTGTGTGATTCCCAGGGCATAATAATGAATGTGTGTGCTGGCTGCCCTGGGAGCTACCACGATTCCCACATCTGGCATCTGGCGCAGCTGTACCAATCATTTGCCAATGGGGACTTCCCACACGGACACCTAGTGGGGATGCAGGTTATGCACTTGAGCCGTGGCTGATGACACCCATCAGAAATGCACACACACCTGAACAGGAGCGCCATAATGAGGCACACGCACAAACACGTAATATCATAGGCGTGTGTTTGGGCTGCTCAAGTCACTGTTCCGGTGTCTGGACACATCTGGTGGAGCTTTGCAGTACACACCAACTACATGTACCCAAATGATCATGATATGTGCTATGCTACATAATATGATCCTGCGGAAACAGCTGCAGCAGGACCAGCACAGGGCTGGGCCAAACATCCCCACCATTGCCAAGGCCACCACAGGCAGGGGTGACTCGGAGGAGGAACAACCTGACCTTGTCCCAGTAGGCAGAAGGAGGCGTGCCCAGTATGCCCTGGCCTTGGCAAAGAGGCAACATAGCACATATGCTTGGTCAGTAGGAACACTGGGACTGATACCGCTCTGACTCACTCATACAGTAACAGGGATGCCTAACATGACACAACCTGCTTCCAAACGTACAGGGAGTGTAGTATGTGTATCCGACAGAGGTGGCCCTGCAGCACCACCTGAGGCATGAATACCATGTGTTAAGTAATGTAATATCATGTACAATATGCACACCTGAGGACCCCAACTAACATCCATATCCATGCATATGACCCTGCGGAAACAGCTGCACGTCATACAGTGATGTACATGTGCAAAAACATGGAACAAGATACAAAATGAGGGTGACTAGCAATAAATAGCATGGATAACCACACACCCATGTTTGTACCACAACAAGAAGCAACATGGAATAGCCATGGTCAAAAACCAATGGCTAAAACCGACTACTACTATATAGCCTGCTGCAGACCACTGTCCTAATAGCAGGAACTGCCCCAGGCCTATGTCCATAGGTTCATAGGTTCATACTAGGCTATCTGCCCTAGGGCATTAATAAGCCTAGCCCAGAGTTTTGTGGCTTCTGCCACCTGCAAGTTGATGGATAATATGCCCATTATTTTGCTGTGCCTCTGTCAAGCAGTGATACTGAGGTTATCCCTGGGGTATACCTGCAATCTCCCATCCATTGGTCAAGATCTCACTTGAACAAAGCCAGTGAGGTGCTCAGCCTCACATGTACCAGGATGTTGTTCCACAGCATATGGACTCTCTGGGTGATGAATCTGTCCCTCCAGCACATCCTATTAATATCTGTGTTGAGGTTTAGGTCCCCTGCCCTTGTAGTTCTGATGGATGTAGAGGTCTTGAGGTGAAGCATGTTCATTAATTCTGGGTTGGACATAGCCTTGTATGTCAGGCACAGGTCACCTCTGAGCAGTCAGTAAGCGACTGAATACAGCTGGAATTCCTTCAGTCGGGCAGCATAAGAAATATGTTTGAGACCCTTTCACCTCCTGTCGAGGAATTTGTGGGCCCATCCAATCTGAATGGGGCATTGTATGCAATCATTGGTGTGATGAGTGATGAGTACAGGGGAACGATGACCTCCCTTGATCTAGATGTGAATCATTGCATGATGAGGTGGTCAATGTAGAAGGCCTTCCAAACTACCCTGGCAATGTGAGTGTCAAACAAAGGTCACTGTCAACCTGGGTGCCCAGGTCCCTGATAACCTACGTTGTGCTTAGAGGATTGCCACCTAGATGGGAAGTAGTGGTAACCTTGTTCTTCCTGAAGGGTATGGCTATGCATTGTTTAGTGTTTAATGTAAGGCCATGGCCGTGGCACCAGTTATCTGTGTTTATGAGACCCTTCTGAAGGATGTCTGTGTCAGATGGGTTTCCAACTATGCTTCCCAGTTTGCAGTCATCTTCAAACTTTGTCAGCCATAATCCTCCTGTGTTTGCTCGTACTTCTGAAAAGTAGATACTGAACAAATGTGGGCCCAGGACTGAGCCCTGTGGGACACCACTTGTGACAACTCTGGAGTGTGAACTGGCACCAGCAACTTTGACCCTGTGTGTTCCGTCACTTAGGCAGTTTGCAACCCATGCTGTGATGTATGGGTTCACAATTAAGCTGGTGATGTTTTCAATGATACCTGAGTGGGGTATTGTGTCGAAAGCCTTTGCCAGGTCAAGGTAGGCTGTGTGGACTGCCTTGCCCACGTCAATGGCCTGGGTGAGTGTTTTGAAAAAGTCAACCAAGTTTAAAAGGCATGATCTGCCCTTGACAAAGCCAAACTGGATTGGATCCAATGTCTGCAAGTCCCCTATGTCTTCATTTAGAATTCCCATTATGATCCTCTCCATAGCTTAGCAGAACAGGCTTGTCAAGCTGATGGGATGGTAGTTTCTGGGGTTGGTGGAGGCACCTCCTTTGTGAAGTGGGTCCACCATTGCTGTATGCCACTCCTTGGGAACATATCCTGAGGTGAGGCTAAGATTAAACAGCTGCCCTAACTGCGGGTGTAATTACTCATTGAGTTCATGGAGCACACAACTGGGGACACCATCTGGTCCCATGGATAAAGTGTTGTCTGCCTTGGATTGAGCAGTTCCCACCCCAGCAGTGGAGATGTTTGGGGGGCTACAATCCTCTGGTGTACATACCCCCCCCAGTTGGGGGGGGGAGAAATCTGCACTGAACCTGTCAGCCAGTATGTTGCCAATGTCTGTAGGTGCAGTGATATCAACATCATTCTGAACTAAGTCTGAGCATATCTGGGAGTTTCCTCCCAGGTTTCAAACATAGGTAAAAGGCCTCATGATTGTCCCTGGGTCCTGAGTGGGTTTACTCTCAAAACATGCCTCGGATGATTGTATGGGGGAACCCAGTGTTTTACTCACAATGAGCAGGGGTGTCTTTCCCCCTACGGATTACGCTCTATCTTGTAGTAGCTCCTTCCTTGTGTTGTACAGCTTGTTTATGGCTAGGGTCCACCAGACTGGATGCTTGCCTGTGGTACAAAGAGTCATTATTATTTGGGATTGCCTGAACCATGCAGTCCTGGAGGTGCTGGTAGAAGGCATTTCTAAGTGATACAGTGGCTTGGGTAATGGTGTCCGCTGGCCTGGGGGCCTTGAAAGAGACCACACCAGTCCTCAGAAATGTGAAGTCAGCATTTGAGAAGGTCTTCACCGTTTCTTTTCCCATCTGGGGTGTGGGTGGGATGTGGACTCCCACTGAGAGTAGTCCATGATCTGATCTCACCAATGATGGGTATCGTCTGGTGTTGAACAGTGTGACCCCATGTTCGTGATGATGTGTTCTAGTATGTTGCCTCCACTTGAGGGGATTGGGACCAGTTGTTCCATGGCATTTCAGTGTATGAACTCTTGGAACCTTTGTGTTAGAGTGTTGTGGCATGATTAGTGATCCCAGTCTATATGTGGATAGTTGGAATCACCCAGTAGGATGGTGTTTGGAGATACATTTATCCCCTTCAGTGTTTGCAGGATAGCTGTGTGAGGTACCTGAGTTTGAGCGGGTGGCATGTAACATGCTACAAACTGCAGAGCAGTCTTGCCTACGGTCACTGGCACCTGGATGGTCTCCGATGCATCGTGTGTTGCCACCAACCATGAGGTGAGGGTGTCCTTGATGAATATGGACACCCACCATCCTTCTTGGTGTTGTTGGGATGCTGGTGCGGAATGCATGATATGAGGTAACACCCGATAGTGCCGGGGTGCTGTCAGAAGCTGTGAACCAGGTTTCAGGCACAGCACAGACATCAATGTGCTACATACTGAGAAGGGCATAGAGTGTGTGCAGCTTGAGGTTGAGACCTTGGGCATTAAGCAGCATTAGCCTTAGTGTCTTTCCTTTACTGTGTTCTAGGGTGGTAGGTGTAGAATCTGAATCTTGCATAAAAGCAGCACAATGGGGGAGGCGAGAGCACCATCTGGAATCCGGAAGCCCAGGGTGACAGGTGCAAGCCGTCCCTTGCAAATCACCGTGGCCTGTCCAGCATGTCATCCCAGGCAGACAGACATTGGACCCCCTTAGAATGACACCATAGTCTAAGCAAAATACTACAGCTGATCATCTTGTCTCTGTTTATGTGGCATCATACTTGGTGAAGGTAGGATACTGCCGAAGGTCAGGGTCATACCTGCCTGGCCTACATAATCAGAGGGATCCTCTATGTCTCTTTCCATGTAGTCCAGGGAGGTACATCTCAGGTCGTTCACACCAGCATGGATTATGACTGGGTCAGACCTGTACTTGCAGTTTAGTGACCTGAGTGCTTGCATTATGTGGTGGATTCCAGTGCCCAATAGGCAGCTTACTGTGACCTCCTCTGTACCTGATCTGGTGAGTGGGACATCAGTGTGTCTGACTATGGAGTCACCTATGACAAGTGTGTCTGGCATTGTGTTTGGCCTTAAGGGCTGTGACTGTTTGGCACACCGACTCTGTGGTCAATGTGTTGCATGTGCTGTGCCCTGTGGAGGCAGTTGTGTGAGTGTCTGCTGTGGTGGCCACCGCCATTCTGGTAAACTTCTGATCAGAGCCTCCGCGAGTGTCTCTGTGTGTCTATGTGTATGATCTTAAGTTGTGACAGTGCCATGTGAGACTGGATTAAAGATGTGTGTGTGGTTACCTTCACCCTCTCTCTGGTCTTGCTAGTCCTATGTTGAGAGAGCTCAGCCTCCACTTTGGCTATATAGTTGCATCTCTCACATGTATGTGTGTTTTATGGCAGAAGGAGAGGGTTGTCAGTGTACATGAGGCAACTGTAACAGTGCCTCAATATTCCCAGGTTCACCAGCTGAGCAGGAGAGGACACTAGCAACTGATCCCTAGACATGCTAGAAGGAATAGACAAAACAATGTTGGAATACAGGGAGATATCAAGCCCCCAAGCCACATCATACTGTTTGATTGACAATAGCTACACATACACGGTGTTTCATAGTGTCATAGTGTACTACTAGGCTATCTGCCCTAGTGCATGTATAAGCCTAGCCATAGTGATGTGGCTATTGCCACCCCTTATAGTGGTAATAAGTGTACAGAATAGATTCTGAATATTGTGCCTCTGACTTAGTAGTGACACATTATGACCCCTTACGTAATTGAATAACATGACTGTGTCTCTGTCTAGTCTGTGCCTCCGTCTCATATGCAGTTGTCCAGATGTCTCCTGAAGAGAGTCAGTGAGGGACTCTGTCAAACATGAACTGGGATACTCTGCTAGAGTGTGAGATGCCTCTGAGTTATGACTCTGTCCCTCCAGCATGTCCTATACATGTATGTGCTGAGGTTCAAATACTCAGCTCTCATGGCTCTGGTGGATTTGGATTGCTTGCAGTGGAGCATGTCCACCAAATCCTGATTGGACATGGTCTTGTATGTCAGGCATAGGTCACCTGTAAGTATGCGGTATGACACTGAACAAAGCTGGACTTCCTCTATTCTGGAAGCATATGACATGTGTTGAAGAACCCTGATCTTCATGGTAGGTACTTTTCGGGTGCAAAGGTGCAAAAGGCAGGATCTGCCCTGTACAAAGCTGAACTAGGTGGGAACAAGGGTCTGTAGGTCAGTAATGTGTCTGTGTAAGAGCTCCATGACTCCTCCCATATCTTTGCAGACAAGGCTGGTTAAGCCTGTGTGGTGGTAGTTGCCATGGTCTGTGGAGGCATCTCCCTTGTGTAGTGGGACCACTGTTGCCGTATGCCAGTGTTCAGGTACATATCCTGTAGCAAGACTAAGGTTAAATAGCAGTTGTATATATGGGTCCAGCCCTTCTGGAGTTCACATAGCATGCAACTGGAGATACCAGCAGGTCCCATGGATGCTGTGTACTTGTCTTTGCTGAGTGTGGCTCTCACATGGACATCCAAGATGACAGTGAGGTTACATACAGCAGTGATAACTATCTTGTTTTGGGGGTGAGGGAGGGTAAATCGCACTGAAGCTGTCCGGCGGAATGTTGCCAATATCTGTCAGGTCACTGGAATATATGTTGTTGTGTACCAACTCTGAGCATATCTGAGGGTTCACAACCAGGTGTCTGACATAACTGAAGAAAGCAGTGTGGTTACCTTCATTGTCTTTGGTGATTTATGTCCCCAAGTTGACCTTGCATGTCTTTATGAGATAATGTAGCTTTCTACTAGTGCTGATCACAGCTGTCTTCCCTTTTGGAGATGTAGCTCTGTCTTGCATTAGTAACCCTCATCTGTCATACAGTTTGTTTATGGCTGGGGTCCACCAGACAGGACACTTTCCCTTTGTGGAGAGGGTCCTGTTTTCAGTTAATGATTGTATGGTCCATGCTGTCTGACATCTAGCTAAGGGGAGGTCATTCTGGTTCTGCAGTTATCTTTCATCAGCATTAGAAATGACCACAACAGCCCCTGTGGGTGTACCTCATGCACACACATCCAGCACCTGTAAAGTCCACAACAGTACCTCACCAGGAGTATGACAGAGCTGGAACACATGTAATGTGTAGTCTGATTAAACAGAGTGCAGCTCCACACACTGCCATGCTGTCCACCCAGATGCAAGCTGTGCCTGATGTAGAAAGCCATGTCCAAGCTGGAATCAATGCACATGCTGCACCTTGTACAATCTGAATGGCAGGGAGCTATGCACATGAGGGACCTGAACCCCAGCACTGACATATATAGGACAGGCTGTACTGCATTATCAAAACACAGAAGCCACCCCACACATGAGTAAACTACCAGTACAGGTTGTCCATAGAGACACTGGTTGAGTCCCTCAACAGGAATCCTAATGAGTGGATGGGAGATGGGAGGTTTACCCTGGGTATCAATGTTATGTCACAGGTAGACAGAGGCACAGTATACTAAACAAGACATATGACATGGCAAACTACGCACAATGTGTTGATGGACAAACACATTCTCCGACTAGCATTAGGTCAAGATACCTCTTGAACACAGCCAGCAAGGTGCTCTGCCTCAAATGGACCAGGATTGTATTCCACAGCATAGGAGTCTCCGGTGATAACTCCATCCCTCCAACATGTCCAACATACATCCCTGCTAAGGTGTAAGTCACCTGCACTAGTGGTTCAGGTGGATCTTCTGAGTCTGAGGTGGAGCATGTCCATTAATCTCTGTTTGGACATGGCCTCGCATGTCAGGCACATGTCACCTCTAAGCAGGTGGTATGTGAGTGAATAGAGTGTGAGTGTCTTCAATCTGGCAGCATATGACAGCTGTTGGGGTTCCTAGATCCTTTAGGTGGGGACAGTCAGGGTGTCTCCAATTGCTGCAGATGTTGGGTGAGATACAGCCAGAATAGGGCATTCGACTCGATCACCGGTCTGATAAGTGAAGAGTACAGGGAACAATGACCCACTAGATCTGGATGTGAATCCCATCCTGATCAGGTGGGCAATGTAGAAGGTCTTCCTAGCCACTTTAGCAATGTGAGTCTCAGAAGAATGGCGACTGTCAACCTGGGTCCCCAGGTCCATGATAACCTCCTCTGTGCTTAGAGGATTGCCACCTATATGGTAGCTTGGGGTCACCTTGCTTTTCCTGAAGGGTATGTCTACACATGTTGTGCACTTTGACTTCAGGCCATGGCCCTGGCACCAGCTATCAGTTACTGTGAGTCCCTTCTGAAGGATATCTGTGTGTGATGCACTGTCTACTATGGTGCCCAGTGTGCAGTCATCTGCTAACATTGTCATCCAAAGTCCTCCCATGTTGGCCTGTACTTCTGGGAAGTACATGACAAACAATGGGGCCAAGGACTGAGCCCTGTGTGACACCACCTGTGACCAGCCTGGAGTCTAACATAGTGCCAGCAACTCTAACCCTGTGGGTCCCGTCCTTAAGCCAGTTTGCAACCCATCTTGTGACATATGGGTTTACATTTCAGTTGTTAGGGTTTTCCACAATACCTGAGTGGGGTATTGTGTTGAAAGTGTTTGCAAGGCCAAGGTAGGCTGTATGGACTGCCTTTCCCCAACAATGGCCTAAGTGACCAATTTGAAGATGTCAACCCAGTACAAAAGGCATGATCTGCCCCTGACCAAGCCAAAATGGGATGGGTACAATGTCTGCATGCTCCCTATATCTTTGTTTATGAGCTCAATTATGATCCTCTCCATAGATTTGCAGACTACACTTGTTAAGCTTATGGGGCAGCAATTAACAGGGTCTGTAGAGGCACTGCCTTTGTGCAGATGTGCACAACTGGACCCTAACCAGGCTGTTGTGCACACTATGGAAATGTAAAGCAGTGATAGGACTAAAGCCCAGGATACTGACCACCACAGTGAAAGTACTGAAACACTACACTAGACAGTGCTACAGTGTTAGGTCAGTATGAGCGGATGTTGACAATTGTGTGCAAAGTATCCCATGCAAAACCTGCAGGCACAGTATACTCCCTGTTTTGTTCACACAAAAAGCATTCGGACAGTAACTACACAACATGGCACAGAACACACAACCATAAACTGGAGGTATTTGTTGAAGGTCACACTCATCCACAAATGTGATGGGCTGCAGAGTTCAACATATGTAAAGCCCACACTGGGCATGCTCACACACTTAGATAAATGAGACATCTTTCACACAACATGCCACGGGAAGGCTGAACTGGGCATGCTCACACACTTGGTCCAAATGTTACCCCTAGCAAATGTGAAAACACACCAGAGGATGCTCATCCCCCTTTCTAGACACTGATCATGTAAGCACCCTATAAGTATATTGGAGAAAAGGATTCTCTCAGTAATCTGAATAGCACGCCATGCTAATGTGTCTGTCTGTAGTGTCATAACATAGTTAGGTAGGGGTTTGAATCCAGCAGGTGGCAAGTGTGTGTGAAGGGGGGTGAGTGTGTGTGTAAGTGTGTATGAAAGAAACATCCCTTTTGGCAACTGGGAAAACACACCAGAGGATGATCATTCCACTTTCTAGACTCTGATGATGTCAGCACCCTATAAGTATATTGGAGAAAAGGATTCTCTCAGTAATCCGAATAGCGTGCCGTGCTAATGCGTCCGTCTGTAGTGTCATAACATAGTTAGGTAGGGGTTTGAATCCAGCAGGTGGCAAGTGTGTGTGAAGGGGGTAAGTGTGTATGAAAGAAACATCCCTTTTGGCAACTGGGAAAACACACCAGAGGATGATCATTCCACTTTCTAGACTCTGATGATGTCAGCACCCTATAAGTATATTGGAGAAAAGGATTCTCTCAGTAAACCGAATAGCATGCTGTGCTAATGCATCCGTCTGTGGTGTCATAACATAGTTAGGTAGGGGTTTGAATCCAGCAAGTGGCAAGTGTGTGTGACGGGGGGGTAAGTGTGTATGAAAGAAACATCCCTTTTGGCAACTGGGAAAACACACCACAGGATGATCATTCCACTTTCTAAACTCTGATGATGTCAGCACCCTATAAGTATATCAGGGAAAAGAAATCCCCAGTAATGCGAATAGCGGCTGTGCTAATCGTCCGTCTCTAGTGTCACAACATAGTTAGGTAGGGGTTTGAATCCAGCAGGTGGAATGTGTGTGTGAAGGGGGTAAGTGTGTATGAAAGAAACATCCCTTTTGGCAACTGGGAAAACACACCACAGGATGATCATTCCACTTTCTAAACTCTGATGATGTCAGCACCCTATAAGTATATCAGGGAAAGGAAATCCCCAGTAATGCGCATAGCGCTGCGCTAATGCGTCCGTCTCTAGTGTCACAACATAGTTAGGTAGGGGTTTGAATCCAGCAGGTGGCAAGTGTGTGTGAAGGGGTAAGTATGTATGATTGATATATCCCTTTTGGCAACTGGGAAAACACATTACAGGATGCACATACCCCTTTCTAAACGATATCACAATTATGTATGGCTTTTGATTACAGACATGCCATGTGTGTTGTGCACACACAGAATGCCCATGTGTGTGGGTTGTCCCTCACAATAATGCATGACATTGATTACACTGGTTATGGCAATGAACACATGATGTATGTGTGTGCCAAATACACATATGTACCTGTGACTTTCAATAGTTACCATGTGTGATGCCTGCCACATGTGAATACATGGTATTTGCACAGGGTAACATTATGACCGTGGTCTTCTGTGCAGATGCTGCATGTGGGATGTGTATATACAGTGTGAGATGTAGATGCTATCAGCCTAGTAGTGAGGATGCACACCTGGTCTGGGGCATAAAGTCTACATGTTGTTAATGTACAGGAGCTGCATGTTCTCACCTGTTGTGGGAGTGGTAAGACAGTATTCCATAGCAATGCAGTGACTGCATGCTAAGAACCATTCAGCTAGGGTGTTGTAGCTACACTTATTCATTAGCATTCAGTAATTTGTTGGAATCCCTGGTGAGGGTCTGATGCCAACCAAGGTCAGGGTCTACCAGCCTGTGTCACTTGCTCAGTGATCCCTTCCATGTTCCCTATCATGTATCCCAGTGAGCGACATCCCACATCAGCTGTGGTGGCATGGACAATGACTGAGTCATATGTGTCCATGCATCTGACTGACTTGTATGTTGTTGTTACAGTTTGGCCATGTGTTTCCATCTCATACATGTGATGTACATCAATGGGTAGGGATAGGGTTGACTGTGTACATGTGGCAGCTGTGACATTACTACATGACACACATATTCCACAACTGTACCATAGAGGTGACTGACAACTGACCTTTGCACATGCTACGGAGTATTGAGATTACATTGGTGATTGACAGCACATAGGGCCAATGGTGAAAAGAGACATAGGTCCATAGGTTCGTACAGGGATATCTGCCCAGGGCATGTATCCACCTAGCCAGAATGTGCGTGCCTTTCAACATGCATTGTGAATCTGTCTTGCTATGCCCTTTTCCAAGGTTAGTATACTGTGCCTCTTTCTCACAGTGACACATAAGTGATACCCAGGGTAACCCTACAATGTCACATCCAGTCATTAATATCGCTCTTGAAGATAGTCACTGAGTCAGTCCACCTAACCTCTATTGGGATAATAATCAGGAATGAAGGGAGCCTCTGAGTTGTGAATGTGCCCCTCCACCATGTCCTATGTATATCACTCCTGAGGTTCAAGTATTTCCAGCGTGTATCCTGGTGGGATCTGGATATTCTGAGATGCAGCATGGCCATTACTTGAGGGTATGACCTGGCCTTCTATGTCAGGCACAGATTGCCTATGAAGAGGCAGTATGTCACTGAGTAGAGCTGCTGCTACTTTAACCAGTCAGTATGTGGCATCTGTTTGAGCACTTTGATCACCTTGTCGAGGTACATATGTGGTAGCCCCAGTTGCTGCAGGTGTCTGGTAAGGTGCATGCCGACAGGTTCATCATAGTCAATTATGGGCATGATGAGGGATGAGTAAAGGGGCACAATGTCCTCTCCTGGCCTACATGTGGATCCCATGATGATGTGGCCCATATAACATGCTTACCTAACCACTTTGTCCATGTTGTTGCCAAATGGTAGAATGCTATCAACCTCGTGCCGAGGTCCATAATTCCTTGGTCTGCACTTACTGGATTAACACATATGTGGTACATTGTGGTCACTTAGTGTTTGACAAAGGGGATGACTATACTCTTTCTGTCATTCACGTTGAGGCCATGGCTGTGGCACAAGTCGTGTGTTTGCAAGAGTCCCGTGTGTTAGCTGTTGAGTTGATTATGGTGTTCGGTCTGCAGTCACCTGCGACTTGCTGAGCCACAGTACTTCCATGTTGGCCTGTACCTATGACAACTATATAATGAACATGACAGCTCCTAGGGCTGTGCCTTGTGGGACACCACTTGTACCAGGTTGGAGGCTGACATGGCTCCAGCAATTCTACCATGTGTGTTCTGCCCTTGAGCCACTGTGCAATACCCATAGTGACATAGGGGTTAATATGTACACTGGTGAGCTTCCCTAGAATGCACAAGTGGGGTATTGTATCCAAGGCTTATGCAAGGTCCAGGTAGGCTGTGTGGACCTCCTACCCCTTGACAGTGGCCTTGGTGACTGTTTCAAACAAAGCAAACAGGTTTGATAGGCAGGATTTTCCATTGACAAAGCCAAACTGTGTATGGTGACATGTCTGTAGGTCCACAATATCTAGATATGTGAGGTTCATGATGATCCTTGCCATAGCTTTGCAGACAAAGCTAGTCAGACATATGGGGCGAGTAGTGTCCAGTATCCGTGACTGCACCACCTGCATGTTGAGGGACCACTGTTGCTGTATGCCACTCTCTGGCCACATATCGTGTATTAAGGCTGGGATTGAACAGTGGTGTTATGTCTGGGTGTAGCTCTTCTTGTGGTTCATGTAGGACACAGCCTGGGACACTGTCTGGTCCCATTGATGCAGTGTTTATTGCTTTGGGAAGGGCATCTCTTACCTGAGCATCTGTGATGTCAGGGGGGGAAGCACTGTGCTGCGAGACATATGTTCCCTTTTGGTGTGGTGGGGAGAGAAGGCAGCATTGAACCTGTCCACTAGGATGATGGCAATGTCTGTGTGTTTTATATTTTGTGTGACATATTGTATTACCTCTGAGCATATCTGGGTAGTACCACCCAGGTTACTAACATAACTACAGGCAGCCTTGTGATTATCCTCAGTGGCTTGTGGAATCCCCTCTCAAAGATGGCCTTAGACAATCATATGGGTGCCTGTAGTTGTCTTCCAATACTCATCAGTGGTGCCTTCACATTTTGGGAGGTTGTTGTATCATGTAGTGGCGTCATCCTTCTATTGTATAGTGTGTTTATGGCTGGTGTCCAGCGCCCAGGACATCTGCCTTTGGAGAATTGGGTCATGCTTTCATATGTGGCTTCATGATCCATGCATTCCTGAATGTGTCCACAGAATGCCTCTATACAGGTATCTGCAGTCTGGTCCATATTTTCAACAGGCCTTGGGCCTTTGAAGGTTTCCACATCATTTATGAGGGGTGTGCACTTGCTTGACATGAGCTGTTGACAGACGTGCCGCCCTCCAGACAGAGCAAGGGAGGGTCACAGTCAGCTACCTGTTGGGACGTACCTCCCTGGACCACATGGAAAGAGACACAGAGGAGCTCTTACAGCACCCTCTCAAACTCAGGTCTCCCACACAGCCTTCATGCTGACACAGGAGAGTTTAGATTACTCTGCAAACACCATCATACTGGGTGATGCCAGCTACCCAAACATAGACTGTGAACATTACACAAGCCACAATACCCAAGCTCTAAGGTTCCCATTGATCAGACATTCTTTGGCTATGGAACAGGTAACCAACCTTCCCACAAGAGGGCAGATATACTAGAGCTGACCTTTACAAACATGAGTACAAACTGCTCACCACTGGGAGTATATCCCTCATTGTTGCAATCAAACCATATACTAATCACACTGGAGTTCTGGATCCCCACATATGCAAACCTCCAACACATCGATGTGTGTGTGTGGGAAATGTCCTATTAGCAACCGTGACAGTATCGTACAGGATGCAGATCCCCTTTTGAAACACTGATGATGTCAGGACTGTATAACTATATCACCTGTAGTAAAGTCCTCCAGTAATTTGCATAGCAGCTCTGCTAATCGTCTTTCTTCAGTGTCATAACGTAGTTAGGTAGGGGTTTGAATCCTGCAAAGGGAATGTATGAGTGTGGTTTATGTGTGTGCACTATGCTGGGAGGGTTAACTGCCTTTTGCCAACTGGGAGAACACACTACAGGGTGCACATCCCTCCTCCTACACACAGATGATGTCAGCACCCTCTAAGTACAGCATTAGTAAAGATTTCTCCAACTACTGCAAATAGCACACTCTGCTAATGTGTCTGTTTCTACTGTCATTGCACAGTTAGGTATGGGTTTGAATCTTGCAAATGGAAAGTATGTGTTTTACTGTTGGTGGGGTTAGTGTGTGTGCACAATGATGGGGTGGGATGTGGCTTTTGCCACATGGGTCTATGCACTGCAGGGTGGTCATTACCCTTAACAAGCAGTGATGTTGATAGCACCCTATACAAACAAAACTACAAAACAGAAGGTGGTGGTACTGATAACACATGTAAGGTAACACTTCTTCAAGTAATGTCCACAAAGCGGAGTAGGATAATCAAACAATTCTTTTATTCTATACAGACAACATGACAACAGACAACTAACTGCCAGTACTCAGTATAGTGTTACATGCTACTGTAACACGCACATGTACCGAATATACCTAGATAGTGTTCTGAAGCCTGAATGTGGCAAGTGTGTGGATGTGGGATGTGTCTGTGTGTGCATTTCCGTATGGGAAACATGTTTGCTGTGGCAATCAGGGTACTACAGTACCTGATGCACATTACATCTTCCAACTGATGAGGTTGCCTGCACCCTGTGAGTACAGGTAGAGAAGGGGATGCCAGTAGTAAACAACATAGTGCACTTCTGAAATGTGTACCTGTTATGTATCAACAGCTACTCATGTAGGGTGATAAATAATGGGAATGGCAGGTGGCGTGTGCATGTGTGTGGGTAGCAGGGTGTGTATAAATGCATGTGTGACAGAACAGATACATGTAGCTGAATCTACATAACAGCACAAGATGTGCATTGCCATAGTCAATGTTAGCATGTGATGGTGTGCAGCTGGTACACTTTGTTAAGTAGTATGGGTGCAGATAACAATTGAGGACATTCATACAGTTACTGCAGCAAGACTGCTGGGATATACACACATTTATACTGCAACAGTCAACAGTTACCAACATGTTACTACTTATACACATCTATGTAGTCACCCTGTGCATCAGCAACGTGTTTACCTTTACCTGCACCGATGTTGTAGTATGCAGGAGGTGGCACAGTGTCATCATATGCACAGGGTGTGGGTTAGGTATGCCCAAGCCGGCCACTGGTAACACCAATTGACATGTGTGTGTATGTGTGTTTGTGAGGGGCAGCAGTACAGGGTGGACCGTTGTTGGTGCAGTGTGTGTGTGTATGTGTTTGCCCTAGGTGTTAGGTGTCTGCATGTGTGTAAGCACGCACACAGTCCCACATAATGGCTGCCATGTACAGGGTTTTGTGGACAGCCACAGACTGCACCTGTCAGGTCATCCAGATCAGTGTCTGTGGGCACGGACACGGTACCTGTGCCTGGCAGGGGTGCTACGGGCCGTATCCGGTACTAACCCAGACTGGGTACTGTCATCGGAAGCAGGGGTGTGTTGACTGGACACAGTTCCCTGTTGGGACTGTCCAGAGCCACGTGCACGTGGTCTCCTGGGGCGTCTGGATGACAGCACAGACCCAGCATTGCGAGTGGGCCCGTTGTCGTCCGCGGCCACTGCCAGCTGGTGCTCTCGCTGGCATACGGCCACGTCGACGTCGCAAACGCACACCATCGCCCTGGCCCATGGACATCTGGTTGTGGAGCAGCTGTTCTATGCCCCCACAACGTCTGTCAACGACATCTGTGAAGTTACGGATAGCATTCGCAACATCATGCATGCCGTCTGTCATGGCTATGCGACATGCTCTCAGCTCCCTCAGACCCTGTCTGGTGTACCTTTCCATACGTGCCTGTGCCTGCATGACAGTTCTAAACATAGTGGAGGTTGACATACCTCCTTGGGCACGTCGGCCAGAGGCAGTACGGCCACGGATGCCCCCACGAGAACCCATGGGCGACTGTCTGCGTGGTACCATTGGAGGCCTCTGCACATGGCTACCTTGTGAAGATGCATGTACCACAGGTACAACATTACCCTGATCTATGCCCACTGCTGACTGTCCATCACCTAGGGACAATGGTGACAAAGGATGTAACGGCAGGATGACTGTGCGCATTGACGGGGTTGAAAGCTGTGTACTGTCAATTGGCTGACCAATGGCGGACCCAGACACACCTTCCTGCACCATTACAGACATTTCATCATCATCAGTACCTGGGGCACAAGATTCAGGTTCCCTGCTGCAGGTCACCAGAGCAGCACCAGAACCTACGGGAGGAAAACATGGAACACAGATTACAGTCTCAATACATATTTGAAAGAGATGCACTTCAATACTAATGCACACATTCAGAAATGGACACATGCACTCATGGACACTAACACACATGCACACTTGGGCACAGGCACACTTGCACACATGCACACCCCACAGTAAACACACACATCAGTACCGTGTTACACTACTCAATTTACTACCTGTCAATTACAGTTATTGTGAACACAGTCACCAGCATGTCTACTACAGAGTTACACTACTCTTCCTAGTTTTATAAATTGTTTTACAGATAATGTTAAAAAGACTCACCAGCATGTATGGCCTGCCTCAATTCTAGATGGGAGGGACCTGGAAGTGTGAAGAGAGTAATGTCAGTGGGCACATGTGTGCCATTCGTTTTGCACATGATACAGTACAGTAGTACACTAGTTCCCTTATACACATCAGCTGCACATCATGTCTGTATATATATCATGATGACAGATACATACCACATGCACACCTTATGCGTGCATGAAGTAACAGCGTACAGAACAGTCATATGTACATACCAGGAGTTAACTCTAATCTCACCCTTACCTCTCTTCAAACGTCAACTCAAACTGTACTTCCAAAACCACTGGCTTTGTTCTTCTTGGAGTCTAGGCTAACGTCCCTCTCCCTACCCTCTCTTCACCTTTAACCCCTCATTGTGCATAGAAACTAACTTCTACCCTGTTTCTTTCACCTTGATGTCCTTCTATGCTCTGACCTACTTCTCCCATCCCTCCCACCTCCTCTTGACTGTCTTCCTTCTTTTCCTCACTTCCCTTCTTGACTCCTGCCTCTTCCATATCATTGTATCTGTCATACTCCTTCTACTTCTCTACCCTTCTGAGCCCTAACTATTATGTATATGGCTTTTGCCTTATTGCATAACCATTATGCTTTAGGTAGGATTGCTTTGAAACCAACGGTACATTGTGTATGACTCTAAACTGTTTGACTTCCTTACATGTATGTTGATTTAATTAACAGGCTGGTGTACAATTCTATTATGTTGGCTGTCTGTATTGACAACTTGTCTGTCTGCCTTTATTACGTTATGTGTGGAGCTTTTCTCCACAGGCCTCTACTGAAAATGAACTTATATCCAGCTAGACTATCTGGGTCAACAAATGTAAAAGTAATAACAATAAATGAATATGGCATCTTACCTGACCGCTCGCTGTCTTGCTGCTGTGTGGATCCAACCTCCATCAGGATGCATGCTTGTTGCTGTTGTTCTGGGGCTGGATCCACAACACTTAGCAGTAGCCCCTCCTGTCTGGTGAGGGGGGGATGTGTGGCCACCCCACCTGTGGCAACCTGTTGCCTGCGGATATCTGCAGCACGCTGGCGGACATTTCTTATCAAATCACTGCAGTGATGTCTCACCTGCTCATATGTCCTATCATGCATGCCAACATCATTTATCCTGCTAACAAGGTTTTGCCACAGTGCAGACCTCTCCTGCTGATTCTGGGTGGTGCGTGAGAACAGGATGGCATAGTCACGCACCAGGCTCTGGTGGATCACGTCATCCTCTGCAGCAGAGTAGGCAGGATTCCTTTTGGTGCCATGTCTATCTGGAAAGGTACACAAACAGGTTATCAGCATAGTATCTCAACAATACATGGTACACATTCTATACAGGGAGTGTTAACTTCTACTTATTACTGATTGGTTAAAACCTGATTACAGTGTAGCTATCATTCTATGTCATTTGTACTAAGTACTTGGCCTTCAGACCAGTTGTTTTACATTAGGGAGGTTGGTGGCAAGCACTGTGGTGGCAGGACACATATCTTTCATCCATTGAAGTTGGGAACTGCTGATTGTGGGCCCAGTGTACAAGTGTATTACTTCTGGTATGGGCAGTTGGCCTTCAGGCCAGTTATTTAACATTAACGAGGTTTGTGGTCTGCACTCATGTGTGACAATAGGCTGTACTCTGCCATTCATAGCTGGGGACATCTGGTTTCAGGTTTATAGTGCCTGCATATCTGAGCTGTATCTTACTGACATTGCTACACCTTGTTTGTTGTAGCAAACACTACATCCAGGCCTCCTGGATCTACCTTTGTTTATATGCTTGTTATCTGTTAGCTTGTTATTTCACTGGTATGCTACTTCCACATAGTACACATCTTCTCAACACATCTGTGACTCACTACTGTTATCTGCATTGCTTACTGTACGTACTTCCATGTTACACATGACAGCAAGTGACTGCTTGTCATTGCTGCATTTACTTCATTGTGACACATTGCACTTAGGTTACCTGGCATTTGCTCACTGACACTTTTATATCAGTCAGCAGTTGTAGGAAATGTCAGTACACCCTCACTCCCCACTGGACCTTGTTTTCAATCATTAGTGATTACAGAGTTCACAATAGTATTCTAGCATGTCCAGAGGTCAGTTGTCAGTTCCCTCCCAGTCCAGCTGGTGAGTGTGGTACTCAGAGACAATGTTAGAACAGATGCATGTACACAGACAACCCCTCCTCCTAACAACAAATTCAAACTCATGTGAGTGATGCAACCATATACCAGACTGGAGGCTAGGCTCTGTCTACTCAATACCGCCATAACCAGTCACGTGGCAAAGGGGATCACTCACTACACTTCCAGTCTCACGTAGACCTACCACAACAGCGGACCTAACACATGATCACACATGATCATACTTGTAGGCTCAGACCACAGCTCTGCCTATGCAGCAGAGACCTCCTAAGCAGACATCCAGGCAACCACTACCACATAAGCGAACATGTGCAACACATATCACACAAAGCCAATGTGCTGAACACTCACAGCCATTAACAGTTAACAACACACCTCATACACCTGTACTAGGTGCCTCTATCATCAGGCACACTCACATCACGTTCACCAGGCTTAACGAGGTGAGGGTCACGGTGTGCAGCCTGTCAGGCACTATGACCTGCCACATAACACAAACACTCAGGTAACCCCAAGGCAGGTACAGGTATGACTCAGTCAATGTCCATGCTGCTGTGAATGGCCTGACACATTCCTCCCTGGACTACATGACATGAGACATTACAGAGCTCTCTGAGCACGTAGCCGAGACAGTTTGACCCTGACCTTGAGTAGCATCCTACCCTCACCTAGAACGATGCCACAATATCAAGGCACGATGATCCCTTCCAACAATTGACTGACATACTGGTGTCATTCACAGGTGTGCCAATGCCTGCCATCTTGGGGTGGTATGCTTTGCTAGGGACAGCTTGCACCTGTCACCACAGTCCTATTGACATTTGGCGGAGCCTCCTGCTACACCCATAGTGCCTGTATTAGGCAAGGCTCATAAGGCAAACCCACATCCATTTGTATCACAAAGGATGAGGAAGTAAGAGTGATGCTACTCAACACTGGACGTCTAGACCCAAGGATGCACGCACCCAAAACCCTACCTAGCATTCTGGACATCGATATCTGTGCAGTAACATGAACCTGTTTCAGGTTTCACAGGAGCACACCAGTACTACCACGTTACAGCTGTTACCATTCTTGTCAGCCCCAACACTTGAACAAGGGAGGGGGAGTATCAGTATTCAATGCAGATTCCCATGCCTCCACATTGGTGGCACAGTACAACATAGGTGTTAGGCCATTGAGTACAGAAGACGTAGTTGGGGACCTGGGGAAGAAACATGGTAGCGGTCTGTCATTTGTCTACCACATGGGCAACGTGGATTGACAGACATGTTATATAGCCCAGCTAATCATGACTGATTCACATGTATGGCAGGGGAGGTCATTGTGCCTCTGTACTCATCCATCATCAGGCCTATAATTGCGTACAATGCACCTTTTGGGATGTACCTAACCAGACACCTACAGCAACTGGTACAGGACAACAGTACATCATCAAGGGGATGCAATGGCTCACACAGATGTCATATGCTGCCCAGGTAAAGTGAATCCAGCTGGACTCAGTGGCATACTGCCTGTTCAGAGGCAATCTGTGCGTGCCATATACAGCCATGTCCTACCTAGCAGTAATGAGCGTGATGCACCTAAGGCAATCAGAGTCCCATACAGCCACATGCTCAGGAGAGCTGGACCTCAGCACTGACATACATGGACATGCTGGAGGGGCATATTCCTAACCGAGAGGCTCCCTTCACTCTGTAATGAGCTCACACTACTGGTTAGGCAGAGTCCCTCATTGACTCTCTTCCATAGGAATCTGGATGAGTGGATGGAGATCATAGTTGTACCCCAGGTATCACTTCTATGTCGCTGTTAGACAGAGGCACAGTATACTAAAGTCGGACAAGGGCATAGCAGCATAACTTGTGATTGGGTGGCAAAGACAAACACATTCTACTAGGCTTACCAATGCCCTAGGGCAAATAGCCTAGTATGAACCTATGAACTGTTCATTCTCAACTGTTCGAGCTCATTACAGAGTGAAGGGAGCCTCTCGGTTAGGAATTGGCCCCTCCAGCATGTCCATGTATGTTCTATTCAGTCGCTTACCGCTTGCTCAGAGGTGACCTTTGCCTAACATACAAGGCCATGTCAAACCCAGATTTGATGAATATGCTTCACCTCAAAAAATCTAGATCCATCAGAGCCACAAGGGCGGGAGACTTAAACCTCGACACGGCTATTAATAGGACATGCTGGAGGGATAGATTCATCACCCAAAGACTTCCTATGCTGTGGAACAAAATCACGGTATATGTGAGGCAGAGCACCTCGCTGGCCTTGTTCAAGAGAGATCTTGACCAATGGATGGGAGATCGCAGATATACCCCAGGGATTACCTCAGTGTCACTGCTCGACAGAGGCACAGCAAAATAATGGGTATGGTTCCCCATACTAAAGGGGTGGTGTAAGCCACAAAACGATGGGCTAGGCTTGTAAATGTCCTCGGGCAGATAGCCTAGTATGAACCTATGAACATGTGTGTACTGCTATAGTACTTCTGCCATATGTTGCATGTGTGTGTGTTGTGGGGGATGCACAGGTAATGGCCAGATCGTCTGCACAGGTGACACGTCTGACACATTCTGGGTGTTCATCCATACATACTGGATGTGTGCTGCCATCCAACCCTGTGATGTGGACACACATTACTCAGCCTGGATATACATATCCGAACAACACCACAAGCACAGTACACTACCTTGCTATGTATGCATGTTATTACACAGTTATTCAGTAGTTATGACAGTGATGCTATCCATGCAGCCCACTGGGCCAGTGGAAGCCACAACACACACCGCCAGCACCTTTGCATATGCTTACCACAGACATCCCACATACTGCATGTACTGTGCACACAGTTATCTAACCCAGAACAACTGCACACCACTTATTAATCCTGTCCAGTGGACTACAGATACAGGCATATTGTATAACAATAGCAGGAGGCTACTGCAGCACAGGGCAGATTCACATGACGAGGAGGCATCTGTTGTCTGCAGTGTTAAGATGCTTCACATTCACCAAATGCACAGATATTGGCAACATTGTTGCAGACAGTTTAGGTGCAGGTACCCCCCCCCATTGTCCTACACACGTGTTATTAGTTATCCCAGATGACTGTAACCTCCCTATCCTCTCACATGTCCAGGTGAGAGCCACCCTCATCATTGCAGAACACATATCATCACTGTTACGAAATGGTATCCCTGGATGTGTGCTACATTCACCCCTGGAGGACATAGCACCACATGACAGACTGATATTAATCCCTGGCCATACTACAGGATATGTACCTGAACAGTGCCATACATACACAGTGGTCCCACACCAATGAGGAGGAACCTCTACTGACCCTGGGAACTACTGCATCATATGCACAACTGGCCTTGTGTTCTAAGCTATGGAAGTGTTAGTTATGGCCCACATGTACAACAATATTACATATGTTTATATTTCATGACTATGTACACATAACCTAACTCATGGACATACCTATAGATAGTGAACTATGATACATTTGGAGGTGTCACAGTATACACAGGATTAACCTGCTACTTTGCATTACCTGTGTTTGTGGCAGCTGTTGCTGTGCCAGTGGTGCTGCTTGCTGCTTGCTCCTTGCTGCTTGCTGCTGATTTTGCTGCTGGCAGTCCTAATATTTGTTTGGTTGTTTGGTTGTTTGGTTGTTTTCTCTGTCTCTCTCTCTCTCTCTTTATCCGTAGTGTTTGTGCAATGAATGTATTGTGTGAGTGTAGTGTGGGAACTCAATGCTTTTGTAGGTATCTGCATAGGTCCATGTGATGGCCTCTGCACCAATTGAAAGGCAGCATTTGCTAATTGCATGCAGCTGGGTGTGTACTGATTGCATGTCTCACTGTGATTTCAGGACACTGCTATAAAAGGGTATGTGAGATAGGCGTTGCCCTTTCAGATTGTAGGGCGTGGACCATGCTGGTATGCTGTTGACAGTGTTTTGTGAGTGTGAAGGTTAGTACATCTCCCATGCTTCATGCTGTGTTGTAGATTCAGGTTGCTGCATTTATCTTGCCTGTTCCCTGTAGTGAGTGTGTATGCATACTGACACCTACAACTATATGTCATATGTATTGCTATATAAATATATATATCTGTGTACATATACATACTTTCATATATGTACATTAGCTGACATTATTGGCAACAAACCACTTCAGCTATTAACACTAGTAACACTACACTAGTATTGTGCAGTACAAGGGAGTCTGCATGACATTACATGGGTAGTATACATACTATCCCTTTATATCTCACATTCCCTTTACCCACATGTTCTTATTTAGCACCATATTCCTGTATGAGAGTCATGGCTTAGTGGTAGGTCATACAGCTAAGTGTTACAATGGTCTTTGGGGTTAGGCTATAGTATGCTTTTGATTCTGCTTTTGAGTGGGTATAGGGCCTATCAATCAAAGTGCTGGCTAGCACCTTAAAGGCTTAGTAAGGGCAGTACAGATCTCTCACAGGCAGCAGGTCTGGTTGCTGATTCTGCTTGCTATATCTTCACTGTTTCCTTGTAGTGAGTGTGTGTGGCTACTGGGACCTACCTATATTTCTATGTATTATATATATATATATATAATGTATGTGTAGATATACATACCTTCCACATATACATTATTCTACGTTGCTATGTACAAGCTAACAATTAGCAGGGCTGTTTCTGTTCACACTGAACTAGTATGGGGATCCAGTAATTTGGCCATTAAAACTCTACCTGACATGCTTTGGATAGTACATCTCCTATATTGCCTTTATACTGATTCCTACTATTACATGTTATATTTATTTTAGCACTGTGTTCTTGTGAAGCAGGCATGGCTTAGTGGTAGGTCATACAGACTAATGTTACCAAGGTCCTGGGTTCGAGACTGACAGTGGGAATGCTTTTACTTTGCAAACTTTCAAACTGAGTACAGGACCTGTCAATCAAAGTGCTGAGGCCACCTTTAAGCAGTTAGAAGGGTAAGTAGGTCACACAGGGGTCAGGCTGTGTTGCAGATTCAGGTTGCTGCAATTATGTTCACTGTTTCCTGTAGTGAGTGTGTATGGCTACGGAGACCTACGACTATATTTCATATGTATTAATATATATTTATATATATGTATGTGTAGATATACATACCTTCACATATGTAACATTACCTTACATTATTATGTACAAGCTAACAGGTAGCAGGGCTGTTTCTGTTCACACTGAACTAGTATGGGAATCCAGTAATTTGGCCATTAAAACTCTACCTGACATGCTTTGGATAGTACATCTCCTATATTGCCTTTATACTGATTCCTACTATTACATGTTATATTTATTTTAGCAGTGTGTTCTTGTAAAGCAGGCATGGCTTAGTGGTAGGTCATACAGACTAACGTTACCAAGGTCCTGGGTTCGAGACTGACAGTGGAAATTTATTTTTCTTAGCAAACTTTCAAACTGAGTACAGGACCTGTCAATCAAAGTGCCATAAAGGCACTTTTAAGCACTTTAAACCAGGTCTGCGCTGCTTTGCTGAGCTCACGCTTGCACTGGCGGTGAGCTCCGCTAACACAAGCGCACACCAGCTAATTTCTTTGAAAGAAAAGAAAAAGGGGTGACAGGAAATTGGTGAAAAAGGGGTCACAAAGAGGGTGAGACAGTAGGGAAACAAGCGTGGGATTTGCAGGAGGGATATAGGTAAGGCCCATAGATGCCCATGTCTTTGGCAGCAACAGCTGTGCATTTCCATGTATTTTGGTGAGACATTGGAAACCTTTCACCCCTGAGAGAGGTGTCAGGACAACATTAATATTTGTTGTAGAGCCAATTGTAATTAACTGTTTCAATGTCAAACAGACATGTGTGCGACATGGACAGCTATGTATGGGGCGTAATTTTTTTGTGGGTACAGAGTGCCCTTTTTTTTTTTTTTTCAGGTGAGAGTGGTATGTCAGGTGAAGGAAGTTGGTATAGCTGGGGAGGTAGGTTGGGTAGGTTAACAGACAAGACAGACAAGACGCATACAGGGGCGGTGTATGACACACGTGGGGGGGTTACACAATTGACAGGGACGGAGGTTGGGATTTCCAAGGTGCATGAGCCCACAGATGGCAACAGTGGAACTGATATCCCCACCCATAGGCAGTTGCCACTGTTCCTTCACAGCCCAGGACGGGGCTGTGCTGGGGGCTGTGTAGGCGGGGCAACGGCCAGGGCCATTAGCTGTGCCACACGAGCCTCAAGCTGGCGTAGGGGCCCAAGTACAGTGTCTTGGATCTCCCTTCACACCACAGACCGGACACCGCGGAGGGTGAGTGGACGAACCCCTCCGGCCACACTTGCAGAGGGGGGACCGGCCCCATCCCCTGCAGCGCTTCCACCCGAAGGTGGCACAGGGCCACCGGAGGGGGGTCCGGCCTGGGCACTAGTGCCAGGTGCAGGCGCCAGCTGAGGTGGGAGAGGTGGGTCCGCTGGGACCCGCCTTCCCAAGCGTTCTAGGTTTGTGAGTTGTTATGTTAGTTTGGGTTAGTGGCATTTTATTCCATTCAGATTAGTTGTAACAGCATGCATTGGTATTCCCATCAAACAAACACCCAGATATTAACACCATTGAACAAGGGGCATATCAATATCACATGCATTATTTGAACAGAAATACACAGTCAAACAACATGCAGGGTTGATTAATGGCAACAGGCCATCAGATTTGCAGGTATGAACAGGGCACATGCACGAACAGACATGCATATATTTTTGAAACGGACAAATGTCCATGATTAATGAAATGTTCACATACCATTATTTAGTGGGTGTTGTTATATGGAATTATAGGGTTGGGCGGAGATAGAAAGTGATGACACATTCATATGTTACACATTGATTTACATTTGTATAAGGTACACAATTAAGTTGAGGCTGATGTTTCAAAATAAATTTTATTTGACTGTCAAGCTACACCTGTTACAAATACATCACTATCCTACTTATTTTGAATTTGATCAGATACATCATCCTGCTACACTTTGATGACAGGACAGGGGACAACTATGGCTGTTTAGTCTGTCAGATAATCCTTCATTCTATCTGCAAATTGTTTACTGTGATCACCATATACAGCATTTGGCCTAGACATTCCAGATTCTGACACACTGAAATCAGTTTGGGATATTAAGTTGTACTTCCCACATGCATTTAGTTCTGTAGAAACACACTGGGGCTACTATATTCAGGGTTATTACTACTTTATTTATTCATACATGACCCTTTCTGTCACTCTCACACATCCTGCAACTTCACAGTTCAGGTTGGTACTTCTAGGCTTTGTTCACATGTTAGACTGGTGGTGATTCAAACACTTTCCAACAGCCTCACTTCTGTCATGATTCAGCATTTCAACAGGGGATATATCTCACATATGACTACCTCAGATTCTAAAGCTGTACTCCTGGGACTACTGCAGGTTACACTATATTTAATTCATGGTGGGACATCTGTATTACAGCACTGTTTAATTCTATCAATTATATTTCCAGTTACACTTGCATACTGATGAACTTGTTGCAGCCATAACTGCAGACTTACAATTCCTGCTTGCACATTATATTACTTTTAATCAATACACTGCAGTGTTCTGCTACATGCTACAGTACAATATTTATTTACAAGTAATGGGTGGGGTTACTAACCTGCATGGTGGCGCAGCCGCACCAGCCTACGGGCATGCACCTCGCGATTCATAGAGCGGACACCTGCAGCTGTAATACGAAAGAAGTAATATTGGACTACACATCTCCATGGTATCAGCTAGTTGAAATCCTTACATACATACGCAAAATGTAACTTACTCAGTAGTGGGGCGTTGGGCATATCCCGGGCCTCCTGGATCCATTCGGACAACTGGTCTTC
The DNA here is from genome assembly GCF_019279795.1 of Protopterus annectens. Taxonomy (NCBI): domain Eukaryota; kingdom Metazoa; phylum Chordata; order Ceratodontiformes; family Protopteridae; genus Protopterus; species Protopterus annectens. Next base: position 166,557,559 of record NC_056729.1, read on the forward strand.
CTTGCGTCACTTCAGGTCCGCATGGTGGTGAAGGACCTGCTCACCAGTGCGTGGAATGCCAGTAGCACTGGTCAGATCACGAGCCAACTGGTCCCATGCCTCTGCCCTATACGCTCCCCATGAGACCTGGCCCTGCATGAGTTGGGCCTCGTGATGATGGACAAGGAGCCAGACCATGTATCTGGACTCCTCAACGCCCCAACGCTGTGCTCAAAAGCAACGTCCCTCACCTACTCCACTCATTCTAACTGCAGGTCTGTTCTACAATCGTTTCTGCTGTGTATTCCCGCCTATGGGGCTTATATATGCCGCTTTTCCCACACATTTCTCTGATTGGCCGTTTTGGAATTGTATCTACTTCACTGAAAATGCTTTCTCATGCTCCATTCTGGATTTTATCCCATATATATGCTATTTCTGCATTTCATGGTATTGCTGTCATGGCTTAGTGGTGAAGTACTTTGACTCTAGTGCATGGTATCCTGGATTCAACTCTGGCAACTGACTTTTGATTTTCCTGACAGAAATGAGTTGAGGACCTGTCAATCAAACTTGCCAAAAGCACTTTTAAGCATTTAAAACCAGGTCTGCGCTCGTTTGCGTGGAGGTAACGCATGCGCACTGGCAGTTAGCTTGTGGGAGCGGCGCAAACGGTGTGCACTGGGATAAACCTTAATTGGCTAGTGACACACATGTTCAGCTAAGCACAGCTAGTTGCAAACGGTTTCAGCCTATTAAACCGGTGCTTAGCAACGAGCATACAGTTTGCAGCTTTTTAAACACTACTCAGCTACGGGCATTCCGTCTCACAGCAGCTTAGCTATCAGTACATTTCTGACTATTTTTATTATTGTGTTACTTTGGAATATATGCTCCATTTCATTCCATTTTACAAAAGGGAATACATTTACATTTGTACAATACTGTCAGGGGGCTTTTTCGTGCTTATTTACAAAAAAAAAAAAATTGTTGTGGGGGCTCGAACCCTGCCTGCCTACTCTTAGGCCAGCAACTCTACCGCTAAGCTATTACTTCTTGGCTTACTTTGCATATTTAGTTCTTATATCCTTTTCCACTGACTGCTAACTGTGATTGCGCTAGTAGCACACCCGCGCACACAGTAGCAAACATTTACGGGGTTTAAAAAAAAAAAAAAAAAGGTTTTAATTTAATTTTATAACATCTCTTCACTTTATACAGTGATGGTCTATCGGGGCATGTGTTGTGTAGTGTGTTTATTCACATTTCCATGGCCTCTCGTGGCTGTTTACTTTCAGCCATTCTAGTCTTCCGGGGGCGTGTACGCTTGCAGGGCTTAGCCTACAGACACGCCCCCTACTCTCTTACATGGACCGTGTAAGAGTTACTAGTGTGATTCAGCATGCCTCATGCACCTCATGCATATGCATGACATGCTGACATCACACAGTTTCACTGCAGCCTCCGTGTAAGAGTTATAACTCTTACACGGAGGCTTCCTGAATCTGGCCCATTATATATATATATATATATATATATATATATATATATATATATATATATATATATCTATATATATTATATATATATACATATATTACATATATATATATATATATATATATATATATATATATATATAAAATATAATATACATCAAAATATATATATATATATATATATATATATATATATATATATATACATATATATTACAAAGCCTTTCACTGTTGATCCTAAACGATGAACAGATTTCCACGTGTAGTCAGTGGTGCAGCTAGCTCTAAAAAGAGCTGTTTTAGCTCTCCAGGCAGCTGGAGCTCTATATAGAACTGTTACAGATCTCTATCAGCTCTGAGAAGAGCTGTTTTGTGTTTAGAATGCCCTTCATACAGATTTCTGTGAGCTCTGAGAAGAGCTGTTTTGTGTTTAGAATGCCCTTTCGGGCAGATGCGGTAGTTCTAAAAAGAACTGTTTTGTTTGGTTCACTGAAGCTGTGTCTGTGCCTCTGGCTGGTCTTACCGAAGCTGATACAGATTTCTGTGAGCTCTGAGAAGGGCTGATTTGTGTTTAGAATGCCCGTTCGGGTGTTGGTGGTAGCTCTAATAAGAACTTTTTTTGTTTTATTCTTCAATGTGTCTCTGTTTGCTCTTACCAGAGCTTTTACAGATCTCTTCTATACAAGGTTATATATACTGCTGCAAACTCTTACACTATATCCTTAGAGGTGGTCAACACTTCTCCAGTGGTAACATTCACTATCTTTGTAGTTGTCTCTGGAGGGCTAGTATAACTAGGGATTAGAAGATATATTGTCAGTCACTCAAACCTATATCGACACCCTCTGCTTATAGAGTTGAGTTTCTTGATTCAGTATTATTTTTGAAGCCCTTTATATTCTCATACACAGTTTTAGTTTCTAAACCATGTCTGCTTACATTGATGGAAAGCCAACTGTAGCTGTTGTTTTATTTATATGCCAAAACAAATGCTCTCATCACTTTGAACAGGGATTTGAATTCTAATTTAAAGGAATACCTTCAGTTCATAGGTTCATAGGTGAATACTAGGCGAATGACCCTGGAACTTTTATAAGTCTAGCCCATAGAAGTGCCTTAGCATCGTGCCACCCAATGTTAATTACTTATCGGGAAGGGCCCCAAAGGATTATTATCCACAAATGTCTGAACCCTTCTCTTGAAATAAATCACTAAATGTGAATTGCATAGAAAAAGGGGGTCCATACACCAAATCCTTACATGAAATTTCTAGTTGGTCTGAATCTTGGGTTGATAGCATTTCCGCTTGATCTATACTCAAAGAAAAATCCTTCAAGGCCAACTAGAAATCTAACCTGCTAGCCTGTGCTGAGTGTGGTGCTATGATGTAAAAACCCACCTAATCTGGATGTTAGAAGCAGTATACATCATCTAAGCCAAGGTGCTCTATATAATGCTTAATCACATCTTGAGCATGTAGATGTCTCTCAGTAAAAGGTAATGTTTTGTTCCTAACTGAATCCAAAGTGATGTAAAAATCCCCACCAACAGGTATGACTCTAGAGACTGCTTAATTTGCTAAACCTTGTCACCACAATAAACAGAACATGCTGGAGGGATAGATTCCTGTCCCAGAGACTTCCCATACTCTAGAACAGACTACCTATCTATATCAAACAGAACTCCTCATTAGCACTCTTCAAGAAAAATCTTGATGATTGGATGGGTAATAGGAAATTCACCCCAGGGTCACTTCTGTGGTTCTGCTTGACACGGGCACAGGAAAATAATTTTCTTGGGTGGCGAAAGCCAGGGTACATTTTTGGCTAGGCTTGTATAGGCCCTAGGGCCAATAGCCTAGTACCTACCTATGAACCTTAAACACAAGTTGCACAGCAATTAGAATACTTTATTGAAATTTTCACAATTTGTACTTCTGAATGTAACCTGTTAATTGGATCCCTATGCACAGGAGAAAAAATAGAAGGGATCTCATCCAAGGAATCCATTGTAGCCTGTGTAACCCAAAAGTACACTAAACGTGAAAAATGCACACAGGTCCAAACAATAACCAAATTTATTTTATTTTTTATTTATTTTACATTTGTTTACCGGGATAGTCCAACAGAACACAGGTCCATTTTCAGCAGATGCCCGGGGAGAAAAGCTCTACAGTAAGTACCAAAATTAAACAATATGATTAACAATTTTGAAGAAGCAAATATGAGAAAAACAACATAAAAAACTATATGAAGAAATATATGAAAAACAATATAAAAAATACCGTATAAGCAAATATGGAAAAAGAAGAGATATATGTACAGAGAATAAAACATAGTTAACCATAGACATTCATGCAATAAGTCTACAATTTCCATAAGCAGTTAGAGTTTCATAAGACTCTAAAAAATTACACAGTGGTTGAAATAGGCAGTGGATTTTATGGAGTGAATCAACAGAAGGAATTATGTGATGCAAGGGCATAGCCATTTTTCCATTAAGTGTGAGTTAAGTGAGTTTTTAAAATGGGTAAGAGTTGAGGCAGAAGTCAGAGCAAAAGGCAGGTTATACCAGGTTCTAGCTATGATGTGAAAGAACAGAACTTTTTCTGCAGAATTGTTAGCCTTTGAGATACAGAGTAGAGATTTGTCTGGTGAGCAGAGAGGACAATTTGTATTGTAGTGGGTGAGGAGTTGTGCTGAGGTTTTTACAGGATGTCTTACAACATTGTAGGCAATGACTAGCTGGTAGTAATTTAGTAGTTGGGGAAGTTCTAACCATTGTAGTTCCCTTAGAGCCTTGCAGTGGTGGGTTCTGAAGGTGGAGTTATTCGCAAATTTGGTGATTTTGTTATAACATGACTCAAGTCTGGCAAGGTCAAGTTTTCTGACTTGGGTAAGGATAGGAGCGGCATACATTAGACTGGACAGTAGGTGAGTTTGGGCAAGGGTAATCCAAGCTTGTCTTGTGAGGGATTTTCTATGAATATACAGTGTTCCCATTTTTTTTATGATTGTTTGTGAAATATGGATGTTGAAAAGTAGGGTTTTGTCAATTTCAATGCCCAGGAGTTTGGTGTGGTCAGAAGGAGAAATAATAGTGTTATTTTTGGAGGAGATCATGAAGGATAGAGGTGTAGGCATGGTTTTGTTGGGGGTGAAAAGTAACAATTAACTTTTATTAGGGTTTATGATAAGCTGGATTTGAGTGGCCCATGTTTCGACAGAGCTAAAAGATTCCTGAGTGAGTTGTTGTAGAGTGGTGATTGATGGTGCCTAACAAATAAGAATTGCATTGTCTGCATATTGTATAAGTGAAGCATGCTGTGTGGTGCTATGGAGATTATTGGTATATATGGAGAAAAGAAGTGTGCCTAATATTGTGCCTTGTGGTATGCCTATGATAGATGGGAGTAAGGGGGAATTGTACACCTTGCCATTGGGCAGACTGTTGTCTTTCATAGGCTCATAGGTTCATGGGTTCATAGGTAGGTACTAGGCTATCAGCCCAAGGGCCTACACAAGCCTAGATAACAAGGTTCCCTGACTTATGCCACCCAAGAAAGTTATTTTCCTGTGCTACTGTCGAGCGGAGACACAGAAGTAATCCCTGGGGTGTATTTTCTTTTTCCCATCCACTCATCAAGATTTTTCTTGAAGAGTGCCAATGAAAAACTTTGTTTGACATAGATGGGTAGCCTGTTCCAGAGTATGGGAAGTCTCTGGGACAGGAATCTATCCCTCCAGCATGTCCTGTTTATTGTGGTGACAAGGATTAGGTCCCTAGAGCATGTAGCTTTGAGGGATTGGGATTTCTTTAGGTGTAGCATGTCTTACTGCTCTGAGTTTGACATACCTTTATATGTTAGGCAGAGATCACCTCAGAGTAGCCGATATGCTACGGAGTAAAGCTGGAGTTTTTGAGGCGGTCAGTGTAGGGCATTTGTTTGAGGCCAGTAATCCTCTTTGTGAGGTACTTCTGTGGCCTTTTCAGCTGCTGCAGATGTCTTGTGAGGTACATTCCAAAAGGGGCATTGTACTCTATATTAGGTCTAATGAGTGCTGAGTAGAGGGGAACAATGACCTCTTTTTTCCTGGATGAGAACCATTTTATAAGATGAGGTGTGCCACGTAAAAGGACTTCCTGACTACTGTGGCAATGTGACTATCAACGGAGAGACTACTGTCCACCTGGGTCCCAAGGTCTCTTATCAAGCATTCGGTGTTAAGTAGATTGCTGCCTATGTGGTAGTTCATGGGTACAGAGTTTTTACCAAAGGGGATGACACTGCACTTTTTGGCATTGAGCCTGAGGCCATGGCTCTGACACCAGGCATCTGTCTCAGCGAGACCCTTCTGTAGGATGTCCACATCATTTGGGGACTTGACTATGGCTCCTAGTTTGCAGTCATTTGTGAACTTCATTAGTCAGAGGCCTTCTGTGTTAGCCTGTACTTCGGAGAAGTAGATACCAAACAGGAGAGGTCCCAGGATGGAACCCTGTGGCACTCCACTTGTCACTGCTTTGAGGTCAGATTTGGAGTCTGCAACTTTTACAGTCTGGGTTCTGACAGTGAGCCAGTTGGCAAACCATCTTGTGATGTAGGGATTTAGACCTAGTTTAGTGAGTTTAGCTATAATTCCAGAATGGGAGATGGTGTTGAAAGCCTTGGCGAGGTCAAGATAGGCTGTGTGAACCACCTTACCCTCATCTACGGCTTTGGTGATTGCCTCAAAGAAGTCGATTAGGTGCAGGAGGCATCATCTGCCTTTCACAAACCCGAACTGGGTGGGATCCAGAATTTGGAGGTTACCAATGTCTTTGTTTATGAGTTCCATGATGATATGTTCCATGGCCTTGCAGACCAGGCTCGTCAGGCTAATAGATCAATAGTTCCCGGGATCAGTGGTGGCTCCCCCTTTGTGGAGTGGGATAACTGTTGCTGTGTGCCATTCAGTGGGCACAGAGCCTGATGCGAGGCTATTATTGCACATGGTGCTTAAGTGAGGAGCCAGTTCATTCTGAAAGTTCGTGTAAAACGCAGCCTGGCATGTTGTGGATGCTGTGTTTTAGGCTTTAGAGAGTGCAGATTTTACCTGCGTAGTTGTGATTACAGGGACTCTACATTCTTCCTGTATAGATATGGGCCCTTTAGGGGGTGAGAGGGGGGTAAAGTTAACACTGAACCTATCTGCCAGGATGTTGGCAATATCTCTTGGTTCTGTAATTTTCGTGCCTTTGTGTTGTAACTCAGAGCAGATCTGAGTGTTGCCATTGAGTTTCTTGACATAGCTATAGAATGCTTTGTGGTTGTCCTTGGAATTAGTGGTGATTTTGATTTTGTAGCTAGCTTTGGAGGATCTTATAAGGGATCTTAGCTTCTTACTGAGGCTGACCATGGAGTTCCTCCACTCATGGGATTTTACTCTCTTTTGCAACAATTTCTTCCTTCTGTTGTACAGTTTGTTTATGGCAGGAGACCACCAGATTGGCTTGCTATTTTGGAGGATAGTGTCTTGGTTCTGTTTGGGATAGCACGATCCATGCACTCGTATAAGTGCTTATAGAGTGCATTTGTGTAGGATTCAGCAGTTGTAACTGTATTGTCCATCTGCATGCATGTCATGAAGTTCAACACTTCTGTCTTAAGAAGCATAAAGTTGGCTTTGGAGAAAATGTTTACTGTTACTGTGGTTTCCTTAATGGGGGGTGGGGTTAGGATGTGGATATCAAGGGTGATTAGCTTATGTTCAGATCAGACCAATGAGGAGTTGACTCCAGGTGTGGAACACCAGTCACTCATGTTGGTAATGACTAGGTCTAGGATATTGTTGCCCCTGGTTGGGGTGTGGATAATTTGATCTAGGGGAATTGGAGTTTATGAATTCCAGAAAGCATTGAGCTAAGCAGTTGGTACATGAGTAGTTTTCCAAGTTAATGGTGGGGTAGTTGAAGTCACCCATTATTAGTGTGTTTGGTTGAAACCTAATATTTTCCAGTACATCAAGAAAAGAGGAGTGGTAATCCTGGGGCATTTTGGGGGATCTGTAGGAAGCTACAATTTGGATTGCAATTTTGCCCAGAGTTAGTTGCACTTGCATACCCTTGGATGCATTGTGCCGAGCAACTAACCTGGAGGTGTGGATATCCTTAATGAATATGGACACACCTCCACCTTTGGTGTTTCAGTCCAGGTTACATGGCCAAAATGTGTGGTATGAGTTATAGCCTGGTAGTGCAGGGGTGCTCTCTGGAGCCTTGAACCAGGTCTCAGTCACTGCACGGATATCGATGTTCTCCATTTTAAGGAGTGCCTCGAGTGAGTGCATTTTGAGATTTAGACTTCTAGCATTGAGTAGCATTACCCTCAGTTTTTGCTTGCCTGTTTCTGTTATGGTGGTGAATTTGTCATTTGAACCTTGCCTAAAAAAGGCACTATAGGGGCAGTAAGAGCCTTAGCCAGTATCCGGAATCCCAGGGGCGACAGGTGCAGGCCTAGCTTTTAAACTATGCTATAGTGGATGGGGCAAAGGATAGGGAGGCCATGGTGTCAAGTAGTAAGGAATGTGAGACCATGTCAAATTCTTTGGAGTGGTCTAAAAATATTGCAGATACAAAGTTATTATTTCTCTGTTGGTTGACTAGATTGGTAAAAGAGAACAGAGCAGTTGTTGTGCTGTGGTGTTGCCTGTAACTGTGCAGTGCATGGGAGAGGAGATTATGTGAGTTTAGGAAATGCATCACTTGAGAATGTATACATTTTGTGAGCATTTTAGATAAAAGAGATAGAATGGCAATGGGGTGATAATTTGAGCATTAATAAGAATTTCCACCGTTATGAAGTGGAATAATATATGATACCTTCCATAGTTCTGGGATGTATTCTTGTATGAAGCAGTTGATAAGAATAGAAATAGGATAGGATAAGGATTCAGCAGCTATTTTTAGGAAGTTGGTTGGTAGGTTGTCAGCAGCAAGGGTGGCTGGTTTCAGTTTTAGGAGGAGTTTCTTAATTGTGGAGATCGGTATGGGTGAGAGAGAAAAACGTGCGCTATTCTCAGGGCATTTGGTTGGGTTATGTGTAGGGCTGTTTTTGGATAGTTGGGAGGATAAAGTTAGGATAAATTCAGTGAAGTGGTTATTAAATTTTGAGGCTATGTCCATATTGCCCTTGGTGGAGTTAGGAGTGGGCGTGGTAATTTTGCCTGGTTTTAGGAGAGAGTTGATATCATGCCAAAACATTTGGGGAATCTTTTGAGTGGCTATTTTTGATATCAAGGAGGTAATTTTGTTTATCTAGTTTGGTTTGTCTCTTGGCCTGATTTCTAGGTTGTAGGTAGTTTTGTTTGGCTAGGCTGGTATTATCCTTCTTCCAGTTTTTCCAGGCTTTATCTCTAGATTTTAGTAGGGCTCTAGTTTCCCTACTTAGCCAGGGTGCATAGTTTGCCTTGACTCTGATTTTCCTAATGAGAGCAACTTTCTCTAGGACATCGATGAAAATGCTGTTAAAGTATTCAACTGCCTGGTCTAAACCTAGGGTTTCCAGTTGTTTCCAGTTACTATGTTTTAGAATAGTGTTGAATCCTTGTGTATTTAGTTTACAATCATCTCTGACTTGTCTAAAAATTATGGATTTGGCTATGTTGGTACATTTCCACAGGAGGAAAGTGGAGAGATGGTCACTGAGACCATCAGCAAGGCAGCCTGTCTGGTAGTTTTGTTTGGGGGAGTTGACTACAGTCCAATCAAGAATAGATTGTTTATGTTTTTTTTGTCGACTCTAGTGGGTTCTTGGATAAGTTGGGAAAAACTGGAGAGATTAATATGCTTAGTGCTGTGATGACAAGTGGAGTACCTCAGGGTTCATTCCTGGGAGCACTCTTGTTTGGCATCTACTTCTTTGAAGTACAGGCCAACACTAAGGGACTCTGGCTAACAAAGTTCTCAGATGACTACAACCTGGAAGTCATTATGGAATCCCCAAATGATGTGGATATTCTACAAAAGGGCCTTACAGAAACAGATGCTTGGTGCCAGAGCCATGTGCTCAAGCTCAATGCCAAGAAATGTATATTTATCCCATTTGGGAAGAAACGTGTACCCATGAATTACCACATAGGTGGCAGTACACTAAACACGGAAAGTGTGATAAGAGACTTAGGGACACAGGTGGACAGTGGTCTCACCTTCGATAATCACATCACCACAACTGTCAGGAAATCCTTCTGTATGGCACACCTCATCACTAAGGGCTTTTCATCCAGAAAAAAGGAGGTCATTGTTCCACTGTACTCATCCCTCATTAGACCCATTATAGAATACAATGCCCCGTTTGGTATGTACCTCTCAAGACATCTGCAACAACTAGAAAGACTGCAGAAATGCCTCACTAAAAGAATCACAGGCCTAAAGAAAATGCCCTATGCTGACCGTCTAAAAAAAACCACCAGCTATTCTCAGTCACATATTATCTATTCAGAGGCGATCTCTGCCTAACATACAAGGCCATGTCAAACCCAGAGATGTTGGACATGCTACACTTAAAGAAATCCCAGTCCCTCAGAGCCACATGCTCCAGGGATCTAAACCTTGTCATCACGATGAATAAAACATGCTGGAGGGATAGTTTCCTGACCCAGAGACTCCCCAGACTCTGGAATAGACTGCCCATACATGTCAAGCAGAGTGCCTCTTTGGCCCTTTTCAAAAGGAACCTTGACAATTGGATGGGAGATAGGAAATTCAGCCTGGGGATCACGTCAGTTGCCCTGCTAGACAGTGGTCCATGGAAGTAAATATTGTGGGAAGAAATAGCCAGGAAATTGTTATGGCTAGGCTTGTATAGGCCCTAGGGCCAATAGCCTAGTACCAACCTATGAACCTATGGGGTTGTTAGAGGTGTAGGCTATCTAGTCATTATTTAGGTCACCTAGTATGATTTTCTTTGAGGAAGATTATCTGTGGTCCATTGTAAGATTTCTTCATTGATGGGAGAGTTATTACCTGGGGGAATGTAACAGCAGAAAATGGTGATACGTTTCATATCATTTATGTTTAGGGTTGAACCTAGGGTTTGAAATTTAGGTATGGGGGTTTCTAGAGGTTTGGTATTCAGCATATTTTTGAAGAGGATAGCAACTCCACCTCCCTTCATGCCTACTCTATTCAGTCTTAGGATTTTATGTCCTGGTGGGAGGATTTCATCATCTAGGGTGCTAGGTTTTAACCATGTCTCAGTAATAGTTACTATGACTGGGGAGTAGTGTGCTATAAATGTATGTAGGTCTGGTAGCTTATTAGTGATACTTCTGATGTTGATATTAGGAATCATCAGAAGGTCAGATATTTGCCTGGCTGAGAGTAGAGAGTTTTGTGGGCCTGGGTTTGGGTGTATGTCTCCTGATGTAAGTAGACTTTTTGTGATTAACAGTATGTGTTTAATAGTGTGTAATATGCCTTTGTTGGATATAAGTGATATTTTTCTAATGTATGATGTGGTTATGTGAGACTTGTAGATGTGTAGTATTAAGCTGTTTTAAATAAAGCAGAAGAGATAGGGAAGTGTGTGTGTGTGTGAGTATGTATTTGTGTGAGTATGTGTTGTATGGAATGATGTATTTTCTAGTGGTGTGTTAGTATATATTGATGTGATGTTGGTTAGGCATGTGAATGTTAGGAAGAGAAGTCATAGGATGAATGGTGTTTTCTGAGTGAGTGCTAGCTGGTTGTTAGAGGTTTTGGGGTTTAGGTCTGGAGGTGTGGGTGAAGACATAGCAGGCAGGTACTATGTATTGTAAGGTAGAGAGTTAGATGGGGGTATAGCTAGGTTGGGTAATGAGGGGTCTTTGATTGGAGCAGGGAGGGGTCAGGTGATATGGGGTTGGAATAAATCTAGAGGTAGTGGGGGCAGGTGGCAACTGGGGGCAGGGGAGATGAATGGAGCAGGGCTACACCAAGACCTCGAGACTACAGTACAATCTGTAGGACTGGCCCAGTTAGGACAGTAATGGAAGATGACAAATCCAAAAGAAATTTCAGAAACCGCTTGTACACATTTGAGAAAAGGATACTGTAGCATTATTATTGACTTTCCTACCTGCTTGGTTGTGGTTGAATTTCTTATCAGTATCTCTTTCTTTTACTTAGTGTATACATCTTATTGTTTAGTTGTATAGTTAGATTGTGGTTTCCAGTTTCATATACCTTGGAATTTAAAATTATCAATTGATCAAGGCCCAACTCTTTAGTGGATTCAGCTGTGATTTTCAAATATTGGAACAAGGCCCCCACAGATTTCCCAAAATATACATATAGCACTATTATTCATCACAGATCCTCATAGAAAGACAATCCCACTCTCCCACTAATGGCTTACTCTCATTATTTCTTCTTCACTGAAATACCCCCTTGTTGACTTTTCGTTCTTTGATACCTGCTACTTGTCACTCATGCCTAACCTGTGTTATGTCACCTCAACTTTTAATCATGTTTGCAATTCATCTCTAATACCTACCCAGTCTTTTCCTTATACCATATTGCTTGTCATCCTTATTATAGTGCTTCCTCATTAAAGTTGATATACATTTTCATCACTTCACAACAAATATGTATGCTAATATTAAAAAAAAAGAACTGAGCAAATAGGCAACTGAAAAATAAACAATGTACACTTAAGGCACAAAGAGAGAAGTATTAAATGCTTTCATTCCTTTAATGATTAGGACTTCTTCAGAATGACTCACATATTCCACACATCTCATTTAAATACAAAATGTTAGATTATGCCATTTAACTTGTCCAGTCAAACAAGAAATTCAATTAATATAAAACCTCTTCTTAAAACAAACAATGTTTTCTTTCTAAAAAAAAACTTGCATATTGTCACATACTTCTAAAGATTGTTTAATACATTTGAAGACAAGAATAAATAACAGTAAAACACATTTATATAATTCAAATTGAACTGTGCCTTTATTATTATTAAATACATGTGTACTTCAAGAAGCTTTTTACAGATACTTTCTCATTTATTTCTGGAGTAAAATCTGCTCTCGGGAACACTTGCCATTTTAATTCCAAGAATTCTAAATATGAATTGAAGGATTCTACAAATGTCTTTTTGTCTACTTTTTCAATAACTAAAAACTGGAGTTTTCTAATGTGAATGCCTAGTTAATGTGCTTGTATAATCTTTTTTCTTTATAGCCAAAATGTGCTCTCTAATTCTGTCTGGTAACTTTTGTGTAGTTTTACCTACATAAAAATGATCACAGCTTGAACAAACTTTAAGATAAATGAAGCCTTCACTTTGACATGTGAATCTATATTTGGCAGTGAACATATAATTGTTGTGTTTAAAATAAAAACTGCTCATTGTTATAATAACCCTACAATGACAGCCCTTCTGACATGGAAATAAACCAAATTTTGAAATCTTCTCTGAGGTGCAAACTAAGTTGGATGAACTTTGCTTCAGATTTCTGGCTTTCTTATAAGTAAAGCTAGGTTTTTCTCCTATTTTCATTATTCTTGATCTTCAATTATTATTTTATGATTATTATTGATAATCTGTCGAATATATGGCCCAGCCACACTCGTAGGTATAGGAAAAGAACAACCAAATTCTTGATTTCTACTACCTTCTTCTGTTTGACCTAAGTTTTTTGTACAAAAGCCTGCTCGTAAAATTGGAGGAAATTTAACTTGTCTTTGTTCAACAACATGATTAGAAATGACAATAACTTTTTCTATAGGATAGCCATATTGCTGGAATAAGTTAATAGGAACATTAACTTCTCTAAGAAAAATTACCTCAATGCTTATAACCCTACTAATTCTAATGATCTGCCCTCTAAATACATTATATTTCATGAATTGTGGATGAAAGTTATCAAAATGAAGATAGTTATCTATAAAAGTTTATTTTCAATAGATGTTACTTGAAAAACTTTTAGTAGAAACTTCCATAGAAAGCTCTACCTCTAAAAGTGAACTGAAGTACCCTTATTACTTTCCACAAAACTCAGCCATGAAATACTGTTATTCATTTTCTTAACAAATTTTTCAAATAATAAACAATCACCAGTCCAAATAAAAAACAAATCATCTATATATCTTTTATAGAACTTAACACATTTGTAATTCAGTGTCTTACACAAATATTCTTGTTCCCACCAACATAAAATTAAGTTAGCAACAATTGGGGTTACCTGAGTGCCCATTGCTACTCCACTAGTTTGTTGAAATATATTATTGTTAAACATAAAAAAATTATTACTTAATACCAGTTCCAATAATTGATAAATAATAGTCACTCATGTTTGAATTGTTTACCACATTTATTAAGATAAAGCCTAACAAATTCTAGGCCCTCTTCTTGCTGAATAGAAGTATGGGCAGGGTACACATCATTAGTACATAAAAATGTTTCTTTAACCATGAATACATAATTTTTAAGTTGATTTAAAAAATCCAAGAATCCTTTAAATAAAATTCACTTGTTTGAACTATTGGAATCAAGACCTTATCTAAATACATAGATATTTTAACAGTTTTATCATAAGGTGCAGATAAAACTGGTCTAAAAGGAGGATGGGCCAGATCTTTATGCATTTTAGGTATTCCAAAAAGAAAACCTAAGTGTGGTTGTTCTATTGTAAGAAATTCAAACAACTCAATTGGTTTATACAAGAGAAGCACAGACATGTAGAGCCACCAATCCACAGGAAAATAACAATACAAATGTTTATTGCACCAAATACACTTACAAAAGAAAGAATAAACATTAAACGCTTAACAAATCACCATTTATACCCTCAACAATTTAAAATCATCCAATGAAAGCAATCCCCCATACACACACCCATATGGACCTCTCACTGAATGATTTTGAATTGTTGAGTGTATAAAATGGATGATTTAAAGTTTTTTTTACCTTTTATCTGATGAAGTCTAAATTTATGATGAAAAACATGGTGATTTGTTAAGTGTTTAATGTTTTTTCTTTCTTTTGTAAGTGTATTTGGTGCAATAAATGTTTGTGTGGTTATTTTCCTGTGGATCGGTGGCTCTACATTTCGGTGCTTCTTTGGTTTATAGTTTTGTTTTCACACTGAGAAGTCTCCACATCTTTTTCATTTATCAATTGTATATAACCTTGATGCAACTTGTTTAATAAATGCAAATCTATTTTTTGATAATTTTTTTTAACGTATTCTTTAAAAACGTTGTTGTAACTATTTCTATCTGAAAGCAAATCATGTATAATTTTGTTATGTTTAACAACTTTCATTATTACATTGTCATGCCCTTTATCTGCTGCCATGTATCTCAAATCAGAATAACTACTTAAATATTTAAGTCCATCAAATTGTCTCTTATTTAAATTATAAAACTTTTTCCAGCTATTATTATGCCCAGATTTATGGAACAGATCATATAAACCAGCTTCACAAATCGAAGAGAAAGTGTTGAGCATATTAACTAAAGGAGGATTAATTGTGCTTGATTTCTTAAAAAGATTATCTTTTGATATAAAATCATGAAAAATCTACTTTAGATTCAATTTTCTAACAAACAAGTTAAAATCTAATAAAGTATTCACAATAGATGCTCTATTAGCTGGTAAGAAAGAAAATCTTTTGCCCACACTTCAAGTTCATCTTGAGAGAAAGTTCTTTCACTTAAATTAAATATAGGACACTCAGCATTTAACAACCTCTGTTAATGCCTTTTTTCTTTACTGTCACATTTAGTCCTTCTTGAATCAGAGGTAAACTCCCAAGTTCCATTGTTGGTGAAGGAAAAGTGGAAGGGGAACCGTACCACTTGAATCACTGGATTCACTGACTGTAACTTCCTGTTTAGGGATAAATTAGAAGGACCACGTTTCTCCAAGTCCACTATCTCAGAAAAAGAATCCAGTCTGTCAAGATCTGTATCAGTTCCATTTTTCTTTTTAACCATGCGTGTTTCTATTTTGAAATTACCTTTCTTTTTAAGCATATATGCCTGTCCTTGCTGTAGGCATTAATGTCTCTTGCCAACTTTTTTCTTTTTCTTGTTTATGATAGTTCCGATATGCCTCTCAATCATTTCAGATTTATTTTATTTATTTATTTTATTTTACATTTGTTGACCAGGCTAGTCTAACTGGATATATGTCCATTTTCAGAAGAGGCCCGGGGAGAAAAGCTCCAAACACCACAGTTATAACAAGGTTAAAGATTACATTAAATAGCTAACAAAATAGCAAGTAACTAGGTAGTAGATTACAATAAAATAGTAAATAGCAGTTATATCTAAAACATTGTATTGATCATAAAATGACAAAAAACAGAAAATAGGACATGAATCTTCAGAGGAGTAAAATGCTTAAATGTTACAGTAGTTTTACTGTTTGCTTTTCATTTCTGCTAAACAATATTGTCTAGATTTGAGTAGAAGCTGGGAAGTGGTAGAAACAGAGGTGAATTTCTAGTCAGGGTTATTACAAGGATATAGCCAGTGTGTTCTAAGGAATAATGTGGGTTTTTGTTTGAAGAGGGGTAGGGAGGGAAGTAATGTAAGTTCACTAGGTAGAAGGTTCCAGTTTTTACCAACTGCGTTTGAAAACAGAGAGTCACCTGCCATGTTGTTGGACTTGTTTATGCTAACTAATAGTTTATTAGAGGAGCGTAAGGTATTGAGATTTTTATAGGGGATTATAAGGTTGGAGAGTATTGGAGTTTTGTTAGGGTAATTGAGGACTTTATGGGCTATGGTAAGTTGGTTAAGTTGAAGCTGATTCTGTAGTTCAAGCCAACCAAATTTTTTTAGATTGTGACAGTAATGGGTTCTGAAGGGGTTACCAGTGACAAATCGGGCAATATTATTATAGGAGCTAGTTAGTTTGAGAATGTTGCTTTTAGTTAGGTTAGTGTAAACTGGTGAGGCATAGAGCAGTATAGAGATTAGAAATGATCGGGCAATAGTGGTTCTAGTTGTAGAGGTAAGGATGGGACTAATCCTATATAGGGAGCCCATTCTTCTGTTAACTTTTTTTATAGTGTTGTTAATGTGAAGGTCAAAGTTAAGGTTGTTATAAATTGTAATTCCAAGGAGTTTAGTGTTGGAGTCAGGAGAAATGAGGATCCCATTATTAGAGATGACTGAGAAGTCTAATGGTGTGGACTTACGGGTAGGAGTAAAGAGCAGGAGTTTTTTTTTTTTGGATTCAAGAGGAGACAATGCTTTAAAAAAACATATTTCTACTGTGTTAAATACCTTCTGAGTTATAGATTGTAGTTCAGAAGGAGATTTGGCTGTGCAAATAAGTGTGGAATCATCTGCATATTGTATGCAGGTAGCTTGTGGAATAGCTAAATGCAGATCATTTATGAATATAGAGAAAAGTAGAGGGCCTAGAATTGATCCCTGTGGGACACCCAAGGTGACAGGCAGGAGGGATGATAGATTATTCTCCCAGAGCACTGCTTGCTGCCTTTTGCTGAGGTAGGAAGTGAACCATTGTATTGTTAGTGAGTCAAAGGAAAGAGATTTTAGTATATTTATAAGCAAAGGCTGGTTGACCATGTGAAAAACTTTTGAAAGATCAATAAAGAGAGCTGAGGAGAGAATGTTATTATTACGGTTTCTGTTGATAGAATCAGTGAAGGAAAGAAGGGCAGTAGAGGTGCTATGGAATGGCCTAAAACCATGCTGAGTATTGGCTAGTAAGTTATGTTGAATTAAGTGGTTCAGTAGCTGGTGATGAATGCATCTTTCCATGATTTTAGCTAAAGGAGATAGTAAAGCTATAGGTCGGTAGTTGGAGTGTTCATTCGAGTTACCCCCTTTATGTAGAAGTATAACAATGAGAAATTTTCCATATGTCTGGGATGATTCCTTCCTTAATGGTTCTATTTATAAGAATCGATATGGGATAGGTTACAGATGTAGCTGCTTTTTGCAAATATTCAGCTGGGATATGGTCAGCAGAAGGAGTACAAGGCTTCGGTTTTTGAATGAGTTTGAAGATAAAAGTAGTCGAGATAGGTTGTAATTTGAAATTGGGAATAGGGCTATTATTGGGGATAAGAATGCTAGCATTATCAAGGGATAGTTGGCCGGATAGGGATTCTATGGTCTCAGTAAAGAATGTGTTAAAGGTGATAGCAATTTTGATTGGGGTCTTGAGATTAGTGCCTGTTGGGCTTTGTGTACTGGAGTGACCAGGGTTAAGGAGTCTATTGATACTTGCCCAGAATTTATGTGGATTATTTTTGCTGTGTTTGCTGCATTTTATAGTAGAAGTTTCTTTTTTATCTGAGAGTATTGCTTTTTTTGTCAAATTTTTCAGTTGTTTAAATACTTGTTGATCTGCTATAAGTTTAGTACATCGCCACCTATTCCAGGTATTGTTTCTGAGTAGGATTTTTTGCCTGGTTTCTTTAGAAAGCCAAGGAGCTGCTTTTGATCTAATTCTAATGGTACACTTAGGTGCATGGTGGTCTAGGATAGTTAAGAATTCAGAGATGAAGTATTTGACAGCCCCTTCAAGTGGTAGGGCTTTTAGGGGATACCAGTTACAAGCAGTAATTTCATTTTGGAGTAGCTGTATGTTAAAAATTCTTGTTGCTCCGAATTGAGCAAAATATTGTGGGTTGGGCAATATCAATCTTTTCCCTGATTATGTAGGTCAGGGAGTGGTCACTTACATCATCGGGTAAGGTCCCTACCTTATAAGTTTGTTGAAAGTTATTTATAAGAATCCAGTCTAAGGTAGTCTCTTTTTTATTTGGTTTGTTAATTCTAGTGGGGCAGGTAATGGCTTGAGAGAAACCATGAAGGTTAATATGGGAAGTGGGATGGTCAGTATTGATACTTTTCCAATCAATATTAAAGTCTCCAAGGATTATGGTTTCTTGAGGGAAGGATGATGTGACACAGCAAAGTATATTCTCTAGTGTAGTGATGTTGTTCCCAGGAGGTAAATAGATACAGATAATATTTATGGATTTGCTAGAATTGATCTGTATTTTAGAGATGAGTATTTCAGCATTATTTTCCAAAGGAGGGTTGTAGGGTGAAGAGGTGACTACTAGGCCTTCTTTGAAAAAGATTGCTACTCCCCCACCTTTTCTTTTGTTGCAATCACATCTCAGTATATTATAGCCTGGAGGTGTGATTTCATTATCATGAGTTCTAGGTTTTAACCATGTTTCTGTTAAGCAAAGGATTTCAAAGGAATATACATCCAGGAGAACATGGAGGTGGGCCACTTTATTATTTAAGCTTTGGATATTGAGATGAGCAACTAGGAGTGAGATGGGAAGTTTGGTAGGGGACAGTGAGGTAGTGGGATGTGGGGTATGAGAGTTAGTGGTAAGGACATTACCTGGACCTGGATTAGGGTGGATATCTCCATCTTCTAAGGATAGCCTTTTCAGTCTCAGTAAAGGATTATGTGTATTACTGATAAAATATTGAACATTCCTGGTTATTATATTATTATATTTAATATGGGTTAGTCTGTGGTACTTTGATAGAAGGCAGTTTGGTATGGAAGTTATATTTATATGCTGGTGAGAGGCACTGAGAGATTGTATGGTTGTTTGTTTATAAGGATAGTGAAGCTGAGAAAAATCTAGATATGTAAATGAGGTTAAGAGATAAGATGAGGTGAGAACAATTATAAGTGCGGCAATGATAAGAGTTTTGGTAGGAGTATATTTAGCTAATGTGGGCATAATGCTTGGTCCAATAATGGGAGTTAACAAATATGTAGTACTGATAAAAAGTGAAGTAAAGACATGACTAGGTGATGTTTCTTTAAATTTGAGCTACTGATTGGATATGTGGAGGAAGGGTGTGGTGTAAAAGGTTAGATTGATAGATCAATATGATTTGTTGGTTTTGGAAAGAGGGTGTGGCTAAGTGGTATAAGTCTAGGGCCTCTGGGGTGGGTGGGAATTGGGGGTAGGGTAGGGGAGCGGCAGATAAATTGAGATATAAATATTGAAATGACTGAAACATAGGATGCTGACACAGTTGCACATATAGTGCCATAATTTCCTCTTTCAAAGTTTTAGTCTTATCAGCATTCCAATTAATTATCACCTGTAATATTTCTAAACCAACATTATTGTACATTTCCTTAATTCTCTCATAAATGTTGTCATTATATGTTACACCATTTGGAAACGCATTCCAAGCGGTACTATTTTCAGTTCATAACATTTGTTTAAATAATGATTCTCTAACACTAAAGATTTATATTTGAGAATCTTTTTCTCTAACTCAAAAAAACTGTTTTTAAAGACCAGAACATCCTTCTGTTTACAATAAACATACCTAGAAGACTGCGAGCATGACGTTACTTCTGCAAATGGATTAATTTCTTCACCTCTTACATATCACATATCATGTGATCGACTGCTTATTCGAAAACACTTCTTCGGCTATGACTGTTCCTTCATCAGAAGATGAACCATCTGACCTATTTCCAACTTTTTGGTGGTCTCCAAAACTCCCATATAACTGTTTGAGCACTGCTTCTGCTTTACTAATAACATCAGCTAAGTTCCTGGTCCAAAAGTACAAGATCTTCTGGTATAGGATGAATGGTAATGTCCAAGTTATCATCTTGTTCCATTGCCATGATGCCAAGTAAAAGTTGGAATATAAATAGTCAAACAAAAACTAAAATGTGCCTTAAACCACACCGGCTCTGTATTTTAACAAACACCAAAAAACAAAGGACCAAGCAAACTGACAAATGAAAAACGAACAATGTACACTTAAGGCATAAAGAGAGAAGTATTAAGCTCTTTCATTCCTAGGTATTCACAGTCATGTACACATTTTAGAAAGTTCCAGTTTTAGTTATTGAAAAAGTAGACAAAAAGAATTTTGTAGAATCCTTCAATTCATATTTAGAATTCTTGGAATTAAAATGGCCAAGTGTTGTGTAAAAGGCTTCTTGTAGTACAAGTATATTTAATAATAATAATATAGGCACAGTTCAATTTGAATTATATAAATGTGCTTTATGTTATTTATTCTTGTTCTTCAAATGTATTAAAAAATCTTTAAATGTATGTGACAATATGCACGTTTTTTAGGGGAGAAAACATTGTTTTCTTGAGAAGAGGTTTTATATTAATTGAATTTCTTGTTTGATTGGACAAGTTAAATGACATCATTTAACATTTTGTATTTAAATAAGATGTGTGGAATATGTGGGTCATTCTGAAGAAGTACTAATCATTAAAGGAACAACAGTGCTTAATACTTATCTCTTTGTGCTTTAAGTGTACATCGCTCATTTTTCAGTTGTATGTATGCTGATATAGTTTTATATAACCTGACCTTATGGGACCACATATGCCAAACTATTTATTTTGGATATATTCTTTTCACTTATTATGTCATTTGAAAATATTACTGCAACTTCTTCCGGCTTTTCCCGGTTAGGGGTCGCCACAGCAGATCACCTGTCTGCTCATGATTGGCAGTGGAGTTTTACAGTGTTGAGTTGCCAGGCCAGCACCCAACCTTCTACAGGAGGCACACACATATGCCTAGGGCAAATTTAGAGTGTCCAATCCACCTACTTTGGAATGTGGGAGGAAACCAAAGCACCCAGAGGAAACCCACACAACCACAGGGAGGACATGCAGACTCCGCACAGAGGGCACCCCAGCTGAGGATCGAACCAGAGAACCTTTTGCTGTGAAGCAACAACACTAACTGCTGCACCACCATGGCCACCTTGAAAATGTTACTGCAACTGCTGATACAAATTTATTTTCAGATTACCTAATTATGTTATTGCATTGCCAATATGTTCACAACAGATGTATTTTATCTTCAGCTGATGTGCACTTTTATTTCTACTGCTGTAACTGTACTTGATATTAATTATTTTTATTTATGATAATCTCCAGGATATGTTAAATCTGCAATTACTGTACATCAAATATTGCTTGTACTCAAAAAATGTGTTATTATCTCTTTCACTAAGAATGTTCATGGAACTTTTCTCCCTGGGTCCAATGCTGAAAAGGGGTCTTGCATGACCCACTCAGACCTTCCCAATAACCAAATGCAAATAAAATAAAATAAAACAAATAAATATATATGGGACCATAATGTGTGACAAATCTATTTTGTATACATTTCATTTACTGTTTTGTTAAATTTTTGGTTCTAAAGTTTTATTGCATGTCGCAACTAATTATATATAATGTTTATTCATTTTATTTTTAGATAAAGTTTGATTAAAAAATACTACTGTTGTCTTCTCTAAGTGCAGCAATATGCCTCATCCAGCATTTGTCTGGATTTCTGAAATATTTAGTTCTACTTAAAGTTATCAGTGTAGTACACTCTGAAAGAATTTGTTTAACTGCGCATTATAGGCACTATGTAGGCATATTTTTTTCTATAGATACTGCAATAGTTTAGCAAAACAAAGAATCAAATAAGAAAGAAACACATACCCAGATATTCAGAAAGAACACCGGCACAGGTGATAAGAGCTGTGGGCAAATGGGACCATTTCTGTGATGTGGGAAAATTTGATTCAGAGTCATTATTTGCAGTAAGGAAATATTGTGTTATTAGTTAATTTGCATGTCTCTGAATTGTGTGTAAATCACTACTTTTCTGTAGTAATCAACACAGGAAGCCCATGCATTATGTTGGCAAAGGCATCCTCCTGATCATTTACTATCTCGTGGACATGCACACGCATACACAAACACACACACACACACACACACACACACACACACACACACACACACACACACACACACACACACAAACAACCCCACCCAATCATGTTCATGGGCACACTCACCCATTCACTCATATACACTCACAAATGCGCCTGAGGCCAGTTGTCCCTTTGTACAATGCATGCAACCTCACAGATGCACATATGCACACAACTCCTACCACTACAAGTCCACAAATCTCCAGACACATATTTGTAATATAGTCTCACCCCATTGAAAGCAATGGGTGAACCTGAGCATTTAGCCATGTTCATTAATTTTACATTATGTGTTCATTTTATAATATAAATAATACATTTTAGGATATGTTTATCGCATGAAAACATTGTGCCTCACTTGCATAAAGCAATCAGTTTTACTTCATATTTTCTAACAAATCTAAGTCTGGCAATATCCTATAACGTATACTCTGTCCTGTGTTAATAATTATTTATGGAATGTAAAATAAATATCCAGTGAAAATCTGGTAAACCCAGGTCAATTACCTGCAGCAGAGTAGTGGCACATGGAAGCATACTCAGATAGGACAGATGGGATTGCATGCAGCATGTGAAATACGAGTATAACTCAGTAGGGTTGCAAAGAAGAAGCCTCTCTGTGAGTGCACCTGTCTTTTTTCTTCCTATTGAAGGGTCTGACCTGAGTTACTGAAGCATTGCAGAGGTTAGACTGTAGGTGAGAGACAACAAAAATACATAAAGAATTGTATAAGATGATTGCGAGGCTATAATAAATAATACCAGTGTGGCTGAATACACAGTTCTGGGTATACTATGAATTATTTAATTAACGCATGATTATTAAACCACAAAATGTCTAAAACCTTGGGAGGTCAACAGCGGCACTTTTTGTTTTTTTGCAGGAGGGGCCCTGAATCCCCCAGAGTGAAGGTAAGCACTGCAAGCCAAATGTTATATATATATATATATATATATATATATATATATATATATGTGTGTATATATATCTATATATGTCTCTCTCTCTCTCTATATATATATATACATACGCATATATATACATATATATATATATATATATATATATATATATATATGTATATATATAAAAAAACAGGCATGTCCAGGGGTCAGCTTCCGGTGATTTCTCCTGTTCACATGGTGAATCTGGGCATACTGGGGTAATGCAGCATTTGCCTCATGTACACAGACAACCCTCTCCTCCTACCACCCAACACTACAACCTGTGAGAGATGCACTTACATAGCCAAACTGGAAGCAAAACTCTCTCCAGCCAAGATTGTGCTAGACAATCAAGATGAGAAGGTTAAGACCCACACTACACCTCAAGCAACACATAGCCCTTCAAAACCCTCACCACCAACATCCACACATAGCAACACTAAACCCACATATGCGAATGCCTTTAACAATAACCTGCCCAAGCAACAAGGACCTCTGAAGCTGAAACGCAAACAAACACCAATCACAACCAAGGTATCACATAGCTCACAACACCAGTGTGCCACCCAAAAACAGCCCCTAAGGAAAGACAACACACCCAACACTTTAGCCATAGGTGACTCTATAGTCAGGCACACAGATGTCCCACTCACCAGGCTGAACAAAGAGAAAATTACAGTCAGCTGCCTGTCAGGTGCCAGGATCTGCCACATAACACATACACTGAAGTCACTTCACAACAAGTACAAATACGACTCTGTCATTGTCAATGTTGGAGTGAATTACTTGAGACGTACCTCCCTGAACTACATAAAAAGAGACATGGAAGAGCTTTGGATCATGTGCCCCAGGCAGGTATGACCCTAGCCTTGAGTAGCATCCTGCCTTCACCCAGAATGATACCACAGTATAAGGACAAAATGATTGACTTCACCAATTGGTTAAGCTACTGGTGTCATTCAGAGGGGATCCAGTATCTGTCTGCCTGGGACGACATGATCGACAAACAAGATGCTTTGCCAGAGATGGTCTGCACCAGTTGCCCTGGGATTCAGGTTATTGGCTAAGGCTCTTGCCATCCCTATAGTGCCTTTTTTAGGCAAGGCTCAAAAGACAAAACCACCACCATAACAAGTACAAGTATGCAAAATCTGAAGGTAATGCTACTCAGTGCTAGAAGTCTAAACCTCAAAATGCACTCTCTCGAAGAACTCCTAAAAATGGAGAACATCGATATCTGTGCAGTAACTGAGACCTGGTTCAAGGCTCCAGAGAGCACCCCTGCAATACCAGGCTACAACTCTTACCACACTTTTCAGCCACCAAACCAGGACCGAAAGACTAAAGGTGGAGGAGTGTCCATATTCACCACGGATGTTCACACCTCCAGGCTAGTTGCCCAACACAATGCATCCAAAATTCTGCAGGTGCAACTAACACTAGGTAAGACTGCAATCCAAACTGTAGCTTGCTACAGATCCCTCACCATGCCCCAAGATTCTCACTACACCTTTCTAAACATACTGGAAAATATTAAAATACAGCCAAACACCCTACTACTGGGTGAATTCAACTACCTTGCCATTAACTGGGAAAACTACTTGTGTACCAATACCTTTGACCAACGGTTCTTGCAATTCATAAATTCCAATGCCCTGGATCAACTAATCCATAGTCCCACCAGGGGCTCTAATATCCTGGACTAGTCATTACCAACATGGGAAATCGATGCTCCACATCAGTGGTCACCCCCTCGTTGGTTAGGTCTGACAATAAACTAATCATCTTTGACATCCACATCCCACCACCACTCCCCAGTAAGGAAACATCCGTAAAAAACTTCTCCAAGGCCAACTTCTTGCTACTCAAGTCAGAAGTGACAAACTTCATCACACCCATGCAGACAGGAACTGAAAGTTCAACTTCCGAATCCTATACTAAAGCACTGTACAAGCACATCCACTTGTGCATGAATCGTGCCATCCCAAATAGAAATAACATGCTCTCCTCCAAAAAAATGAATCCAATCTGGTGATTCCCTGTCATAAACAAACTATACAACAGAAGGAAGAAATTGTTGCAGAAAAGAAGAAAATCCCAGGATGCTAAAAACTCCCTTACCAGCCTCAGTAAGAAGCTGAGATCCCTCATAAAATCCTCCAAAGCTAGTTACAAAAATAAAATTGCCAAAGATTCCAAAGACAACCACAAGACATTCTATAGCTATGTCAAGAATCTAAATGGCAATGCTCAGATCTGCACTGAGCTACAACAGAATGGTATTAAATATACTGATCCCAGGGACATTGCCACTATCCTGGCAGATCGATTCAGTGCCAACTTCACCCCCCTCTCACCCCGTAAAGGGCCCATCTCAATACCGGAAGATTGCCAAAATCTGGTAATCATGGCCACACAGCTAAAAACTGCACTCTCCAAAGCTAAGAATACAGCATCCATTGGACCAGATGACATCCTGGGCTGTGTACTACATAAACTACAAAACGAACTGGCACCTCACCTAAGTGTCAAGTTCAATCATAGCCTCACCTCAGGCTTCATGCCCAGTGAGTGGCGCACAGCTACAGTTATCTCACTCCACAAGGGGGGATTCACCTTGGATCCTAGGAACTACCATCCCATCAGTCTGACAAGCCTGATCTGCAAGGCCATGGGATGTATTATCATGGAACTTATAAACAAAGACATTGGCAACCTACAAACACTGGACCCCAACCTGTTTGGATTTGTGAAGGGCCAATCATGTCTCCTGAACCTGATTGACTTCTTTGAATCAGTCTCCAGAGTCATGGATGAGGGTAAGGCAGTCCAGACAGCCTATCTGGACCTCGGCAAGGCCTTTGACATCATCCCCCACTCTGGACTCATAGAGTAACTTACTAAGCTGGGCAAAAATCCCTATGTCACTTGATGGGTTGCCAACTGGCTTACTGACAGAACTCACACTTTAAAAGTAGCCGACTCCAATTCCAACTCCAGGCAAGTTACAAGTGGAGTACCTCAGGGTTCAGTCCTGGGACATCTCCTGTTTGGCATCTACTTCTCAGAAGTACAGGCCAACACTAAGGGACTCTGGCTAACAAAGTTTGCAGATGACTGCAAACTGGGAGCCATTATTGAATCCCTAAATGATGTGGATATTCTACAAAAGGGCCTTACAGAAACAGATGCTTGGTGCCAGAGCCATGGGCTGAAGCTCAATGCCAAGAAATGTATAGTTATCCCCACTGAGAAAAAAAACATGTATCTGTGAATTATCACATAGGTGGCAGTACACTAAACACTGAAAGTGTGATAAGAGACTTAGGAACACAGGTGGACAGTGGTCTCACCTTCAATAACCACATCGTCACAACAGTCAGGTAATCCACCTATGTGGTACACCTCATCACTAAGGGCTTTTCATCCAGAAAAAAGGAGGTCATTGTCTCACTGTACTCATCCCTCAATAGACCCATCATAGAGTACAACACCCCATTTGGTATGTAACTCACAAGACATCTGCAACAACTGGAAAGGCCACAGAAACACCTCAATAAAAGAATCACAGACCTGTGTTTGGATTATTTTTTGGAGCAGCGATTTGTTTTCCCTGGGAAAAAAATCACTGTTCCGTATGTTCAATATTGTGTGGTTTTGGGTATTAGAGTTCAATTAAAGAGCATTCATTCTTTTGGAGTATTGATCTTCTAATATAGACCCTATATAGATAGATATAGATTATAGCTACATATATATATATATAGATATAGATAGATATATATGTATGTGTGTATGCAGAATACATATTTGTATATACACACACACACACACACATTTATATATATGTATATATATATATATATATATATATATATATATATATATATATATATATATGTCTGTGTGTTATATAGTGGATATAAAACATTTACACACCCCTGTTAAAATACCAGGTTTTTGTGATATAAAAAAATGAGACCACAGTAAATCATTTCAAAACTTTTCCCACCTTTAATGCGACCTATAACCTGTAGAATTCAATTTAAAAACAAAGAAATCTGTTAGGGGAAAAATATAAAAAATATAAAAAAACGTACAATAAGCTGGTTGCATAAGTGTGCACACCCTAAAGGTAATACATTGTTGAAGCACCTTTTGATTTAATTACAGCATTTGATCTTTTTGGGTACACATCTGCCATCAATTAAAGAGACTCTGATTAACCCCAAATAAAGTTCAGCTGTCCTAATAGGATTTTCCTGACATGTACTCAGTTGCCTGCTACAGCATATGCCATGGGTCACAGAGAGTTTACAAAACATCAAAGGGATCTTATTGCTGAAATTTATCAGTCAGGAGAAGGGTACAAAAAAATTTCCACAGCATTGGATATACCATGGAACACAGTTAAGACAGTCATCAAAAAGTGGAGAAAATATATGACAACAGTGACGGTGCAAAGAACTGGATGTTCCTCCAAATTATTGAAAAGACATGATGAAAACTGGTCAGAGAGGCTGCCAAGAGACCTACAGAAACACTAAAGGAGCTGCAGGAATTTCTGTCAAGTACTTGTTGTGTACTACATGTAACAACAATTTCCCATATTCTCCATATGGGCTATGGGGTAGGATTGCAAGATGGAAGCCTTTTCTAACACGGAAAAACATCCAGGCCCAGCTAAAATTTGCAAAACAATCCATCAAGTCAACCAAAAGCATGTGAGAAAATGTGTTATGGTCTGATGAGACCAAGGTTGAACTTTATGGCCACAATTCCAAAAGGTATGTTTGGCGCAAAAACAACACTTTGCATCACCAAAAGAAGACCATCCCCACAGTGAAGCATGACAGTGGCAGTAACATGCTTTGGGTTGCTTTTCTTCAGCTGGAACTGAGGCTTTAGTCAAGGTGGAGGTAATTATAAGCAGTTCCGAATAACAGTCACTTTTGGCCCAAAACCTTCAGGTGTCTGCTAGAATGCTGAAGATGAAGAGGAATTTCCCCTTTCAACACGACCATGACCCCAAGCATACATCCAAATCAACAAAAGAATGGCTTCATCAGAAGAAAATTAAAGTCCTGCAATAGCCCAGCCAAAGCCCAGACCCAAATCCAATAGAAACTCTGTGTGGTGACCGGAAAAGGACTGTGCACAAGAGATGCCCTCACAATCTGACAGATTTGGAGCACTTTTGCAAGGAAGAGTGGGCAATATTGCCAAGACAAGATATGCCATGCTGATAGACTTCTACCCAAGAAGACTGAATGCTGTAATTAAATAGAAAGGTACTTCACAAAGCATTAGTTTAAGAGTGTGTACATTTAAACAATCAGCTTATTGTATTTTTTTTTATTTTTTTATATTTTTCTCCTAACAGATTTGTTTGTATTTCAAATGAGTTGCACAGGTTATAGGTCACATTAAAAGTAGGAAAAGATTTGAAATGATTTATTGTGGTCTCATTTTTTTATGTCGCGAAAACCTGGCATTTTAACTGGGGTGTGTAAACTTTTTATATCTTCTGTATATATAGAGACAGATAGATATGGAGTAGCTAGAGATACATATCTTGATAGATATAGATACACAATGCAAACACATACACAAACATACACACACACACACACACACACACACACACACACACACGCACACCCACACGCGCGCGCACACATGCACACACATGCACGCGTGCACACACACAAACACACACACGCACACACATATGTTCTAAGCTTGCACAAATTCAGAGGAATTGGAAAAAGTATAGAAAATGCAAAGTTCACTTGCTCATTTTTCTCTGTTATGACAGAACACAAGTGATTTTCCATTTTCAGTGTTTTTAGCACAGATCAAGTGGCTATCCACAAACAGAATGTCTCAAAGTTTTTACGCATGTTTACCACTATACAGTTGTTCCTATCTATAACTTGAATAATTCTCTACATGGTATGCTTTGTTTGTTTGTTTGTTTTTTTTTGTTTTCTTGTTTGTTGACATGACTGGATAACATAGCATAATGCAGAGTTCATACCTAGTTATGAGACTATCCTAAGAAAAAGCCCACCTTGTCATGTAGTTTAATTATGATATCAGAGAATGTATATAAAATGTACATTCTCTATTCCTATTGACATTTTCTTCTAAGTCACTGGTGTCTTTCTGTGCCATGCCTCATGAAAGAGGAGGATGGATTAGGTTTTCCTTGCACGTCTGCTGAAAATGGCAAACAAATTAACATGGTCTAAAGCAACAGCAATCACTGAAGTAAGAAACATTTGTGATGACCGTGCCCTGGCCCAACAATCAAGGAGCCTCAATCCTCACCACTAACACTAGGGATGTTATCTCATAGAAGAGAAAAAAGGATAACTAATACACGCAGTAAAGTACAATTTCCCTTAAGTGCACTCAGAGCTCACAGTCAGTCTGGGGATGGTTGATCACTTGCTCACCAGGTCCCCAATAAGACTCCCCACTGGCACAGCTATAATGTCCAGGTCTCAGCCTAGCTGGGCAAGCTAAAACCTCCAGTAGCATCTCTGTCCAACCAGTGCTTCATGTCCTTGCCAAGTAGCTGACACAACACACACACACACTTTGAGATAGGTATTTATACAACTTCACAGACACTCCTGGGAAAGGCTGACACAGATTCTTCAGCTGTGCCCCTTTACCCAGACCATACAGTAGTAATTACTGCCACCACCCAACTAATAATATCAGCTACTAAAAGGCCCTTAAAAGAGTGTCCAATTATTACTGTGCAATGTTATAATCCAATGGTAGTATGACTAACATTCAAGGCTTACTTTAGACTGGCCTATTACAATAATCTCTATAAATATGCAATGTACTCTAGAGCTTATCTCTACACAAACCAGTCACATGTAGAAGGTTTCAAAAATATTTAATAATAAATAATTAAAACACAAGACAAAACTACTACACCGCAGAGATATCTAAGAATACAGAGATCACGCAGAAACTTAAAATAATACAGTAGGACAGGTCTGACTTCAATGAAAAATACCTGATTAATCGTTACTAGCTTTAACTATTCCTACAAGAAATCACAGTGCTAAAACTTACATGTGAGTACAAGGCAGAGTACTGAGTTAGATGTCCAAAGTCAAAATGCTTCCAGTCTCTTGTGAGAAATAGTATTTAAACATTACTAACAAACATGTCTCTAAGGCCCTCCCAAATTGCATCATTTTTGACACTTAGGTTTGCCAAGTATTCATATTGCATCATCTTAACACCTGGTCTGAGCTCTCAGGCCATAAACTGCATTATTTAGCAATCTAACACCTGCTCAGAACTTACAACAATACAAGGCATTTCACATGTATATTCTAACAGAAACTAGAGCAATAAAGCACATTCCACATCTAAATTATGGTCATAAACTTTAGCCTTAAAACAATGGGCATGACACCTTCATCCAGCCACACTGGAGCTAAATTCTAACATGAAAGGATCACAACATGCTTCACTGAGCCAGTAGAGTGCAATGCTGTCACATATTTTGCAGTTCCACATTTCACAGTGTTCTTTTACACTCAAGAAAACATGCCTGTATTATTTACAAATGCCAGAATTATATATCAAATTCTATTTGACTAGGCTGGCAGCCTTCGCCCATCTCTCCCCAATCGTCACATCTCTTCCACCCCGGGGAACTCAAGCAAGCTTTTTAAGTGCCCCTTGAGAAACATCACTTGAGAGTGTCAGATCTATCTGGGTGTACCTCACCCCATTCCCTGTCTTGACAGCCCATCTGCATTGGCATTGCTACTCCCACTGTGGTGCTGCAATGACATATCATATGCTTGCAATCCCAGACTCCATCTTAGCAACTTGGCATTCTGCTGACTGGCTCTGTTTAACCATGTTTGAGGGTTGTGATCTGTCATCACAGTGAATTTTCTTCCATACGGATAAGGCTGAAGTTTTTGTAGTGCCCACACTATGGCTAGACATTCCTTTTCTACCGCTGCATAGCATTCCTCCCTGGGTTGGAGCCTATGACTGAGATAAATCACTGGGTGCTCTTCTCCCTCTGAAGAAGTCTGGCTAAGTACAGCCCCCACACCATAGTTTGAAGCATCCACCTGCACAACAAAGTCTTTGCTGTAGTCTGGACTGGCTAACACAGGGGGTCCTCCCAAAGCTTCCTTAAGCTTCTAAAATGCCTGCTCACATGCTGGGGTCCACACTACCTTATCTGGCCTGTTCTTCCTTGTCAGGTCTGTGAGGGGAGCAGCTATAGCACTATAATTGGGAATGAACTTTCTGTAGTACCGTGCTGTCCCCAAGAATGCTCTCACCTGCGTTTTGGTAACAGGTGCAGGCCATGCCTGAATGGCTTCCACTTTGGCAGGTTCTGGCCTTATCTTACCACTCCCCACTCTATGTCTTAGGTAGAAGACCTCTGCCATACTCACCTGACATTTACTCCATTTAATTGTCAACCCTACCCTCTGTAGTTTGCCCAGCACCTCCCTAACATGCTGAGGGTGCTCTTTCCAGTTATGGCTTAGATAGCAATATCATCCATGTAAGCAAGGGAAAACCCTCCTGTTCTTGCTAAGATATGATCTACCAGCCTCTGGAAAGTTGCTGGTCCATTCTTCATCCCAAAGGGCATCTTTGTGAACTCATACAAGCCAAAAGGAGTCACAAAGGCCGACTTCTCTCTAGCACTGGGAGTCAAGGGCACCTGTTAGTAACCCTTGGTAAGATCAATGGTTGTAAGATACTTAGCCCCACCCAGCTACTATAGGGCATCATCTGTCCTAGGCATGGGGTAAGCATCTGATTCTGTGTGACTATTTAATTTCCTGTAATCCACACAGAACCTGGTGCTGCAATCCTTCTTTGGCACCAACACCACTGGTGAGGCCCAGGGACTGTAGGACTCTTGAATCACCCCTAGTTCCAACATCTCCTGTACCTCCTCCCTCAGAGTCTGTTTTACTCTCTCAGGCACCCTATAAGGGGCCTGCCTAATAGGCCTTTGGTGTCCTGTATCCACCTGGTGCTGAAACAGGTGGGTGTTCCCTGGTTTCCCAGTGAAAATGCCCCCAAACTCCTGCAACACTGCTTGGATTTCTTGAACCTGGGTAGGATATAGCTGCTGGGACATTGTTACCCCTTCCACCGAGGAGTCAGCCCGAGCCTCACTGAGGAGATCAGTCACAAGATCTCTCTCAGACTCCTTCTGCAATCCACTGTAAATGCTCAGAACAAGGGTCTCCCTATCATGTAAGGTTTCATCATGTTAACATGGTACAATTTGCACCCCTGCCATCTGCCCAGAACTTCCACCATGTAATTAACATCACTTACCTTTCTTACCACCTTGTAGGGTCCCTCCCAAGCTGCCTGCAACTTATTGTGTCTGACAGGAATGAGAACCATCACCTGCTGCCCTACAGCATACTCTCTAGCTTGAGCATTCCTGTCATACTACACCTTTTTCTGTTGTTGGGCTTCTGCCAGGTTCTCCTGGGCCATGCCCATGAGTGCCCTGAGCCTTGTCCTGAGGTCCAGGACATATGCCACAACAGACTCCTTGTGAGACTCACACTCACCTTCCCACTCGTCTCAAATTAAATCAAGAGATCCCCTCACCCTATGCCCATACAGCAACTCAAAGGGTGAAAAACCTGTGGATTCCTGGGGAACCTCTCTGTAAGTAAATGACAGATGAGGCAAATATTTGTCCCACTCCCTCTTAAACTGACCTGCAAATGCCCATAGCATGGACTTGATTGTAGAGTTTAACCTCTCAACAAGACCATTAGTCTGGGGATAGTAGGGGCTGGTCTTCATGTACTTCACCCCACAGGGCGTCCACAGACAAGCCAGCAGGTCTGACATAAAATTGGCACCTCTATCAGACAGTATTTCCTTTGGGAAACCTACCCTGCTGAAAATCTCTAGCAAGGCATTTTCCACCTTCTCTGCCTCAATGGAGGACAAAGCCACTGCCTCAGGGTATTGTGTAGCATAATCTACAATCACTAGGATATACTTTTTCCCTGTGGAACATGGGGTACTCAGAGGACCCACAATATTCATCACTACCTCTGAAATAGCTCCTCAATCACAGGCAAAGGCATCAAAAGAGCTCTCACCCTGTCTCCTGCCTTGCCTATCTTTTGGCACTGCTCACAGGTCCTGCAGTACCCTGTTACATCTCTGGAAATTCCAGGCCAATAGAAGCTTTGCATAATATGCCTCTTTGTACGTTTGATGCCCATATGACCTGCAAAGGGAATATCATGAGCTTTGGCTAGAAACGCCAGATGGTAGGCTCTACACACTAGCAACTGCTGTACTCTCTCACCTTCTAGCCCTCCCTCAGGGGTCCACTCTCTGTACAGTAACCTTTTGTTCCAGTATACAGATTCCTCCTTCCCTTGAGAATCAGTTGCCTCCCTAGCTACCTGCCTCAGGCCTTGCAATGTAGGATCTGAGAGCTGAGCCTGTCTCAAGTCTCTCCTTGTAACAATTCCCAGCTCCCCTTCCATGGAAGTCTGGCATCCTCTGACAGCGGTGCTTCACTGCCAGCCTGGGTACTACTACTCACCTCTACCTTTGCAGTTACTGTGTCCAATGGAACATCAGTACCCCCAAGCAGCCATGGCTCACATTCAGTCTCACTGCTACAGCGTAGCTCACTCCCTGAAGTAACCACCTCAGCAGTCCTGGCTGCAAGTATGCCATCTGTCTGGGTCTCCTCTAGGCTACCAGATCTACATGCTTGTCTCCTAGCCTCACTGCATGTAACTGCATAGTACTGCCTCATCCAGATCCTTCCATCTCAGGACATCTGCAGGATGCTAGTTCCATACCCCTGTTGTCTCAAGACAACCTACTATTGGCATTTTGTCTTTACCACTTACTGGATCCCCCACCTTTGGTTCCCCACCTTGCCCTTGGTGGACATCTGTATGCCACATGGCCCCACTGGTTGCATGCACAACATTTAAACCTAGCTCCTGGATGTGTACCTGGACTAGTGGCTTCCCCTGCTACTGGCGGATTCTATTGGGGCAGTCTGTGCTGCCCACCATGGGTTCCTTTAGCCCCATGAGCAGTACTGGGGTCCGTTTCCTGTGCAAGGCTGCCCTGCTTGCTAGGTATAGGTCTCCCTCCTTTCCCAACTCCTCTGAAGTGGCACACTGTCTATCAGCTAACCAGATCCTCATGTCCTCAGGTAAAGTGCTAAGGGCTTGTTCCCTTACCAAAAGGTCTGCCAGCCCTTCAAAAGTGGTGACATGGCATCCACTCACCCAGCTATGAAAATAACTGCTCAGTTCAGCAACATATTCACATACATTTTCATCTGCCTTGCACCTATGCTCACAACACTTTTTCCTATACATTTCAGGTGTTAGCTTAAAACATTCCAACAAGTATCTTTTTACAGCAGTATAATCAAAACAGTCAGTGTCATGTATTTATGCTAAAGAAGTTACAGATTTACCATGGAGTAAGGGGGTCAGTAACCGTACCCAGTGCCCTTGGTCAACTTCATACTGTTTAAACAATCACTCAAACATATGAATGAAGCTATCAAAATTATACCCCTCTTTAAACTGTGGACAAAAATTACTGATTTTTGTGCTTCTGGGGTCCGGTTACTCCCTTCTCCTTTACCTCCATGACTCTGCAGAAGAGTCAGCATTTCCCTCTCATGCCTCCTCTGCCATTCATTTTCCTCAGCTTGTAGATTCCACATTTTCTCAGCTGCTTCTAGTTCCATACGCCTGGCCTCCAACTCATGTCTCTTTAGCTCCAGCTAGATTTTCCACTGCAGAAAGGCTGAGCTGTCCATTCATTGTCAGTCTGATTGTCCTCCAGGCTGCTGTTTTCTGATGCAGCTATAACCAAGGCTGCAATCAGGTCTGCTTTAGTCAGGTTTCCATGCACCAGTCACCTAGCCTGACACATCTCTGCCAGCTGGCTCCTTGTCAGCTTTCCATACTCTTCTGCTGACATGCTGCCTGCTCACCCTGACTAACACTAAGCTAACAAAAGAAATACAACAATTGTGATCTGAACTCTGAGTATACACTGCGTGACTGTTTTAGAATACAAAACACTTTTAGAGATCACAATACATAAGCTACAGGAATTCATTCTACCCCACACCACTACAAGCCGATTAGTATTTGAAGTAGATCCCACCACTGCCACCACTTGTGATGACCATGCCCTGGTCCAGCAATCAAGGAGCCTCAATCCTCACCACTAACACCAGGCAGGTCATCTCAGAGAAGAGAAGAGAAAAAAAAGATAACTAATACACACAGTAAAGTACAATTTCCCTTAGTGCACACAGAGATCAAGTCAGTCTGGGGCTGGTTGCTCCCTTGTTCACCAGGTCCCCAATAAGACTCCCCACTGGCACAGCTAAAGGGTCCAGGTCTCAGCCTAGCTGGGCAAGCTAAATCCTCCAGTACCATCTCTGTCCAACCAGTGTTTCATGTCCCTGCCAAGTAGCTGGCACAACACACACACATTTTGAGATAAGTATTTATACAACTTCACAGACACTCCTGGGAAAGGCTGACATAGATTCTCCAGCTGTGCCCCTTTACCCAGACCATACAGTAGTGATTACTGCCACCACCCAACTAATAATATCAGCAACTAAAAGGCCATTAAAAGGATGTCCAGTTATTACTGTGCAATATTATAATCTAATGGTAGTATGACTAACAGTCAAGGCTTACTTTAGAGTGGCCTATTACAATAACCTCTATAAATATGCAATGTACTCTAGAGCTTATCTCTACACAAACCAGCCACAGGTAGAAGGGTTTAAAAATATTTAATAATAAATGATTAAAACACAAGACAATAGTACTACACCACAGATATATCTATGAGTACAGAGATCACACAGAAACTTAAAATAATGCAGTAGGACAGGTCTGACTTCAAAGAAAAAAAACTAATTAATCTTTACTAGCTTTAACTATTCCCACAAGAAATCACAGTGCTAAAACTTACATGTGAGCACAAGGCAGAGTGCTGAGTTAGGTGTCCAAAGTCAAAATGCTTCCAGTCTCTTGTCAGAAATAGTATTTAAACATTACTAACAAACTTGTCTCTAAGGCCCTCCTAAATTACATCATTTTTGACACTTAGGTTTTCCCAGTATTCATATTGCATCATCTTAACACTTGGTCTGAGTTCTCATGCCACAAACTGCATTATTTAGCAATCGAACACCTGCTCAGAACTTACAACAATACAAGGCATTTCACATGTATATTCTAACAGAAACTAGAGCAATAAAGCACATTCCACATCTAAATTCTGGTCATAAACTTTAGCCTTAAAACAATGGGTATGAGACCTTCATCCAGCTACACTGGAGCCGAATTCTAACATGAAAGGATCACAACATGCTTCACTGGGCCAGTCGAGTGCAATGTTGTCACATATTTTGCAGTTCCATATTTCACAATGTTCTTTTACACTCAAGAAAACATGCCTGTATTTTACATTTATTTACAAATGCCAGAATTATACATTAAATTCTATTTGACTAGGCTGCCAGCCTTCGCCCATCTCTCCCCAATCATCACAACATTGGTAAAAGTATATGTGAAAAACACACAAAGAAATATGTTGTAAATTTCATACATTAGTTTTATTCGTTCTGAATTTGTTTAGCACTATTTTTGCAAGTAACAGTAAAACACAATCAAAACATGGTTTGGATTATATGGATCCCTGTATCATCAGACTTGCCATAGATGTTCAGTTACATCTTGACCCAAATAAATGTTCTCACTGTCCTGCAGGAATAATGCTAAAATTGTCAATCTATATGGACCTAAATTGAACAGATTATTCATTCATTGCCTTTACTATTAAAAGGACTTTACAACTAAGCGACCAGTCAAATCATGTCAAGGGCAATATATAGGATTTTGGGTAAGAGAAATGTTAGTATCAGGATTATATTGATGACATTTTGCTAGAGCAGGAAAACTAGATAAAAATGCTGATACTTCATCAATATGTGCATTTTGATGCTATTTCAATCAAATTACTGATTTCCCCAAAGCACTGTCTCGGTAAATAATGTGCTTAAAGTAATGGAGTAGGCAATGAAAAGCTGAGGAAATCAAACCCTGTACCACAGGAAGTAGTTCTTTAGGAAATCACAGCCTTAATCCTCTGCACCATCTGCTAGACTCCTGCTACTGTTTACAATGTGTTGTTACTTGAAGCCACATTCATTAAATGCTTTTTTTGTCACAGCACATACATTGAAGAGCAGCAGTATCTATTAATGGTTTTCTTACTGTGATTAATGCAGAACTTTCACTCAAGGTATGGTATCGGATTAATTAGCTTGTTTTGGCTAGAAACTGTATGACAGAGTAGGGAGTTTTTGTAGGGTTACTTGCTATGTAGGTGCAGTTTAATAAAACCAAGCTGGAGACCACAAACATTTTTTTTTCTTTTTCTGGTATTTGCTCTTTCCCCATGCTTGCACAGTCACAGAGTTAAGTGTATTTAAGTATGGGGCTGTGGGGCATTTGTGAGGGCCTGACCCTTGCAAAAATGTATACTTTTCTTTCTTTCTTTTTTTTTTCATGTTGGTTGATGTGCATATATTTATCTTTAGAGTTCATTGATCTGCTCACAATAGCAGGATTAGATAGTTGTGCCTTTATAGGGCTGCCATAGCTCCCATGTCTGTTACAGACTGCAACTTCTGTGAGAATGATGGCCTTTTGCTAATCAGTGCAATTGTGTCAGTCAGAGACTTACATGTGTCACTTTGGACACGTATATAAAGTGAACATAGCTTTTTGTTCAGCCTAAACTGTGTGCAATTACTGGCCCTGGCAAATTCGATAACTGATGTTAAACATCATCTGCTACCCTAAGTGCTCTAGGATAAGTATAATAAGAAGGTGGTATAAGTGAGATCTAGCTTTTTTTTTTCATTTCTCATTCAAGTCTACTCCTGCTTTGTACATAAATATTGTTGTTAAAGTTTAGCTATATATAAAGGTGATGTAAGGAAAACATGGACATTATACATTAAATATGGAATTTGTTTCTACATGTTTATGGTGAATTATTATGGCAGTAGAGTTCAAGCAATTAATTCAAGAATAATGATATACATTCAGACATGGTAACACTTTCCTCTGTTTGAAACATCTCCATGTAAAAAAATAACCGTGGTCTCTGCATCTGTGCTTACAGGTTCAATCTGGCAATAGCAATGTGCCAACTTCAGGCAAAATGCAAAATTGATAAGGTTACCTGTAAACCCAGATATATTCAGTACAGTATGCGGCAAAGGAAAAACATGGAAAGGCTGCTGGTTAACTGTAGAGGGCTTACACTCTTTACTTTGATACTGGAATAAACTAAACTCTGAAACTATGACATCTTATATTTTTGGATGCAACGATATTTGTTAAAGTCCGCTATAAAGCAGTAAGACATGGATCAGAATGATACACACTCACTATGTTGTGCCACTTATGTATGTGTGTGTGCATCAGTTACAGTATAACACAATGCTTTAGGCAGCCTTAAAACCATCTGCTGAAGAGCCAGAGTTTCACAATAACCACACTCTGACCCCTAATATGTAGGCCTATACCTTCTGTTATATAGGTATCTGCACCACAAACTTCTAAGGCAC
Source organism: Protopterus annectens (assembly GCF_019279795.1). NCBI lineage: Eukaryota > Metazoa > Chordata > Ceratodontiformes > Protopteridae > Protopterus > Protopterus annectens. The sequence continues at coordinate 166,596,452 of NC_056729.1, forward strand.
AGAAAGTTCATCCTAGCTGATGATGTATATTAACTGCTGAGAGATCTGGTTCTTACAGGTATAACATTCTTTGAACCAAGTGCAGTTTAATGATATTTTGACGTAGTATTAAATCTTGCAGTATAAACAATTCATAAAGTTGCAAAGCACTGCATGACATAGCACAGTAACTTTTCACATAATAACTGCATAAAAAAACTTTGCCTACATATTTCAGCTGGAGAGTGTAAAAACTGTATGTATTTAAGTTGAAAGATTAGTGTCTTCCCACTGGGAAGCTTTATGCTGCCTCACCAACAAGTAGTACACTATTGTACCAGCTGTGTATATATTTCATGGCTAAGTCTACTAACACACTGAATGCATTAAAACAAATACCCCAAGCTCGGGGCATCAACAGACCAAAGAGTTGCTAAAAACACATATTACTCTTTAAAAATAATTTAAATATATAGCACTTGCCAGAATTCAACCTCAAAGCATTAACAGCTTAAATATATACAGACCTGTTAATGACATTTGAATGCATCATTTGAAGGGTTTGGTATTTACTATTCATATTAACATAAGCACTAATGACACACAGAAATGGATATTGTTTTGTTTCATCCAAACATTAAGACTTATGTATACAAATGATTTGATATGTAAGATATTTGATTTTTTACTTATAGAAACTCCTAGAGCACATTGCCATCTGGCTTCATAATCCAGGAAAACATTATCCCTTTCACCTTCCTGTGGGTTCTTAGGCATGTGTTCAAGCATCGTAAACTCTGAATGTGATTAATGCCATATGTAGTTTGATGTTTTGCCAGAGCATTATTGGCAATGCTGTTTTAATGTGGCTAATAAATATTTTTCTCACTTTACATTTCAGCTACTGGATCACTTTGCTAACATAAAAACATTGCTTGTTCCTGTACTCAACTCGGTACATCACAAAGCAGCTGTTGGATGTGACCTGACATTTCATCTTTAAAAATTCTTGTCAAGTAGGAGGCCTACAGTAATCAATAGGCTTATATCTAGATGGTTGCACAGTTTGCACATTCCAAAGTATTGAACTTGTGTGCTTCCACTGTTTACTTCCCAGACTCATAACTGGTTAACAAGTCCTTCATATTATCATTTTTATCATGTATATAGAAACCTTAGGTGCTCTCCTGTTTGCCTTATTACCTTCTTGCTAGTCCTCAAAATATGACATTTTCTTAATAAGTCTAATGGCAAATGATTTCTTGAATTTCATACATGTTATGTGCGTGTTTATGTTTTGGTAATTTTGAAATGCAGTTTTTAGGATATTTTATTATTTAATTAAACAAGATTAATTCTGTATACAAGATAGCATCATAAATAACTGCAGCTATAAATGTCAGCCTTGTGCAGTGAGCTCAGACTGTTATTGTTCGTGTCCACATTCAAGTTAAAATATCATGCCATAGATTTGTTATGCATATATGAGTGTGTGTGTGCATGTGTGTGTGTGTGTGTGTGTGTGTGTGTGTGTGTGTGTGTGTGTGTGTGTGTGTGTGTGTGTGTGTGTGTGTGTGTGTGTGTGCGCGCGCATGTGTATGAGTGCATGTATCCATATGTGTGTGTGTGTGTGTGTGCACGGGCGCATGCACGTGTGTACATACATGCATACGTGTGAGTGCGCGTGTGTGTGTGTGTGTGTACATGTATGTTTGTGTGCATGTGTGTGTGTGCGCCTGTGTGCATGTGTGCGTGCATGCACGTGTGTGTGTGTGTGTGCATGTGTGTTTGTGTGTGTGTGTGCATGTGTGTGTGTGTGTGTGTGTGCATGTGTGTGTGTGTGTGTGTGTGTGTGTGTGTGTGTGTGTGTGTGTGTGTGTGTGTGTGTGCGCGTGTGTGTATGTGTGCATCTATCCATGTGTGTGTGTGTGTGTGTGTGTGTGTGTGTGTGTGTGTGTGTGTGTGTGTGTGTGTGTGCGCATGAGTGTGTGTGTTTTTGAGACTTTGTATAATACTTATGCAGATGAGTATTTAGAGAAAAGAAAAACTGCACCAATTTCAATTAAACTACATATCTTAATCAACAACCTCCCTTTATCCCATTTTCTACATGGCATCAGGCTATTGTGTCAACTGTCGCCATCTCTCTCAGTTCAGTGCCACTCTCCTATGTTCTTCAACAGTCAGGCCTAGTTGTCTCCTTTCTTTTCACATATCCATCCCTTTACTAGGTGCCTTTATTTCTTCTTGTCTTCTTTCTGTCTGTCAGCTTGGTTTCTACGTTTCTGTACATGTACGTAAACTACCATAATATGTTCTCTTTGACCTTCTCTTCAATTGGAGCTACTTTGGCTTCTGCTCTGATGTCCTCATTTCTTCATCTGTCCCACAGTGTGCATCCTACCAGCCTTCTCAGGCACTTCATCTCCATCCCTTTGAGCTTCCTCACCTGCTTTGCCTTTACTGCCCAGATTCCTTTACTATACAATAGCACTATTTGCACCACTGTGTTATACACATTACATTATAGCTTCTTTAGCATTCTTCTGTCATACACTACCCTTGGCACTCTATGCTAGTTGGCAGCAGTCCCACTGATTATAACTTTGACTTCCTCATTCAGACTTCCCTTCTCTCCAACTACCCCTCCCAGTTACTTGAAGTTATTAGCCTATTACACTATCTTCCCTTCTATCTCAGTTCTCATTTTATTACACTATCTTCCCTTCTATCTCAGTTCTCATTTGTTTCTGATTTTCCCCATTTGCTGTAATTACAACTGTTTTATTTGTACTCAGTTTCACCCCATGTGCCTTCAGTTTTGCATTCCATTCCCCTATCCTTTGCTGAAGTTCTTGCTGAGAATCCAGCTGTAATGCCACATCATCTGCATACAGCAACTTTGTCGATCTGTCCTGCCTAATCTGTTTGCCAGTGTAGTCCATCATTAGCATGAAGAGCAGTAGGCTCAGAGATGAATTCTGTTGTGCACGTAGTACCACTTTGTGAGACTGTTTGTGCTTGAGTCATTGGGCCCTTGGACATAGCCTGGACTAATTCTACCAATGTTTCTGGGATTTCAAACTAGTGCGTGACTGTCCAGATCAGGTTTTTTGGAAGCTTGTCATATGATTTCTTTACACCCATTAATGCTGAGCTGGACTCTTCTCTAGTATCTGTCTCACTGCAAACACTGGGGCAAGCTGAGCTACACCCTGACCTGAATCCTAACTGCTCATCTCCCATTTTACTTTCTTCTACTCTGCAAATTCATTTATCAATCTCCTTCTCCAGAACTTTCATGCAGAGTGACAGGAGTTTGCTACCTCTGTACTGCCTACAGTTGTGGATCTCCCACTTTTTTCTTCTAAATTGGCATGGGTATACTTATTCCCTAGCCATCTGGGACATGTATTTCTCTCCCCACTGCTATAGTACACTCAGGAGCCACTGCTCTCCTATCTCACCCAACATATTGGTCATATCTGTTGACACCTCATCTGAACCTGCTGCTTTTCCTGACTTCATTTTTCTTAATGCTATTATTATTTTTCTAGCGTGGGCTCCTTCATAGGCCATGTCTGGGGAAGTACAACTTCTGTGGGGGTTTCTTTAGTCATAAGCTGCTGGAAGTGCTCCTTCCATTTGACTTTGATGTTCTGTGGAGTGGTGAGCAGGTTGTTGTTGGTATCCCTTATAAAGGGTGTCTGACTATCTTTATTTTGTCTTTCTGTCTTTGCCACACAGCTTGATAGTTTCTTTGTGTCATCTACTGAGACACTTTCTGGAAGCTAATAGAATGCATGTGATGTCTTGTTCTTTGGTATTGCAACTCCTCTCTTAGCATCTTTGTTAACCAACCAGTATTCTGTCTTAGCCTCCTCTGTCTTTTCTATCTCTCACTTTTTGCTGCACTTCTTCTTTCTTTTGATGACTTCCTGGACTTCTACATCCCACCACCAGCTTTCCTTATGTACCTTATTTACATACCTGGCTCATCTATATTTGTTCTACAGTTTTCACACATGCTGTTTTGTGATGCTGCCACTCTTCTTCAGTTCAGCTTATTTCCTCTTCTTCTTGAGGTGCTAGAGCCCTGAGTATTTCCTTGAACTCTTGTGCTTTCTCTCCAATCAACTTTCAGGTCTTCAGCCTTGTCTCTGCTCACCTCAGAGCCTGCTCTGACTACTGCTTGTGGCAACCAGTGACATATGCCCTTTTCTTACTAGGTGGAAGTCCACCTGAGTTGCATGTTGACTACTCTTGTATGTGATGCTGTGACTGTCTTCCTTGCTGAACCATGTGTTGGCCACCATCATGCCATTTGCCAGACATAAGTCTAGAATGGCCTCACCTTCTTTATTCCTGTTGTCCTTCCCAGGTTTAACTATTGATTTAGTCATGTTGACTAACCAGTTAAACTACACAGTGATTCATTTACTAAAGGAATGTTTTCAGCGTTAAACAATTTTTGATACCTGCTTGGTATACTTTAATGGAAAGCATTATTTATAAATGTAAGCTCAGCTGATGTGTATAGTTGCAGTGAGAATATGCACAATTGATAATTCATTTGGGATTAAAAAGTACTGTTATTATTAATTTTATGTGTATTTAATTCAGTAAAATTATTACTACAAACTAGTGTGGCGATTACACTGAATGACACAAATGTATCCACTGCAGTCATTTATATGAAGTAAATGACATAGGATAGTTTGCAACTACTGGGAATGTAGCTATGTGTTGTTCATTAAAAAATAAGTAATTAAACTGGTCTTCTAAAGTATGACAGCTCATTCCATACTCAAATTCAAAAACATATTTATTATTATAAACACTGTTCAATTGCAAAGAGTTCAACAACTTTTAATTAATAGAAAAGGTTTGTTAAACATTTTATGGGAGTCTAAACTATGTGCACTAAATAATTTTTCTGTCAGTTACAGCATTATGATGGAGTAGCTAACGCACTATGTATGTGGCAGAATACCATTTAAGGATTATTATTATTATACCTTGAGGCTAATATTCCTAGCAGTGTTCTATGGAATAGAGGAGCACAATTTGCTACGGCTAAGACTCTCTCTTGGATCACAAGTAGGTCTTTTTCCATTGGCTTTATGTTATAGATTCAAATCCCTAATTTCTTCTATCCCTGTTCTGGTCATTAAGCAACATGTATGTATGTGGATGAAAGTACATTTTCACTGAGGCTGTGGGCTCAGAATGGAAACAATCTTTAGCCAGTTTCCAAAGGCTGAGACTATGACAATGAGACTGAGAATAAAAATACAAGTGAATTAAATATTGTATTACTTTTCATACTAAATGTTTAGCTTGTATTATAACTTTTTCATGTCTGTTTGTAGAAACCATGTCTTTCACTATGGTTTATTAGGTAAAGATATTATGTAGCATATCATAACAAAAATGAAGAAGATTCTAATTAAACAAATTCATCGAAATGGCAGATCACCAGCACTGGAGTTATTACTCCACTGGTAGGTACATTTTACAATGTGCACCCTCATTAAACTCCCATGGTACTCATCCTTGCTTAAATATACAATTTTGAGGTTGCATGACCTTTTAGTAAGGAAAAAACTACCCCCCATCCCCAGTAAAACACCTCTTAGTAATATTAGTTTCAATTGCAATGAGTGTATTTTAATGAGCTCTGAATCTGCACTGTTACACACTGCATTCTTGTTTTAGATAAATGTTATCTGTATTTATATTTCACAAATGGGTGCATTTTTATTGGTGCGTCGTTGCACATATTCATTGATAATGAGCATATTACAATTTTTAATTTTGAGTTTCATGGATATCACAAAAAGAAAATATTTGTTATTTAGATGGCGAAATACACAAAACCACAAGGAAGATGTTTTTAGCTCAAAAGCAGAGAACAGACTTTACTATTCACACTGTATTACTGTACAATCTGAGGATCAATGCCATTGTTTCATTAAACACTACAGAGGACACAAAGAATTTAACTAATTTGGGCAATGCATATTGTGATTCTGAATGCACTTGTTAGAACAATGTATTGTTATATCAGCATATATCATAACATTGAAGATAAGAGTCCAAATTGTGTGAATCAATATTGTTTAACTTTTAGGGCTAATTCACTTTATACATTTTCCACTATTGTATAGCCATGGAGCTAATATATACCAGTTATGGGATGTGAAGGGTCTATTTGTATATAAGTGAAAATGATTTTCTCTTATTTTAATTTGCAGTATCTAGATTCACTAAAATTACATTCTCTGAGTTGATTTAAAAAATTGGAATTTTAGTTGTTCTGCAGCTGAAGTAATGGTGCTGATTGTTACCAACAGATAATGGATTTCGCCTTATCATACACAACAGGGGTAATACCAGATATGTTTCAAATGTGATGCAGAATAGATCGATTGATACTAAAGAGCTATCAGTGTGATACAAAACAGATCAGTTTATTATTAAATGACTAGAACATTGATGGTAAAGGGTGAGAAGCTGAATATAATTTTAAAACAATAACTTAAGCTGATTTTAATTCATTAATATTGAGAAACCATTTCCAAATATTTCACTGTGATTATTTAGCAGCTGTACCAGCAGGCAGTCATATTGTGATAGTAACCTGCAGCAGTATCTGTGCAAGAAATATACACTTAAATATATGCATTTTGATTTGTCATTGTCAGTACAGTACACTTGAGGATTTTATTATATCCCAGTATAAATGTTTCTGAATATACAAGAAAGAATGCAACATGTAGAGTAAGAATAAGTGAAGCTTCTAGAATGATACTGTTAACAATGGTTTCCATACACCTCATTAAGTGAAAACTGAATAAGGTTCCGTCTGATCATGTTTACCTTGCCAGTGCTGAACTTTCCAGTCTCTGAAACTGCAAATTATTACTAGGGCTCTTTCTAAGTGTGCATTAGCAACAATGTATTTGTTTTCAGCAATTTCCCTTTTCTTTGTGTTGATGAAATAGCGAATATTTTGAATGTATAAGTTCAGAGAGGGGGGTGGTTTGCTGCAACATTGCAGATATGGCCCCTGCAAAAATTTAATTATTTTTCATCGTGCTGAACGTCTGACTATTTGTGCTCAGTTAGATGTTTCACCGCTGAGTTGTCACTGAAAGAGTTAAAGTGAAGTCATCAGCACTGCTCTCATTAGATGCATGCATGATAAAAGAAATACACATTTAATTCATGTATTTGCCTGATTGCTTATTAGCTAATTTTAATTCCAAGTAAACTAAAATACAGTGGTCACTTTGCATTAATGATATAATAAAAATAAAAATTAAAATAAAAGGCGATAAATGTTTAATGGTAAAGTAGCAGGTGAAAACAATCACTGAAAGTTACCAGTAAATAGTAATATTCATTTGTTATTTGCAATGATTAACCAAAATATGTGCAAGCACATAATGCAGCAAGCAGATAATACTGTTATTTTGTTGAGACGTGTTTTAAAATGTTGTAGTACATGGAGAGTGGTGATTATGCTCCAATATTCAGAAAAAGACAAATCAGTTAAGCTCCAGAGAGGCAAGAGACCCAGCCTTAATGAATGTTAAGCACCTCCTGCTAAAGTTATTAAGGTCAGTTTCCGTGTTGGGCAGTAAACTTTTTCCCCGATTAAGTTGCTTTCAATTAGCCTACTTTTGATATTTCGGATATAATACAGGACAAATAGATCCTTGAGTGGCTGAAACTAAGCTTTAGGCTGAATTAGGCTAGGTAAAACTATCAGGCAGATGAGATACACAAATAATGATTTAATGCTAGGAAACAGTGTGTGTAAAACAGACAATCTTTAGACTATGAGTTATCTCGCAAATAACACTACAAGGCCTGTTGTGTCAAAAAGCACCGATATATTCTATGTTAGAACATGAAGCTTATAGATATGATACAGAATAGAACATGGTTTCTTTATAAAAGAAGAAAAGCAATTAAATGGGTGCAAAATTAAAGGTTAGTCACTATTCAAAAATCTTACGTTATGTGTTAAAAAAGAACTAATCTTTATATGAGTTGAAATCTTTGCAGTTACTTGCCACTGCAGATGGCTATAAAAATCCATTCCCAGTTAAAGTCCATAAAAACAGATTTAAGTATCCTTGTACTTTGCCATAAGGGGTACTTGCATCTAAGCATAAGATGTAATGGCTGTACAGGATGAAAACAGCTAGAAGTACTAAACATATAAATTTTGTGAATCTGCATAAGGTACATATCCTCAGAACCCTGCTGTTAACCCACAATAAAATCTCAAATATTGTACATCAATTGTACATCAATAATTCAGATAAGATGTGCACACCTAGTATATGGGTAACAGCTTGGGTTTTCTGTTGCAATGGCCCTATATGGCTGCAATGAATTAAGCATGTCTTTTAGCATTATAATATTTAACAATAAATTAAACAAATCACCAATCCAGTTTTCTAGCATTTCAGCAAATGCCACCCTTTCATGATAAGGTACTACAATTCATTGAGTGAGGTGACGAGGATTTGGCTCAGAATGCCTAATGACCTAATTAATTATTCATTTTTATTTTTTTTATTTTTTTACATTTAATTACCAGGATAGTCCAAATGGGTATGAAAAAGTCCCCTTTTCAGAAGAGGTCTGGGGAGAAAAGCTCCAGAAAACAGTTAAAAACAATATACTTATGTTACAATAATGTACAAAACTGGTAGGTTGCAGGCATGGACAACATCATTTGAGAAGGTGTTTATACAAGAATAAGATAACAGTTGTACACAATGAAAATAACAGTTGTAAGGAGAAAATAACCTTATATAATATACAATTTATGTGTATATAACAGTAAAATAACTGCTGTACACAATAATATAATAGGTGTGAGAAGGGGTAATAATGTACAGTATATGATTTAATGTAATTTTAACTGTCTGCAGTCAGCTGTTAGAATGTAGGAGATAGGGCATGGTGTAGAGTAAGGGAAAGTGAGTGAGGTGTTAATAAAGCTGGTGGCGTAAAGTGCCAGGCATAACTGAAGTGAGCTTGGGTTATGTATAGCATTTAGTGAGAAGGGTGGATACTGGAAATAAAGCAATGGTTATTCAGGAGAAGAGCAAGGGAGAGCCAGGCATCACAGAGGTGAAGCATAAACTGCTTGTTTGTGGTGCTGAGCTTCAGGTGTGTGGGTATGTTGTTCCATAGTTTGGCAACATTTAAGGAGTATCAGGAGTCACCTGCCAGTTTTTTTGAGGAAGTTACTAGAAGAAGCATTTTACCTGTGGAACTGAGACACCTGTTTGTTGACTTAAGTTGTATTGTATTATTCAGTGCTGATCATAGTTCTGGTTTGTTGATGAGATCTGAGTTATACTTAGTTGAGGGAGGGTTAGGTTGCAGGGTAATTCTAGCTAAGAGATGTTTTGGGGTATGAGAGTGAAGAACTTTGTAATGGCAATCAGTAGCAAATGTCTTATTATAGCATCGATGCAGAAGGTGAGATACAGAGGCTTGTAGGTTGACAAGTACAGCAACAGAGTTCAGGGAGCAGGTTGGTTGAAGCAATATATTTTCATGAGGGCTGCAATGGGGAAACTCTGTGAAGGGAACTTAGTGTTTGGTGGGTTTTCTATATTGTTTTATATTAATATTTTAGGTTTTCATCTAGCAGGACTCCTAAGAGCTTGGTGTGGGGCATCAGTTAGATTTTGAAGTTATTAGCTGATGTTAAGGTGATGTGATGTTTTTCAGGGTTTACTATCAAAAGCTTGAAATGCACTTCATTGTTTGTTCAACACAACAAAATATATTGTTGAAACAAAAATATATTTGCATCAACATGCCGAATATCCTTTCTACAATGTCTGCAGTCAACGTAATTCGACATAGCATAGCTGTCAACCTTCCATCTCCAAAATGAGAAACACTGCCTCTAATATTCTGGAACAAATGGGCAAAATGTGGAATACTTATGGCTTACTATTTGGGGTTAATGAGTCTCTTTAACTGATGGCAGGTGTGTACCCAAGAAGACTGAATGCTGTAATTAAAGCAAAAGGTGCTTCAACAAAGTATTAGTTTAATGGTGTGCACACTTATGCAACCAGCTTATTGTACATTTTTTTTCTATTTCTTCCCCTAACAGATTTCTTTGTTTTTCAATTGAATTGTTCAGGTTATAGGTCATATTAAACGTGAGAAAAGTTTTGAAATGATTTATTGTGGTCTCATTTTTTATATCACAAAAACCTGGTATTTTAACAGGGGTGGGTACATTTTATATATGTATATATATATATATATATATATATATATATATATATATATATATATATATATATATATATATATATAAACACTTCACTAAACCAAATTTCCGATAGATCAAATTTCATATGTCCGAGACCATATGATCGACATTTCGGAATCTTGACATTGTGAACAGAGAACTGCATACAGCATGGAATAGGAGATTTCCCTTTTCCTCGCTGTTGTGCGACCTTGGAGTTGGTATATTTAAGTAGCGGGGGTGTGGGGAGTGCAGAGGGGCTTGCCCCCCTGCAATAATGGTGAAAAAGTTATTTTTTTCTTTTTGTGGATTTATTTTACAATGTCGAGGTTCCGAAAGTTCGATCATATGGTCTCGACCATATGAAATTCGATCTTTCAGAAATTTGGCATTGTGAAGTGAATCCATATACAGTACATATAGATATATATATATAAATATATATATATATATATATATATATATATATATATATATATATATATATATATATATATATATATATATACATAGAGAGAGATATGTATATAGGCTTTTGTTATTGCTTAACTTGAGTGTGGAGAAAAGTATTTTGGCATTGTTGATGGGGGGGGGTCTTGCTGGGCAGAAAGAGTGAGAGATCTAGAGTATTACTATAGATAATTGCTACACTGCTACCTTTCTTCTTTGGCCTTGTGATAATGTGAGGTAGTGGCAGCATTGCTAGCTGGAGTTTTGTAAAGAACTATATGTCACTCGTATATCAAACTGAATTGTACATGTACTTGAGCCAGAGTTTTATAAGGAATTATACGTCATTTGTAGATCAAATTAATTTGTACAGGTGCTTGTGTTGAAAATGTTTTTATAAAACTACTTGTGTTAAAAATGTGAATCCTGCTGAACAGAAGAGAAATACACTTGCATGTCAGACTGTATTGTAACTGTTGAAATGAATATATTCTAACAGAGGGTACTGGAAGAGAAAAGGTTAATCTCAGTCCAGCTAACTTGGAAAAATAGTCTGAAATTAAATTACCTGGTTTGACCATAAATATTATATCTTTCAGTTCTGACTGCAGCCAGAAACAAAATGTCTGTGAAAACCAAGACTAGCAATCCTACTGTATTGGTCTTAGGGATAATTAATTGCTGCCCTGGAAGTGTGGAAGCTTTGAAATGGTTTTGTAGCTTCCAGATGCTATAACACATCTTAGCAAAGCTCTGTCTGTGTATGGTAACACACGAGTGCTAAATTCTTGTGTGAACCATAGTCAGATGACCAGATGTATGTGATGTCATTCTGTAGTCCAGCACTGAAATGATGATTTAATGCTAGATGAGACAGTCTCAGAGCAGTCTGCTTCTGAAACCTGACAAAGAAGGGCCCCCTCACCTACTTCACCTTGCCTTGCTTTAGTAAGTAACTATGGAATAGTAATTCTCTAGATTAGTCAGAAAAATATGATGAGATTAGTTAAGCACTGCTTTTCCTATATCTGTGTGAATCTATCCATCTGTGCTATTTTTAATATTTCTGTGATTAAACTCTGGTGTTTGTTGTAAATAGATATTTAGTATTTTCATGCTCTTTTAGTATTTATTATGAAATATATTTAAACGTTTCATTGTGGCTGGCCGTTTAGAGAATATTTTAACCTTTGAGAGTACTTATATTAATTTGGTGACTCTGTGGCCACTCCTTAGAGTTTTGCTGCATTGGTCAAATACTACCATTTGTATTAGTATTCATTTTACTCAATATAATTGGATATCATTGTAAGAGCCTTAAACTAGCTGGCTGATGGCAGTGAATCTACCTTATAGACTTGGATGAGGAGGCAGAGCTACTAAATCTATGCCAGTCTTTACCAGGTGTGTGTGTGTGTGTGTGTGTGTGTGTGTGTGTGTGTGTGTGTGTGTGTGTGTGTGTGTGTGTGTGTGTGTGTGTGTGTGTGTGTGTGTGTGTGTGTGTGTGTGTGTGTGTGTGTGTGTGTGTGTGTGTGTGAAAATCAAATCTCCAAAAGGGTGTTGTCAGTTACTTGGAGCAGGGACACAGACCACTGGTTTCACAGAGACAGTGGTGGGGACTTTGCTTGGAACACTCGGCAGAGGACTCAACTGTACAGATGTGCCAGTGGAGGCCCTTACTGGGGGCCTGCAGAGAGAAAGAAGAACCCATCCCCTGGACTGAGTAAGTTCCATGTGTGGTCTTAAGGGAAATTGCACTTGGTCCAGAGAGCTACATCAGAAATTGCTGTGTGCAACTATTTTTGTTCCAAATGAACATCCCTCACTAGTGTCAGTGTAAGGATTGAGGCTCCTTGATCACTGGCTCAGAGGAGGGATGTTACATATCGGTGAGCAGTGTTATTGACATTAATTGAACTTTTGTAGCATGTAGGCAGTTATCACTGAAGATGTGTGTACTCTCAGCAGCCACAAGGTAAACATACAGAGTTTCATTTTCACAGCAGTTTTATTTATTTATTTATTTTAGTTTAGTTTAGTCAGGGAAAGCAGGAAAAGATGTCAGCATAGGATTATGGCAAGCTTACAAAGAACCAGTTGGCCAAGGTGTGTAAAGCCAAAGGGCTGATGCATGTCAACCTGACTAAAGAGAAAATGATTTCAGTCTAAATTGCAACTGCAGCCTGAACCAACACTAGGAGGATAACCAGTCTGGTGATGGAGATATACAGCACTCAAAAACAGGACAGTCCACCTTTTCCTCAGAGGACTTAAAAAATTAATCTAGAGTTAAAGAGACTTAAACTGAAGGTCAAGTGTTTGGAATTAGAATCAGCAGAGAGACTGCAATGTTTGGAGGCTGAAAAAAGGAGAAACAGATGGATTTAGAATTGGCAGAGAGACTGCGGTGTTTGGAAGTTGAAGAAAATGAGAGACTTTGGCAGGCAAAACATATGGAATTAGAATCAGCAGAGAAACATTGGTGTTTGGAGGCCAAAGTAAATGAAACAGTGCCAACATGAGTGGGAGATGCTAACTCTACTTCAGGGTCTTGGGGGTAATGGGGAAGGGAATATCTGAACCTCAGAAACAATAAAGATCAGTAAATGTCTTCCACATTTTACAGAGAGTGATAATTTTGTTAGTTTTATTAATATCCAAGTAGTATGAAGCACAAAACACTCCACCGGATCCACGACTGGTAAAATTTAATAGTGTAGACACAAAGATACATCCCTGTTACCACCAGTACTTGTAGATATAGTTTTTTCAACAGTATTTGCACCAAACATACATGGAAAACCATCCAAACTTCTCCTCCTTCCATTACTGGTGCCTGCGATATCACCATCTACAACCAGTTCATCTGTTGCCTTTCCTTCCTTTGAAGCTGAACGTCCCCTTGCTTCCTAGTTGCCTGGAATGGCCAGCGTTGATGCCAACATCATCATTGATTGGCTGATGGGTGTCAAAAGCTCCACAACTTGCGTAATTTGACCAATGAGCTTACGAAGCTCACCAATTTCAGTTCCTCTGTTGATCCCTTCAAGCAAAGCGACCAGTGAAACATCCATTCCAAAATTAAACTAATAACCAAAAAACAGGAATGAAGTGCTAGGAAAACTAGTAACCAAGTAGTATGAAGCACAAAACACTCCACCAGATCCATGACTGGTAAGCTTTAATAGTGTAGACACAAAAATACATCCCTGTTACCACCAGTACTTGTAGATATAGTTTTTTCAACAGTATTTGCACCAAAAAAATGGGGAAAACCATCAAAACTTCTCCTCCATCCATTACTGGTGCCTGTGATATTGCCATCTACAACCAGTTTGTCTGTTGCAGTTCTTCCTTCGAAGCTGAATGTCCCCTTGCTTCCTGGTTCCCTCGAATGGCCAGCATTGACAACAACATCATCATTGATTGGCTGATGGGTGTCAAAAGCTCCACAACTTGCATTATATGATCAATGAGCTTATGAAGCTCACCAATTTCAGTTCCTCTGTTGATCCCTTCAAGCAGAGCACCCAGTGAAGCATCCATTTCAAAATTAAACTAATAACTGAAAAACAGGAATGAAGTGCTAGGAAAACTAGTAACCAAGTAGTATGAAGCACAAAACACTCCACCGGATCCACGACTGGTAAAATTTAATAGGGTAGACACAAAGATACATCCCTGTTACCACCAGTACATGTAGATATAGTTTTTTCAACAGTATTAGCACCAAAAATACAGGGAAAACCATCCAAACTTCTCCTCCTTCCATTACTGGTGCCTGCGATATCACCATCTACAACCAGTTCATCTGTTGCCATCCCTTCCTTCGAAGCTGAATGTCCCCTTGCTTCCTGGTTGCCTGGAATGGCCAGCGTTGATGCCAACATCATCATTGATTGGCTGATGGGCGTCAAAAGCTCCACAACTCATAATTTGACCAATGAGCTTATGAAGCTCACCAATTTCAGTTCTTCTGTTGATCCCTTCAAGCAGAGCACCCAGTGAAGCATCCATTCCAAAATAAAACTAATAACTGAAAAACAGGAATGAAGTGCTAGGAAAACTAGTTACCAAGTAGTATGAAGCACAAAACACTCCACTGGATCCACGACTGGTAAAATTTAACAGTGTAGACACAAAGATACACCCCCGTTACCACCAGTACTTGTAGATATAGTTTCAACAGTATTCGCACCAAAAACACAGGGAAAACCATCCAAACTTCTCCTCCTTCCATTACTGGTGCCTGCAATATCGCCATCTTCAACCAGTTCGTCTGTTGCCTTTCCTTCCTTTGAAGCTGAACGTCCCCTTGCTTCCTGGTTGCTTGGAATGGCCAGTGTTGACACCAACATCATCATTGATTGGCTGATGGGTGTCAAGAGCTCCACAACTTGCGTAATTTGACCAATGAGCTTACGAAGCTCACCAATTTCACTTCCAAAGCACCCGGTAAAGCATCCATTCCAAAATTAAACTAATAACAGAAAAACAGGAATGAAGTGCTAGGAAAACTAGTAACCAAGTAGTATGAAGCACAAAACACTCCACCAGATCCATGTTTGGTAAAATTTAATAGTTTAGACAGAAAAATACATCCCTGTAATCACCAGTACTTGTAGATATAGTTTTTTCAACAGTATTTGCACCAAAAATATGGGGAAAACCATCCAAACTTCTCCTCCTTCCATTACTGGTGCCTGTGATATCACCATCTACAACCAGTTCGTCTGTTGCCGTTCCTTCCTTCAAAGCTGAATGTCCCCTTGCTTCCTGGTTGCCTGGAATGGCCAGCATTTATGCCAATGTCATCACTGATTGGCTGATGGATGTCAAAAGCTCCACAACTTGCGTAATTTGACTAATGAGCTTATGAAGCTCACCAGTTTCAGTTCCTCTGTTGATCCCTTCAAGCAGAGCACCCAGTGAAGTATCTGTTCCAAAATTAAACTAATAACCGAAAAACAGGAATGCAGTGCTAGGAAAACTAGTAACCAAGCTGTATGAAGCACAAAACACTCCACTGGATCCACGACTGGTAAAATGTAATAGTGTAGACACAAAGATACATCCCTGTTACCACCAGTACTTGTAGATATAGTTTTTTCAACAGTATTTGCACCAAAAAAATGGGGAAAACCATCCAAACGTCTCCTCCTTCCATTACTGGTGCCTGCAATATCACCATCTACAACCAGTTCATCTGTTGCCATTCCTTCCTTCGAAGCTGAACGTCCCCTTGCTTCCTGGTTGCCTGGAATGGCCAGCGTTGATGACCAACATCATCATTGATTGGCTGATGGGTGTCAAAAGCTCCACAACGTGCGTAGTTTGACCAATGAGCTTATGAAGCTCACCAATTTCAGTTCCTCTGTTGATCCCTTCAAGCAGAGCACCCGGTGAAGCATCCATTCCAAAATTAAACTAATAACCAAAAAACAGGAATGAAGTGCTAGGAAAACTAGTAACCAAGTAGTATGAAGCACAAAACACTCCACCAGATCCATGACTGGTAAAATGTAATAGTGTAGACACAAAGATACATCCCTGTTACCACCAGTACTTGTAGATATAGTTTTTTTCAACATTATTTGCACCAAAAATACGGGGAAAAGCATCCAAACTTCTCCTCCTTCCATTACTGGTGCCTGCGATATCACCATCTACAACCAGTTTGTCTGTTGCCGTTCCTTCCTTCGAAGCTGAACGTCCCCTTGCTTCCTGGTTGCCTGGAATGGCCAGCATTGACGCCAGCATCATCACTGATTTGCTGATGGGTGTCAAAAGCTCCACAACTTGCATAATTTGACCAATGAGTTTACAAAGCTCACCAATTTCAGTTTCTCTGTTGATCCCTTCCAGCAGAGCACCCGGTGAAGCATCCATTCTAAAATTAAACTAATAACCGAAAAACAGGAATGAAGTGCTAGGAAAACTAGTAACCAAGTAGTAAGAAGCACAAAACACTCCACCGGATCCATGACTGATAAAATTTAATAGTGTAGACACAAAGATACATCCCTGTTACCACCAGTACTTGTAGATATAGTTTTTTCAACAGTATTTGCACCAAAAATACAGGGAAAACCATCCAAACTTCTCCTCCTTCCATTACTGGTGCCTGCGATATCGCCATCTACCAATTTTATTAATATATTTGAAAGAGTATGTAAACAGTGTAATGTTAAACAAGGGCTCTGGGTACGTTTCCTGACTACCTTACTTCATGGTAAAGCTGTAACTGCTGTTTCTAAATTGTCTGATACTGATTGCTTAAACTATGATAAAGTAAACCAATGTTTATTGGAATGTTTTAACTTGACACCTGAAGCTAACAGAAAAAAAAAGTTTTGTAATCATAGACGCAAGGCAGATGAAAGTGTATGTGATTATATTGCTGAGTTAAGCACTTATTTTTATAGATGGGTGAATGGGTGTCAGGTCACTGCTTTTAACAGGCTGGCAGACCTTTTGGTGACGGAACAAGCTCTTAGCACTTTGCCTGAGGACATGAGAATCTTGTTGGCAAACCAGGAGTGTAACTCTGCAGATGAGCTGGGTAAAAAGGGGACCTCTACTTAACAAACAGGGCATCACTGCAAAAGAAGGGGATACCCAGTGCTGCACATGGATATAAAGGAACCCATAGTGGGCAGCCTAAACCACCCAACAGAGTCCACCAGTATCATGGGAAACCACTAGTTCAGGTACACAGCCAGGATCAAGGGTTAGAAGATTTAAATGTAACAAGTGAGGCCATGTAGCATACAGATGTCCACAGAAGCAAGGTGGGGAACAAAAGGTGAGGCAGCCAGCAAGTGGGAATAACAGTATGCCAGTGGTAAGTTTTCTGGAGACAACAGAGGTACCAGACTATCACCAGAGTTTATATCCTATCTTAGTGGATGGAAAAGAGGCCAGTACTAAGAGAGACACAGCCTCTGACATAACTATTGTGAAGCCTGTAGTGGTTAAAAAGGAGCACTACTTGCTTGGACAGTTCTCTCCAGTCAGAGCTTTAGGAGGGACCATATTCCAAATGCCTTTGGCCAGGGCTCACCTTAACTGGGAGGGTGGAAAAGGAAGCAGACAAGTGGGTGTGTTTAAGGATATTCCTGCAGATGTCATGTCAGGGAATGATTGTGATAATGCAGTACCTTGTGTGCATGCAGTTACATGCAATCAGGCTTGGAGACAGGCATGTGGGGCTTGTAGCCTGGAGGAGAACCACCCAGACCCCACACTTGAAGCTGGGGCTGGTGAGGTGGCTATTTCATAGGTTCATAGGTTGATAGGTTGGTACTAGGCTATCAGCTCTAGGGCCTATACAAGCCTAGCCATAACAATTCCCTGGCTATTTCTTCCCACATTATTTACTTTCTTGGACCCCTGTCTAGCAGGGTGACTGACGTGATCCCTGGGGTGAATTTCCTTTCTCCCATCCAATCGTCAAGGTTCCTCTTGAAGAGGTCCAAAGAGGCACTCTGCTTGACATGTATGGGCAATCTATTCCAGAGTCTGAGGAGTCTCTGCTTCAGGAACCTATCCCTCCAGCATGTTTTGTTTATTGTGATGACAAGGTTTAGATCCCTGGAGCGTGTAGCTCTGAGGGATTGGGATTTCTTTAAGTGTAGCATGTCCAACAGCTCTGGGTTTGATATAGCCTTGTATGTTAAGCAGAGATCGCCTCTGAGTAGACGATATGCGACAGAGTATAGCTGGAGTTTTTTAAGGCGGTCAGTGTAGGGCATCTGCTTTAGGCCTGTGATACTTTTAGTGAGGTATTTCTGAGGCCTTTCCAGTTGTTGCAGATGTCTTGAGAGGTACATACCAAATGGGGCGTTGTATTCTATAATGGGTCTAATGAGGGATGAGTACAGTGGGACAATGACCTCCTTTTTTCTGGATGAAAAGTCCTTCGTGATGAGGTGTGCCACATAGAAGGATTTCCTGACTGTTGTGGCGATGTGTTTATTGAAGGTGAGACCACTGTCCACCTGTGTCCCTAAGTCTCTTATCACACTTTCTGTGTTTAGTGTACTGCCACCTATATGGTAATTCATGGATACATGTTTTTTCCCAAAGGGAGGGAGCTACCCTTCAGTAGAGAGCCTGAAGGTGAACCACAGCTGTTATAGGTACTGATGTTCCCTTGGACAGAGTGCCTGCAAGGGCAGAGGTGAGTGGTAGTACCCAGACTGACAATGAGGCAACTGTCACAGGATACCAGACTACCAGACTTCCTGTGGAAGGGGAGCTGGGAAGGGTCACAAAGGCAGAGTTGAGACAGCCTCAACTCTCAGAAACTGAACTAAAAGGATTGAGAGAGGTAGCTAGGGAGGCTCCCAATTCTCATGAAAATGGGGAGTCTGTGTACTGCAACAAAGGGTTACTGTACAGAGAGTGGACCCTGAACCGAAAAACAGGAATGAAGTGCTAGGAAAACTAGTTACCAAGTAGTATGAAGCACAAAACACTCCACTGGATCCACGACTGGTAAAATTTAATAGTGTAGACACAAAGATACATCCCTGTTACCACCAGTACTTGTAGATATAGTTTTTTCAACAGTATTTGCACCAAAAAAATGGGGAAAACCATCCAAACGTCTCCTCCTTCCATTACTGGTGCCTGCAATATCACCATCTACAACCAGTTCATCTGTTGCCATTCCTTCCTTCGAAGCTGAACGTCCCCTTGCTTCCTGGTTGCCTGGAATGGCCAGCGTTGATGACCAACATCATCATTGATTGGCTGATGGGTGTCAAAAGCTCCACAACGTGCGTAGTTTGACCAATGAGCTTATGAAGCTCACCAATTTCAGTTCCTCTGTTGATCCCTTCAAGCAGAGCACGTGAAGCATCCATTCCAAAATGAAACTAATAACCAAAAAACAGGAATGAAGTGCTAGGAAAACTAGTAACCAAGTAGTATGAAGCACAAAACACTCCACCAGATCCATGACTGGTAAAATGTAATAGTGTAGACACAAAGATACATCCCTGTTACCACCAGTACTTGTAGATATAGTTTTTTCAACAGTATTTGCACCAAAAAAATGGGGAAAACCATCCAAACGTCTCCTCCTTCCATTACTGGTGCCTGCAATATCACCATCTACAACCAGTTTGTCTTTTGCCGTTCCTTCCTTCAAAGCTGAACGTCCCCTTGCTTCCTGGTTGCCTGGAATGACCAGCATTGATGCCAGCATCATCATTGATTTGCTGATGGGTGTCAAAAGCTCCACAACTTGCGTAATTTGACCAATGAGTTTACAAAGCTCACCAATTTCAGTTTCTCTGTTGATTCCTTCCAGCAGAGCACCCGCTGAAGCATCCATTCTAAAATTAAACTAATAACCAAAAAACAGGAATGGAGTGCTAGGAAAACTAGTAACCAAGTAATAAGAAGCACAAAACACTCCACCGGATCCATGACTGATAAATTTAATAGTGTAGACACAAAGATACATACCTGTTACCACCAGTACTTGTAGATATAGTTTTTTCAACAGTATTTGCACCAAAGATACAGGGAAAACCATCCAAACTTCTCCTCCTTCCATTACTGGTACCTGCGATATCGCCATCTACCAATTTTATTAATATATTTGAAAGAGTATGTAAACAGTATAATGTTAAACAAGGGCTCTGGGTACGTTTCCTGACTACCTTACTTCATGGTAAAGCTGTAACTGCTGTTTCTAAATTGTCTGATACTGATTGCTTAAACTATGATAAAGTAAACCAATGTTTATTGGAATGTTTTAACTTGACACCTGAAGCTAACAGAAAAAAAAAGTTTTGTAATCATAGACGCAAGGCAGATGAAAGTGTATGTGATTATATTGCTGAGTTAAGCACTTATTTTTATAGATGGGTGAATGGGTGTCAGGTCACTGCTTTTAACAGGCTGGCAGACCTTTTGGTGAGGGAACAAGCTCTTAGCACTTTGCCTGAGGACAGGAGAATCTTGCTGGCAAACCAGGAGTGTAACTCTGCAGATGAGCTGGGTAAAAAGGGGACCTCTACTTAACAAACAGGGCATCACTGCAAAAGAAGGGGATACCCAGTGCTGCACATGGATATAAAGGAACCCATAGTGGGCAGCCTAAACCACCCAACAGAGTCCAGCAGTAACATGGGAAGCAACTAGTTCAGGTACACAGCCAGGATCAAGGGTTAGAAGATTTAAATGTAACAAGTGAGGCCATGTAGCATACCGATGTCCACAGAAGCAAGGTGGGGAACAAAAGGTAAGGCAGCCAGCAAGTGGGAATAACAGTATGCCAGTGGAAAGTTTTCTGGAGACAACAGAGGTACCAGACTATCACCAGAGTTTATATCCTATCTTAGTGGATGGAAAAAAGGCCAGTACTAAGAGAGACACAGCCTCTGACATAACAATTGTGAAGCTTGTAGTGGTTAAAAAGGAGCATTACTTGCTTGGGTAGTTCTCTCCAGTCAGAGCTTTAGGAGGGACCATATTCCAAATGCCTTTGGCCAGGGCTCACCTTAACTGGGAGGGTGGAAAAGGAAGCAGACAAGTGGGTGTGTTTAAGGATATTCCTGCAGATGTCATGTAAGGGAATGATTGTGATAATGCAGTACCTTGTGTGCATGCAGTTACATGCAATCAGGCTTGGAGACAGGCATGTGGGGCTTGTAGCCTGGAGGTGAACCACCCAGACCCCACACCTGAAGCTGGGGCTGGTGAGGTGGCTATTTCAGGGAGGGAGCTACCCTTCAGTAGCGAGCCTGAAGGTGAACTGCAGCTGTTATAGGTACTGATGTTCCCTTGGACAAAGTGCCTGCAAGGGCAGAGGTGAGTGGTAGTACCCAGACTGACAATGAGGCAACTGTCACAGGATACCAGACTACCAGACTTCCTGTGGAAGGGGAGCTGGGGAAGGGTCACAAAGGCAGAGTTGAGACAGCCTCAACTCTCAGAAACTGAACTAAAAGGATTGAGAGAGGTAGCTAGGGAGGCTCCCAATTCTCATGAAAATGGGGACTCTGTGTACTGCAACAAAGGGTTACTGTACAGAGAGTGGACCCCTGAGGAAGGGCTAGAGAATGAGGTAATACAGCAGTTGGTAGTATCCAAAGCCTACTATCTGGCACTTTTAGCCATAGCCCATGACATTCCCTTTCTAGGGCATATGGACATAAAGCATACCAAGATATGTATCATGCAGAACTTTTATTGGCCTAGGATTGAAGGGATGTAACAGGGTGCTGAAGGACCTGTGAACAGTGCCAAAAAGTAGGAAAGGCAGGAGACTAGGTCAAAGCTCCTTTGACGCCTTTGCCTGTGACTGAGGAGCCATTTCAGAGGGTAGCTATGGATATTGTGGGGCCTCTGAGTACCCCAAGTTCCACAGGGAAGAAGCATATCCTGGTGGTAATAGATTATGCTACTAGATATCCTGAGCAGTGGCATTGTCCTCCAATGAGGCAGAAAATGTGGCAAATGTTTTGTTAGAGATTTTCACCAGGGTAGGTTTCCCTACAGAAATACTGACTGACAGAGATGTCAATTTCATATCAGATCAACTGGCTTGTCTGTGGGAGTGTTGTGGTGTAAAGCACCCTCTACTACCCCTAGATTAATGGTCTTCTGGAGAAATTAAACTCTACACTAAAGACCATGCCACAGAAATTTGCAGATCAGTTTAAGACAGAGTGGGACAAATATTTGCCCCATTTGCTATTTTCATACAGTGAGGTACCCCAGGAATCTACAGGTTTTTCACAGTTTGAGTGGCTGTATGGGCATAGAGTGAGATGGCCTTTAGATTTGGTTCGAGATGAGCAGGAGGGTGTGTGAATCCCAAAAGGAGCCTGTTGTAGGACAAGGCTTAGGGAGCTCATAGGCTTGGCCCAGGTGAACCTGGCAGGAGCCCAGTAGCAGAAAAATGTCTGGTATAATAGGAATGCTCCAGCCTGAGAGTATTCTATGGGACAGCAGGTTATGGTGCTCCTTCTAATCAGACACAGTAAGCTGCAGGCAGCTTAGGAGGGACCCTTCAAAGTGGTAAGGAAGGTCAGTGATGTTAACTACATGATTAACTTGCTAGGCAGGAGGCAGGGGCACAAACTGTAGCATATTAACATGATGAAGCTTTACCATGATAGGGAGGCCCTTGTACTGAGTATTTGCAGTGGATGACAGGAGGAGTCGAGGGGGATCTGGTGACTGATCTCTTCAGTGAGGCTCAAACTGACACCTCCATGGAAGGGGTAGCAGTGTCCCAGTGGCTATCCCCTACCCTGATTTGAGAAATCCAAGCAGTGTTACAGGAGTTTGTGGATGTGTTCACTGAGAAATCTTGGTGCACCCACCTGGTATAGCACCACATGTATACAGGACCACAAAGGCCTATCAAGCAGGCCCCTTACAAGGTGCCTGAGCAAGTCAGACAGACTGTGAGGCAGATGCTACAAGAAATGTTGGAACTGGGGGTAATCCAGGAGACCAGCTATCCCTGGGCCTCTCCAGTGGTGCTGGTACCAAAGAAAGATGGCAGAATCAGGTTCTGTGTGCACTACAGAAAACTAAATAGTTAAACAGAATCAGAGGCTTACTCCATGCCTTGGACAGATGAACATCTGGGTGGGGTTAAGTGTCTGACCATTATTGATCTGACCAAGGGCTACTGGCAGGTGCCCTTGATTCTCACCAGTAGGCAGAGGGCAGCCTTTGTGACTCCTTTTCGATTATACGAGTTCACAAAGATGCCCTTTGGGATGAAAAATGCCCCATTGACCTACCAGAGGCTGGTAGATCATATCCTAGTAGGAGCAGCATATTATGCCTTTGCTTGCCTGGATGATATTGCCATATACAGCCTTTCCTGGAATGAGCACCTTCAGCATGTCAGGGAGGTCCTGGGCAGACTGCAAAAGGCAGGGTTGACCATTAAGCCCATTAAGCGTTAGGTGGGTATGGCAGTGGTCTCCTACCTGAGAAATAGAGTGGGCCATGGTAAGATCAGGCTAGAAGTTGCCAAAGTGGAAGTTATTCAGGCATGGCCTGCCCCTGTTACCAAAAAGTAGTTGAGGGCATTCTTGGGGATAGCTGGGTACTATAGAAAGTGTTTTCCCAATTATAGTACAATAGCTGCTCCTCTCACAGACCTGATGAGGAAAAACAGGATAGATAAAGTAGTGTTGACCCTGGCTTGTGAGCAGGCTTTCTAAAAGCTCGCAATGGCTTTGGGAGGACTCCCTGTGTTAGCCAGTTCAGATTACAGCAAAGAATTTGTTATGCAGGTGGATGTTTCAAATCATGGGGTGGGGGTTGTAGTCAGCCAGGTTTCATCAGGTGGAGAACAGCAGCCAATCATATATCTCAGCAGTAGACTCCAACCTAGGGAAGAATATTATGCAGCCATAGAAAAAGAATGTCTTGCCATAGTATGGGCACTGTAGAAACTTCAACCTTGTCTGTATGGAAGGAAATTCCCTGTAGTTACAGACCACTATCCCTTAACATGGTTACATCGAGCCAGCCAGCAAAATGCCAAGTTATTAAGGTGGAGCCAAGGTTGCAGGCATATGATATGACAGTGCAGCACTGCAGTGGGGTCAGCAATGCCAATCCAGATGGACTTTCAAGACAGGGTATGGGTTAATGTATTGCCAGACAGGCTCATTCACCTCAAGCAACATTTCTCCAGGGTCACTACAGAAACTTTCTTGAATGTTCAAAGAGGGGAAAGATGTGATGATGTGAGGTAGTACCAGCATAGCTAGCTGGAGTTCTGGAAACAATTATATGTCACTTGTATATCAAACTAACTTGTACAGGTGCCTGATCTGGAGTTTTGTAAAGAATTATATGTCATTTGTATATCAAACTGATTTGCACAGGTGTTTGTGCTGAAAATGTACTTGCAATAATGTACCAACAGTGGGTCCTGCTAGACAGAAAAGAAATACCTTGGGTTTGTAGGACGGCATTAATTTTGGGTCAGGGCTTGGGTGGACATCTCAACATAAAAGTAGTTTGTGGCATAGGAAGAGGTGGAGTAGGTCAGATTTTGATTTGGGTTTTGGAAAGCTTGGTTTATGAAGAGTGGCATTTTTGTCTGGGTGATGTTTCATCACTTGCTGTATGATATGTATGTTGAATAGGAGTAGAGAGATGAAAAAGTGATAGTGGTATATCAGACTGTATTGTATATGTTGAAATTAATATATTCTAATAGAAGATACTGGAAGAGAAGAGGTTAATCTTAGTCCACTTAACTTTGAAAAATAGTTTGAAATTAAATTCCTGGTTTAGGCCATAAATATTGTATCTTACATTTCTGACTGCAGCCAAAGACAAAATGTCTGTTAAATCCAGTACTAAGAATTCTGCTGTATTGGCCTAAGGGGTGAACTAATTGCTAATCTGGAAGGGTGGAAGTTTTGAAATGGTTTTATAGCTTTTAGATGCTATAACACATCTTAGTAAAGCTCTATCTGTGTGGATGGTAACACACATGTGCTCAATTCTGGTTCAATTTCTAGTAAAGGTGGTAGTGTGGGAACCAGAGTCTGATAATCAGGTGTATATGATGTCATTCTGTACTCCAGCACTGAAATAACGTTTTAATACTAGATGAGGCAGAAGTCTCAGAGCAGTGTGTTTTTGAAACCTAACAATGAAGGACCCCTCAACAACTTCATCTTGCCTTGCTTTAGTTGTTAAACAAGGAATAGTAATTCTCTAGATCAGTCAGGAAAATATAGTGAGAATAGTTAAGTACTGTTTTTCTGTAAATGTTTGACTCTGTCCATCTGTGTTATTTTTAATATTTCCAGTGACCTGAAACTCTGGTGTTTATTGGAAATAGATATTTAGTATTTTCATGTTCTTTTGTTATTTATTATTAAATATATTTAAACTTTTCATTGTGGCTGGTCTTTTAGAAAATATTTTAACTTTTGAGAGTACTTATATTTATTTGGTTACACTGTGGCCACTCCTGAGAGTCTTGCTGCATTGATCAAACAATACTATTTGTATTAGTATTACTTTTACTCAGTATAATTGGGTACCCTTGTAAAAGCCTTAAAGTATCCGCCTGGTGGCAATGAATCTAACTTATAGTTTGGGCTGAGGGAGCAGAGCTAGTAAATCAGTGCCAGCCTTTCCCAGGTATAGGCGTGTGTGAAAATCTAATCTCAAAGACTGTGTGTGTCAGCTACTTGGAGAAGGGACACAGAGCACTAGTGTCACAGAGATGGTGGTGAAGGACTTGGCTTGGAACACTCGGCTGAGGACTCAACACTACAGCTGTCCCAGTGGGGATTCTTACTGTGGGTCTGGAAAGAGAAAGGGGAATCCAGCTTCCAGACTGAGTGTGTTCCCTGTGTGCTCTTAAGGGAAATTATGCTTGGTGCAGACAGCTGCATCTGAAATTACTGTGTGTATTTATTTTTGTTCCAAGTGAACATCCCTCACTGGTATCAGTGTGAGGATTGAGGCTCCTTGATTACTGGCTCAGAGGAAGAACATCACAGGCCTTTTCAGTCCAAGTGTCTTATATTCTAGGTAAAGTATTTCATCATCTTTTGCATCTTTTTAGCCATATTTCAGTAATTATAATGATTTCCAGAGTATTGTAATGAACAAACATGTGAAATTCTGCAATTTTATTGCATATATTATGTAGGTTAATGTTGTAGAAATATAATCATTTTATCTTTGACTGATTTGGAGACTTAGATGAGTGAAAGTGCCTTGGGTTTGTAGGACAGCCTTAATTTTGGGTCAGGGCTTGGGTGGATATCTCAACATAAAAGTAGTTTGTGGCATAGGAGGAGGTGGAGAAGGTCA
Organism: Protopterus annectens; assembly: GCF_019279795.1. Taxonomy (NCBI): domain Eukaryota; kingdom Metazoa; phylum Chordata; order Ceratodontiformes; family Protopteridae; genus Protopterus; species Protopterus annectens. Next base: position 166,623,018 of record NC_056729.1, read on the forward strand.
GATTTTGATTTGGGTTTTGGAAAGTTTGGTTTATGAAGAGTGGCATTTTTGTCTGGGTGATGTTTCATCACTTGCTGTATGATATGTATGTTGAATAGGAGTAGAGAGATGAAAAAGTGATAGTGGTATAGATTTTGATTGCGAGATAATGTGCCAGCACAAAGGAGACAGAGTGGAGGGAGACACTGGGTAGCTGCTATAACTGAGTGCAATAACAAGTAGGAAATGACTAGAGGTATATGGAGATATAGCATGAATTGGATAAATTGTTGATTAAGTATTTAGCAAGAGGAGAGAGGAGTTAAAGTGTAGAAGGAAAAAGATAATTTAGACTTAATATTTATCACATGGGAGTGCTATGGTATGCAGTGTTCTTACTGAGCAGTAGATAAAATGTATATTAAGATGAGGCAGGAGAAGGTTAAATTAGTGAAGCTGCAACAAAGTTAGAGTGAGTGTTAAGTGATAAGAGGTGTTAGTGAAAATCTGTAAGCTAAGGTTTAATGACTATAAAAGAGGATAGAGATAGATGATATGGTACTGTGGTACAATGTTTGTTATTATGGGTATAGTGAAGAGAAAAATGGACAGAGGAAGTATATAAGAATGTAAGACAGAGCAGAAATATAGTATGGTTAAGTCTCAGATATTAAAGAGAGATGATAGGTGATAGACTGGGAGCAGAATATCAAGTGTAAAATATGTGATTGGATGGAGTAGGATGTTGGTGTACTTCAAGTAGTATAAATGTGATGTAAGTTGGGGTGGGTAGGAATGGTGGTAGGTAGTGGAGGGTGAACAGAGTGCGGCTACACTCAGGTAAGTTGTTTAGAGTATTGTATTGCCATAAGAATTATCAGTAAACATAAGGGAGAGGCTAAATGGATTGTTCACTGTAGTTTCACAGTGTGACAAGACTGGGTTGAAGGCAAGCAGAAAAGCTTGCAAAAAAAGGTGTCATAGTAATTGATGTATCCACAACTTTTGTTTCTAAACTGTTAATTTTTACTTTGCTTACAGTCCTGAATTCTGATACAGTCTCACATCAAGACTATAGCAGAAAAGAAATGATTTGCATTGATAGGTTTAAGTGTGTGTGGCCATTTTTATGTTGAGAGGATTTACAGAAATTTTAAAGGCAGTAATTCAGAACATGCTTTAAAAAGAAATATCCTAATGTGCTGTTTGAAAAAATATCTGCCAATGTTTTCTGAACCAGAATGTATTAAGTTAGTAAGCTGCACTTATGCTTTATAATATAGCCTTCAGCTGGAAAACTAAAATTATGCAACTGAGTCTGCAATGTATGTTTTCCAGTAACATTAAAATATATGAGAAAATGAGATGATTTTCTATGCAATATATAAAAACAAAGTGCATGAAGTTTGTAATTGTAATTGGTAATTGAACTTTTGTTTAATGCCGCAGTTTACATAAGAAATGAAATGTGTGGCAGACATGTGAAGCAGACACTGTAACTATACTGCCCTATGCTTACAACATCTGAGACTATTCCTACACCAAGAAGCTATATAACTATAAAAGCACAATTAGAATGGAGATGGCTATCCAACAGCAGGAAAACAAAATCATTAAAAGGTTACTGGGAAACTCTGCTGAAGTCTATATTTATATATAGTTGGGAGGGTGGCCTAATGGTTAAGGTGTTTGCCTTACAAACACAAGGTGCAGGGTTTGAGTCTCACAAAGGATAATTTGGCTAGACTTAAAATGGCTCACAAGGGCAGTATCTTAGTACTAATCTATGAACCTATGAACCATATGCAGCTTCTGCATAGAAAATATGAAAGCCAGATAGCTGAATGAAAAGTGAGAAGAGAGAAGCAAAATAGCTATCCTTAGGTTTGTAGTATACAGATCAGTGAGTTTGTTACTACAGTTATTTCTCTACCTCTGAGGTCTTCTATAAATTCAGTCAGTTAAATTTATTGTTTTATTTAAGAGATATCTGGGTCAATGTTTAGCTGTAAGGAGAGAGTTTCTTTCTTATAATTGATTTGTTCAAAGTGATTATTTTCTGTTTTCTATTGGTAAGTTTTTCTTTCTCTGTATAACTAACGGCACCTCTGCTGCTTAACTCATGTTTTTATTTAATTTCCTTTTAAAAAGTTGTGGCTGCTCATTATTTACAAATCTATCAATTAATATGAGAATATTTATCGCTAAAGGCTGACAAACTGCTGGCATCCAGCTCTAACTGGTCAGATAGCTCTGTTAAACTTTATCATTTGTCATTATACTTATTTGGCTTATAGAAAAGAATAAAATAGCAACTGCTAGTTCCCCATTCAGATAAAATGGGGTCATGGCAGTTTTCTATCTTGGACCAAGACAGGAGGTGGTTGGAGAACATTACCAGCCTTCCCTAGAAATTAATTTGTATGTATGTGCTTGGTGTGTATGTGTAAAGGAGTTTATTTAAAGTACATTTATTATGGCAAGTGGGCACTGTGGGCACTGAAAGGCACTGAAACTCAGAGACAGTGGAGACAGATAATCTGCAGACTTAAGTCAAGGACACTCCTTATTGGGGTGCACAGATAGTAGCTTATTCCTGAGAATGAATAGTGTAGGTCCTTACTCAGGGCAACATTGCATGTTTCCTGTTTGCTGCTGACACTAAACTATGTGCTTACCCTGCTCACATTATATCACAGTGATTTGCAATGCTGGTACTGAAATCCCCATCTGTCTGCAACTGACTCATAAATGTGTTGATGAAGCATATAACTGATAGTGTCCTTGACTGTAAATTTAAATACCAACTGTTGGAAAAAATGTAGGTGCAATATAATTATTTAATACATTTGTTAAAGATTAAGCCACTAAAATAATTGTTTTATCTTAAATAATTTAAGAACAAATATCTGATAACACATATTATTTAATGGTCTGTAGAATTTGTGTGTATATGTGTGGTTTGTGTGTGTGTGTGTGTGTGTGTGTGTGTGTGTGTGTGTGTGCACTCATGTTTGTGTGCATGTGCAAGTGTGTGTGAAAGTTTATTTACTTTTGTATAATAATGCAATATTTTAAACATGTAGAGCATCTGTGCAACATTTCCTATATTGGTTTTTCAGGTCACTGCTGCTTCTTGACACTTTAAAATCTCTTCATATACTCATAATTAGATGTTATTCAGCCTATTGGTAAACCATATATTAAATATCGTCAGCTGCCTTTGGTCAGCTATATGTTAGGGCCACAGAAATGATAGAGACGCATACACTCTCAAGGGTTGAAAATGAAAAATTATTTAGATTCAATCTGAATCTTCTCATTCCTGGTTAAAGAGCCAGACCATCATGTTTATAGTTTATATAAAACAATACTTTGTGTTACCTCACACAGCAGTAACATTCCTCCCTCATCTCTTGTCCATTTAATTTAACTGGTTGCATTTAGGCTACATCACTTTTATATATTTACGTGACTACTAGACTCCTGTACCTGTTCTGCAGTGGTGTTAGACAAAAGATATTTTATGTGAAATCAATAACAAATGCATTTCTGAATGGGTCCATTGTTTCAGGCAGTGCTTCTGCACAAATATCATTGCTGTTTCTATGGACCTCAGTTCCCCACACAACAAATGAGACAAAGGGCAACGAGGGTAAACTGAAACAGAACACAGAGTTTCTTGATGTGGCAGGCATAAGCAAGACCAGATCAACAAACACTTCTCTTCCCAGACAACAAGTATGTATGTGACAGAGGGTTTATGTGAAACCTGAAGAGGTACTTGTCAGGGAAGAGACAGGTTGATGATATAAGCCAAAAATAAAAGCTACAAAGAAATATTAAACCCTGACGGAATACATCCCTGTACATCTACTTCAGCTGAATCAAAAAGGTGTGCCAAGTACAAGCTAGCTTTGGAAACAGTTGTAATTCTGAGTAATGAAACACATGGTTACCTATTACTGAGAAACAGCTAACTGAAAAAAAATGAGTAAACAGAAAAACTGTTTACCAAATGCTTAAACTTAACACATACTTTGAAAGTAAAGGCAGGGTATAACATTCCACTGGATTACTGTATTTATTCATAGAACTCTATCAGAACCAGTCACCCAAAGTATGACCATGGAAGGAAAACTTAGAGACCATAAGGAGGAAGATGACTAAAGTAGACCATGCTTAATATGATGGCATAACTTGTTAAAATGGCATTCAGTCCTTACAGATTCATAGATTCATAGGTGTGTACTAGGCTAATAACCACAAAGGCTTTTTAAGCCTAGACATGCATCCTAAATCTCTGACAAGTTCTAGTACTCTTGATAAATGTAAGCAGGCGCTTGGGAGATGAAACTTTTTTATGAGAGGACTTTTTACTTTCATCTCAGTCACATTCTGTGCTGAGAACACCCTGATGTCATCCTCCACTGTTGTGTTATGTACCTTCCCATCGAGTGAACTACATACTCTGTATCAGGACAGAGGCCTCTAACACGATACTGCAGGAAGATGTGGGTGAATGGACCACCCTGTAAGCTGACAGGTTTTACATTTTAACCTGTGTCCCTAACTGGTCTGTGAGTGTAATGCAGCAAAACACATTTGATAAAACTCTGGTAAGTCTAAGTCTGTGGAACATTTTTGATCTGAACCAGCAGTATGGAAGAACAGTGATGCAGTATTATGACTTCAGACAGAAAGCACTACTCCTCTTACTGAAACCACTCCCTCTTTTTCTATTTGAGATTTTACAGCAGGGCACTAGCTTCTATGCCCCATTCTCCACTGTGGGCCCTTTTATGCCAGCAGTGCTGGCTGTTTCCTTGTCACTGACAGCACACTTGGAGCAAATTCCATCCAAGTGGTTGGTTAAATAACATGCAGTATTTTTTGCAGAGGTGATTTATATCATATCCTACAGACAGCTAGGAAGCAAGATAACCAATGCTTTACTTATAGCTAACATTCAAACCAGGCAGAACCTTGATATTGAAATTTGATAGGGGAAAAAGCCTTATCAATGCCTTGATATTCTAATAGTTCTTATTTTGGAACATAGATACAATACTACACAAGTAATCATGAGGATCATAAGATACCTAGCCATACATACATTTATTTATTTATTTATTTTATTTTATTTAATTTGTTGACCGGGAGTGTCTGACTGGACGTAGGTCCATTTTAAGTGGAGGCCCAGGGAGAAAAGCTCCACAGTTAAAATAAACAGACAGTAGTTACATTGGATTACATAGTGATTAACAATTTAACATAGCAATCACTTACAACATATTAACAGATGAAGAACATAGTACATCAGTAGACAACTAGACTCTTTATCTGTGAAGTACATAACAGGCATTAACAAATGGTACGATAAGAAGTTCCTGCTGTATAATAAGTACTAGGCTTATGAGCATCTGAGCTTGCTATAATCAAAGTAGTTAGTGGAGTGGAAAGAAAGGTAGTGGTTGGATGGGGTGGGTGATATTAGAGTGGAAGTTGCAAGGGCATAGCCAGCATGTTTTTAGGTGCTCTTTTAGTAAAGTTTTGAAGTGGGTGCATGATGGTACAAAGGTAATTGTGGGTGGGAGGGAGTTCCATAATTTGGCTATGGTGCAATAGAATAGTGCTTCACCAGCAGAGTTATTGGCTTTAGAGATACATAAAAGTTTGTGTCTCCCCTTATGAAGTACATAATATTGTCTACCTCCCATACTGAGCATGACTGTACATGGCAATCTTGGTGCAAATTTGTGTCTTTTCATGAGATCATCAAGATTAACTTTAAAGGTAGTCAAAGCACTACTTTGTTTGACGTGTACTGGTAACTTATTTCATTGGCTGGGGATATGTTGAATTAAGATCTTATTTCTCCAGCAAGACTTGTTTATTTGTTGGTATACATTTGAGTCCCTAGTTCATATGTAGGTATAGGCTAGCTACCCTTGAAGGCCATTTTAAGCCTAGCCAATTATCCTCAAAGGTGAGAATCAAACCCTGTACCTTGTGTTTGTGAGGTGTATATCTTAACCATTATACCAATCCCCAACCCCGTGGGTGTTCATGGAAAAACTAGTGTTGTGATGAATAAGAAAGTCAAAAAGGATCTGGTGTTTTATGGTTGGAAAAGCAAGTCACAAGCCATGTCTGAGCAGCCTGCAGGCTGTGGAGTATAATGAGAGTTGTGCTAGTCTGTTGGCATAGCTGGAAGACTTAAGATCTTCAATAATCTTGGTAAGGTACCTGTGGGGTCTTTTTAGTTGAGCAATAGTCTTCAATTATACACACCAAAGGGAGCATTATATTCAATGATGGGTTTTATAAGAGAAGAGTACAGTGGCAGGATGACTTCTTTGGATCTTGAAGACATTCTCTTGCAAACTAACTGGGCCAAATAGAAGGATTTCCTGACTATGGAGGAAACATGATGATTGAATTAGAGAGAGAATTATCTACATAAACACCAAGGTCTCTTATGACCATGTGTGTCTGAAGAGGAGTACCATTTAAAACATATGAGGTGGGAAAAGTTTTTTTTATCAAATGCTACAATGCTGAACTTTTTTCGCATGTAACTTGAGACCATATAGAGTATAATAAGTATATGCATATTTCTCCTTGCTGGATCTATTTAATATTAGTACATGAGTAGTTAACAGTGCCCAGCTTGCAGTCATCAGCAAACTTACTCAACCCCACTAATGGGATATTGAACTAAATATCTGCAAAATTAATGAAAAATAAATGCCAAACAGGAGAGGTCCCAGCACTGGTTCCTTTGGCACCACACTAGTTACAATTTTATGTTCAGAGAGGGTAGCAGCAACTTTCACAACCTGGGATCTATCAGACAGCCAATTTGCAAGCTAGAGGATAACATAGGCATTTAAGTTTAAGTTTTCAACAATGAAAGCATGAGAGATAGTGAAAAAAAAACCCTTGGCCAGATTGATACAAGCAGTGAGCACTGAGTGACCAACAGTTGTATTTAACAGCTGTAGCTCGCTTGACGAGTGAAAAGCTCAACTGGTATTTATTTTCTGGTGTTCTAATCTTTTCAAAGAAGGTTACTGTGTTCAGAAAAGACAACCAGCCCTTCACAAATTTCAGTAGATTGGGATCTATACCAGATAAGTTACCTGCGTCTTCACAAATGAGTTCTACTATGTTATGTTCTATGACTACACATAAGACTGGTGAGGTTGATGGCCCTAGAATTGCCTGGATCTGTAGACTGGCCATCCTTGTGTAAGTGGTCACACTGGCTGTTCTCCAGACATCAGGCACAGCTGTGGATAGTTTGAGGTTAAAAAGTTAGATAGTAGGTTAGATAGTACATACTTGGCCCTGATGCGAGTGTGACCTGGTATGTTGTCTGGTCCATTGTAAGTACTTGTTCCAATGTGATTTCAAGGGGAACTTAATATTTTGGGCAACAACGTGGGTAAGTGTGCTAAAGCACTAAATTTCCTGGTAAATGGGTATATTCTTTTGAGTGGAATATGGTATATTATTATAGATGAGGTTGGTGCATAGTTGGATATTATAAAGATGAAGAATATGATATGATTTTTCTTTTTATATAAAAAAGAAAGTGGATGCAATTAAAATGAGAGCTGACCATAAAAAGCATGGCCAGTATAGACTGCTGCACATGTACTCCTTTTAACCACCAAATAATTCTAAGACAATGCTTGTGGTTTGTATTTAATGCATTTTGCAACAGGTATGGTAAAGTTTTGATAGAGCAAACATGGTTACACCATACAAAACACAAAATTCTGTGTATCAAGGAAAGTCTGGCATGTGTTATAATACGACTAAAATATTATTTTGTTTTTGTTTTTCATTTGTTGACCAGGGTAGAACACTAATCCATGTGGAGCATGCTCAGTTTCAGCCCAGGCAGTACAAAATGAAAGACAACAATACAAAATGGTAAGCACAAAGTAGAATATAAAGCACAATTAACAATAAATGAATGTCAACAAGTAGTATCTCAACTGCAACTGCAGTTTTTGAGATTGAAGCATAAAGATTGCAAGGATCTGGAAGTTCAAGAACAGCATAGGGCTTGTAATAATCATGAAAAGAGGCACTACAGACCATTTTATTATCTAAATGGTATAGCTTCATCTTGTCTTAGCCAAACAGCACAAATAATTACATGAAACTTGAGATAAATAATACAAATAGCAGGATCAAGCCATTTAGTTTTACAACCTGTTTTCTAAGCCTGTGCAGGTATAAAAATGTATCTGGTCATTAAGTTCTTCACCGGTTAAACTGTTGTGGCAGGACAGGTAGCTTACATCCTTCTAAGTTGGGAAGTGCTGATTGAAGGCTCAATGTCTGTTATTCTAAAAGTGTATTAGCTCTGGTTTAAGCACTTGGGCTTCAGGCCAGTTATTTTACATTAAGAAGGTTTGTGGTCTGCACTCTTGTGGGAGGAGAGGCTGGACTCTGCCCTTCTGAGCTGGGAATTTCTGGTTAGAGGCTTATAGTGCCTGCATATTTGAACTGTTTCTTACTGAAATTGGTGTGCCTTGTTTGCTGTAGCATAGACTAGATCCAGGTCTGCTGAATCTAGCTTTGTTTGTAGAACTTGAGCACTAATCCAGGCCTTCTTAAAAGTATTCAATTGTATTTATTATTGCTTGGTAGTAACCTGATTAAAGTGTAGCTATCATTCTAAGCCTTTTGGTTTAAGCACTTGGGCTTCAGACCAGTTGTTTTACATTAAGAAGGTTTGTGGTCTGCACTGTTGTGGCAGGACAGATAGCTTACATCCTTCTAAGTTGGGAACTGCTGATTGAAGGCTCAGGGTCTGTTATTCTAAAAGTGTATAAGTTCTGGTTTAAGTAATTGGGCTTCAGGCCAGTCATTTTACATTAAGAAGGTTTGTGGTCTGCACTCTTGTGGGAGGAGAGGCTGGACTCTGCCCTTCTGAGCTGGGAATTTCTGGTTAGAGGCTTATAGTGCCTGCATATTTTAACTGTTTCTTACTGAAATTGGTATGCCTTGTTTGCTGTTGCATAAACTAGATTTAGGCCTGCTGAATCTAGCTTTGTTTGTATAACTTGAGCACTAATCCAGGCCTTCTTTTTTGGAGAAAGTTCCCCTGCACCCCAGTGGCAGGAATGTGCAGTTAGAACTTGTCTGATTGAAGACTATAGGAACAGGGCTCAGTTTTGAGATTTTTTACTGGTTAATTGGGTAATTTGTTTAAAAGCCTTTTCTGATTGCTTGCAGTCATCTAAAGCTGTTTTAAGTGTATTTTTTACTGTTTTTGCCTTATCTTTTCAAAATAAAAAAAAATGTCCTTGTTTCCCACCTTTCTAAGCTTTTCAGGCTAGTGCTGAATTCAGGGCTGTGTTACATGTTTCTGAGTTTCCCATACCTTACTTGGATAGAAGGAGGTTTCTCTGTTCACCTGTGACAGAGGGAGCTTTCAGCAGCCATCTGTCCCTGGAGGACTGGTTCCAGTCCAGAAGTTAGTAGTTTATAGGCCATTTTGGGCTAATTTCTATCTCTTTCATTTCCCTCCTGTAAAAACTGCGTTGGCATGGTTTTGCATGTCCGGCAGTGCCAGTTATCTAGGGCTAAATTATTCCTGGCTCTACCAAGTCTCCTCTTCAGTTTTTCCCTTGAAAGTAGTCTAACTCTCAACCTAAGCACTTAAAAAGCATCCTACAGTCCAGCACTTGCTCAGACCTAATAGCAAGCACTAATATACCCCAACACTTGATTACCCAGCAGGGCAAGGCTCATTATTCACCCCTCACCAACCAAGTCACTAAGCAGCTCACCCTACAATTCAGGTATGACCAAAGGGCAATTTCAGGTATACTCTCCAGTCCAGCTGGTGAACCTGGGTATCCTGAGGCAATGTTACAACTGCCTCATGTACACAGACAACCCTCTCCTCCTACCACAAAACATTAACATATTTGAGAGATGCAATTATATAGCTAAATTGGAGGCTAAGCTCTCTCCACCCAATACTGGAACAGGCAGTCATGAGGAGAAGGTTAACACTTGAACCACACCTCCATCCTCACACAGACATATTAAACCAGCACTGGCAAAAAATACACATAAATACACTAAATCATACTCGGAGGCTCTAAATAAAAACCTGCAAAAGCATCAGAGACCTCCAAAGCAGACACCCAAAAAACCTGCACCTCCCATCACAAACCAGACAACACATAAAACACAAAATCAGTGTGCCGCACATTCACAGCCCTTAAGGTGAAATAACATATGTAACACACTAGTAATAGGTGACTCTATAGTCAAGCACACTGATGTCCCACTCACTAGGCTGGACAAAGAGAAGGTTACTGTTAGCTGCCTGTCAGGAGCCAGAATCTGCCACATAACACAAGCACTCAGGTCACTCCAGAACAAGTACAAATATGACTCTGTCATTGTTCATGTTGGTGTGAATGACCTGAGATGTACCTCCCTGGACTACATGAAAAGAGACATTGAAGAGCTCTCTGATCATGTATCCCAGGCAGGTATGACCCTGACCCTGAGTAGCTTCCTGCCCTCACCAAGAATGATACCACAGTATAAAGAAAAAATGATCAATTTCAACAATTGGCTAAGCTTCTGGTGTCATTCAAAGGGGATCCAGTGTCTGTCAGCCTGGGACGACATGCTCGACAAGCCTCGTTGCTTCACAAGAGATGGCTTGCACCTGTCACCCCTAGGCTTTTGAATACTGGCCAAGGCTCTTGCTGCCCCCATAGTGCCTTTTTTAGTCAAGGCTCAAAAGTCAAACCCACCTCCATAAACAGCACAAATAAAAAAATGAGGGTTACGCTACTCAACGCCAGGAGTTTAAATCTCAAAATGCATGTGTTCGAAGCACTCCTCAGTATGGAGAACATCGACATCTGTGCAGTAACTGAAACCTGGTTCAAGGCTCTACAGAGCACCCCAGAACTACTGGGCTTCAACTCATACCACACATTTCGGCCACAGAACATGGACCGAAACACAAAAAGAGGGGGTGTATCCATATTCATCAAGGATACCTACACCTAAAGGTTAGTGGCACAGCATGACACCTCTGAGATCATCCATGTGCAACTAACATCGGGCAAATCTGCAATGCAAATTGTGGCCTGCTACAGATCACCCTCCATGACCCAGGACCACCACTCTGCCTTTCTGGAGACACTGGAGAACATGAAGGTCCTACCGAACACCCTGATATTGGGTGATTTCAATGACTCTACCGTTAACTGGGAAAACTGCTCAAGTACAAACTCCCAGGTCCAGTGCATTCTGGAATTTATCAACTCAAATGCCCTGGATCAGCTGGTAAAGTCCCCTACCAGAGGTGAAAACATATTGGATCTGGTCATGACCAACATAGGCGACAGGTGTTCTGCACCAGAGGTCAACCCGTCACTGGTTAGATCAGACCATAAACTAATCACTCTTGATGTCCACACCACACCACCACCCCCAACCAAGGAAACCACAGTGAAAAACTTTTCTATAGCAAACTTCACCTTACTTAAGATAGAGGTGGTAAGTTTCACAGCCCCCACACCAATGGATAACAGTGTACAAGATGCAGGAACTTTTACAAATGCACTCTATGAGCACCTACAAGGATGCATGGATTGTGCCATCCCTAGAAAAAAACAAGATTCACTCCCCTAAGAGAAGGAAACCAGTCTGTTGGACCCCTGCCATAAACAGGCTATACAATAGAAGGAGGAAACTAGTTCAGAAAAAAAGCAAATCCCAAGAAGGAAATACATCCCTGATCAGTATCAGTAAGAAACTAAGGTCCCCTCATAAAATCATCCAAGGCTAACTTCAAAATAAAAATAGCCAAGGATTCAAAAAGATAACCACAAAGCCTTCTTTAGCTATGTCAAGAATCTAAGTGGCAACTTGCAGATATGCTCTGAGTTAGTGCAAAATAGCACAAAATATACTGAACCTACTTATATTGCCAACATCCTGGCAGATAGATTCAGTGCAAACTTCACCCCCCTCTCACCCCCAAAAGGGCCCACAGCAATACTGGAAAAGTGTAGTGTCCCAGAAATCACAGACGCACAGGTGAAAACAGCCCTTTCAAAACCCAAAAGCACAGTGCCAGTGGGGCCAGATGATGTCCCAGGCTGCGTCTTGCATGAACTAGAGAACGAACTAACCCCCCACCTGAACACACTATTCAACCTCAGCCTCTCCACAGACTACATGCCCATAGAATGCCACAAAGGAACGGATATTCTGCTCCACAAAGGAGGGGCCACAACTGACCCTGGTAACTATCCCCCCATAAGCCTGACTAGCCTGGTCTGCAAGGCTATGGAGCGCATCATCATGGAACTCATTAACAAAGACATTGGAAACCTCCAAACACTTGACCCGACCCAGTTTGGCTTTGTTAAGGGCAGATCATGCCTACTAAACCTGGTTGACTTCTTCGAGACAGTTACCAAGGCTATAGATGAGGGGAAAGTGGTTCACACAGCCTACCTTGACCTTGCCAAGGCTTTTGACACCATTCCCCACTCGGGAATTATAGAAAAACTCCCCAGCCTGAACATAAACCCCTCCATCACCAGATGGGTTGCCAACTGATTTACAGACAGAACTCACACAGTAAGAATAGTGGGCTCCAGGTCCGGCTCTAAACCAGTCACAAGTGGTGTCCCACAAGGCTCGGTCCTGGGATCCCTACTGTTCGGCATATACTTCTCAGATGTACAGGCAAACACAGGAGGACTATGGCTAACCAAGTTCGCCGATGACTGCAAACTGGGAGCCATAATTGTCTCTCCGGCTGACACGGACATTCCCCAAAAGGGCCTTACTGAGATGGACACCTAGTGTCAAAGTATTGGTCCCAAGGTAAATGCCAAAAAATGCATAGTCATCCTATTTGGGAAAAACTAAACACCCATGAATTACCTCATAGGTGGCAGCCTCCTTAATACAGAAGAGGTAATAAGAGATCTGGAGACCCAGGTAGATAGTAATCAATCCTTTGACAATCATATTGTCAAAGTAGTTAGGAAATCCTTCTATGTGGCCCATCAAATTACTAAAGGGTTCACATCTAGAAATAAAGAGGTTATAGTGCCCCTCTACTCGTCACTCATTAGTCCCATCATAGAGTACAATGTCCCATTTGGGATGTACCTCACAAGACACTTCCAACAGCTGGAATTACCACAAAAGTCCCTCACCAAGAGGATTACTGGTCTCAAACATATGTCCTATGCAGCCTGACTGGAAAAACTCCGGCTGTACTCAGTGGCATATCACTTACTCAGAGGTGATCTCTGCCTGACTTACAAAGCCATGTCCAACTCAGAATTGATGGACATGCTCCACCTAAAGAAATCCAAGTCACTGCGAGCCACTCACTCTAGTGAGCTAAACCTCGCCATAACAATAAATAGAACATGCTGGAGGGATAGATTCCTGTCACAGAGACTCCTCATGCTTTGGAACAAAATTCCTAACTACATTAGTCAGAGCCCCTCACTAACACTCTTCAAGAGAATCCTTGACGAGTGGATGGGTAACAGAAAATACACCCCTGGGATCACTTCATTGGTTCCTCTTGACAGAGGTTCAGTTAATTAATCAATGGGGTGGCGAAAGCTGACACACTCTGACTAGGCTTATAAATGCCTTTGGGCAGATAGTCTAGTTCCTACCTATGAACCTATGAACCTATGTAGGCAAAATCCCCACTTCTCTGATGTTCAAAAACCTCAGAGATGACAATATTTGTAAAACAGCAGTATTGGGAGAAAATGTCTCAGCGTGGGAGTTACGGGAGACCTTATCCAAATAATAAAGCAGCATTCAATATTTGCTGAAAAATGATGGTGTTTACACTTATTAAGAATTCCGTAATACACCCCTCATTACTGTTAAACAAGAAAATGTCAGAGAAGCATATGAATTACAAAAACCTGAACTACTTAACTGAAAAACTTTCCATATTTTCTCATTAGAATATGACTATAAAAGAATATTTAATATTACTTTAAAGTATAGTGGGTCACTATTCATGGTAGCATCTGCTACTGTCTCCTTTTTGCTGAATATCAACTTCAAAAGCAGACAAGGAAATACTTCAAGTTCTAGAATTTGTACCTTAAAAACTGCTGTGACCAGTGAAGTTTGCTCTTTTAGCATCCAGCTCAAAAATCATCAGGTGACTTATCTATTAGTTCTGAGTTATCAAGGTTGGTACCGAAGTAGATTCTTTTTTCAGAAGTCTTACAGAAATTGTGAAAGATTTAGAAGAGGGAAAGAAGGCTGGCATTACTTTAAGACTAGGACCTTATGTAGAAATGAAAAGCGATTACTCTTTATTCTTCAGTGATAATCCCTATATCCCTCATAAAATGGACTGTAGTATGATAGTTCACAAAAGTACATTTCAATATTCACTATTTCAAATCTTGGAGAATCATAATGATGGATTCCAACATGCTAAATAGTGAAAGTATTACTTCACCACACAAAGGTTCCAAGGAGAAAGTAAATATCTTTTGAAGAGGAGCAAGATCCCCCCCCCATCTCACACACACACACACACACACACACACACACACACACACACACACACACACACACACACACACACACACACACACACACACACACACACACACACACACACACACACACACCCACACACACACACACACACACACACACACATATGTGAAGGAGTAAAGCTCACACACAGTGCATAAATATTAATAATCTGAAGCTGCATTAATCAGAGGTGATAATATATTTTAAAATGCCTCACTCAGAACTTTTCTGACCAAAGACTTGCAATAGATCATATCATACTTTAACCTTCTATGAAAGCTTGCAACAACTCCTTTCTATACTCTTTATCAATGTGTGTTTACTGTACTAGCAACTGATGAGTGTAACCAAATGACTGAACAAAACATCCTTTCAACTGTATAGTTTATTGTAACAGACTGTGCTCCTTATAGTATATTTACTCCTTTCTCAGCCTTGAAACTGTACCTTATTAACGTTTTGACGCTGTACTGTACTTTATTAACATGTGTATTGTATTTGCTGTATTTGCTGCACTAATATTTGTGGAGCTTTTCTACCCCGGCCTCCACTAAAAATGGGATTCATGTCCAGTCGGAGTTTCCCGGTAAACAAATGTAAAATAAATAAATAAAAAATAAATATTGGTTAAAATTGTTACTACCTTAATAAAAACACATTATGATTTATCTGTATGCAACATTTATGTATTTCAAACTAGACTGCTCCAGCATGTACAAATCTAAGTTCCAAGCTCATGGTGACTCCCACTTTTGGTCTCACATGACTGGTGTTTGAAATCAGACTTCTTGCCTTGCAAATCCATACCAAATGTTCCTTCCTTTAGTGTCGCCCCACCCTCAGTGCCAGTGCTGTTTTAATTTGTTTGTACCTTTTTACTCAATTTAAATATGGGAACTGATTTCAGATGTTCAAGGATAGAAAAAAATCCCCATGCTGTCCTTACCACTTCGATGGTTGCACTGATCAAATGGGAACACAGCAAACAGGTCCTTCACTGAGATTTTGGCTCTTTTCTTTCTTAAAGGAACATAGTATGGAGCAAATTGTACCCCAAGTACAGCTTTTTAAAGTTGTCCTGCACAGTGAGTCCTGACACACAATGACTAATTATAATCCATCTTTGTGATCAGTAATCGGATGGTAATAATAGAGCTTCTGGTCCAAAATTCAATTCAAATGTAAGCAGCTGCTGCTGTTATTGTTGAGTAACATGTTGTCATTTATCTAGTGCGATCGCAAGCACCAGAGTAACAGCAGCATGATTGTGAGCATGCAAATCTTCCTTGGGTAGACTGGACAAAGGTGTAGTTTTTTTCTGTCTTTACCTAGTCATTTTCCTAAGAGGACCACAGGACAGTGAATTGATTTTTGAGTTAATTAGTGGCTATTTGTCTTTCATCTGTCATCACCCAGAAGGTATGACTGGCTGTTTTTTTTTTGTTTGCTTAAGCTTCAGCAGGGAGTTTATTTTTCTTGTGTCACTTTGCTTGCTTTGCACATTACATATGGTGATAGTTATAGTGAAACCTATGTCTACATTTGTGTAACTCACTCAGGTTACCTTAACCACTTTTAATAACCTAAACTTCTATGATACAGTTCTTCTCTCGTCTAAAATTTGTACACGTATAGACTTGAAAGACTTCTCCGATGATCAGTGCAAGGATTTCTATTTCATTCTAGATATACTGTACAGTATACCCAAGCTTATCTGTTATCCTCCCATAGCATTCAGGGCTCAAGGCTCAATTACTGAAAGCTTTCTTTTATTAAAAAAGTAACTTACATGATTACAGAAGTATGTTAACTGTAGAGTTTAGTCATATTGTGCTCCTTTAAGACACTTGCAAAAATAATTTTGTATTTCTGTGGTGCTTCAAGTCTGAATATTTTAATTATTTCCTTGCAAATCTATCCATCTATATATATATATATATATATATATATATATATATATATATATACACACACACACACACACACACACACACACACACACACACACACACACACACACACACACACACACACATACATTAGTTTCCAGTTATAACCATGAATTAAGGCACTAATGATAATGTGCTATTTTGTATAAAACATACCACAAAGAATTTCTCAGCTAGGTGATTTGCTACTAAGAAGAAGGCCACTCACATGTGCACCTTATTTTAATTATAACGTGATATCCTTTATGTATAGTAATAAATGCCTGTAATTTATTTAATTAATGAGGAGGAGAAAACGCTAAGCCACTAATAAATCTGCACTATCCCTTCAGTAAGAGCAGCAGGTTGTCAATAATTAACCTTGCCCAACCATGATGTAT
Source organism: Protopterus annectens (assembly GCF_019279795.1). Taxonomy (NCBI): domain Eukaryota; kingdom Metazoa; phylum Chordata; order Ceratodontiformes; family Protopteridae; genus Protopterus; species Protopterus annectens. Next base: position 166,639,933 of record NC_056729.1, read on the forward strand.
TTGAACCTTTGAATTCTATGTTCTCTAAATAATATTAAGTCCAATAAGCACATTCAGACATCTTGGCAAAAGCTAAAAATATTGCTACTGTTAGGTATTAAGTGACTGAGGCTGCCGAGATGGTTATTACTCTTTGTGCTAAAATGCTACTATGCATGAGAAAACAAGCTTATATGGAACAGTAATCACTATTTATTGCAAAGTGATTTCAGTGATGTGTCAGGTACAAAGCTTTTTACAACAGGATGAAACTACTGAATTAAAAAAAGCAATTCTAGAGGTCAAAATAGCAATTCTACCTTTAGAGGCTGCTACAAATGCATTTAGCTAGTTCCTGAATATAGAAATGCAGTTCGTTCATCAGTCAGTTTGCACTTACAGTAAGAAGCTAATATGATCAGAAATTGATGGAACTTGGTTCCTTCTCCTTTGACACCTTTCTTCCTTGAACTTTGTGAGAAAATTCCACTTCCTACGATAGATGGTTTCATCACCTCTAAAATAAGCACTAAGTTGCACATCTCAAGTATTTACATGCATTTCTTTGTGGTCACACCAGCTCACTGGCACTGTCTCTATAAAGAAGGCAGAGAGAATGAAACAAAGCAGATACAAATGGGAGATGGTGTACAGGGCATGAAGTGACACCAACACCCATCCCCCGTTACAAAGCAGGTCTTAGATTATTTGACGTCAACACCAAAAAGTGTCATTGAAGTGTTATTTTGTGTCATGAAGAGAGCTGCAGCAAGTTAAGGTGTGAACTGCAGTTCTAGGCACAATAACAGTATAGACATGCTTGAAATCTACAAAGTATTTTATGCAGTGCACAATTAAGCTATGGTTAAGCATCAATTTCTAGCAGATATACAACTTCCAAAGATGAGGATGTACCGCACAACAGCAGTCACATATTTCTTATTGTTTTAGCTAGAAATATTTAGCTGGCCACTCAACAAAATGTGATTTTCTGATATCTGCTACCAGTGTAAGTGGGAGCTGCCCACTCACTTATTTCAGACTTCCTTCTTAGTGTATTATGGGAAGCTGAGAAAGGAGAAAATAAGAAAGTAAATAGGAAATCCCTACTGCAAGAGGAATGCACTGATAATGACATTGTCCAATAATGCTTTTTCCCTTTGCAAGCAAATGACAAAAAGGTGAAAGGTTACATCCCTAACTGGTTTCATCTCCCAGAGTTTGCAAAGACATGCATCTGGAGCATTTCTCCCCGGGCCTCTGCTGAAAACAGGCTCTGTGGAACCTAGTCGGACTTTCCTGGTCAACAAATGTTAAATAAAAATAAAATAAAAGTTTGTTGATGAAAGGTAGGCTAATATGCATCCTCCTGCATGAATTGTATTCTATACCTTCTATAGCAGCAGATCCAGAAAGTTGGGCAATGAACTGGCTGAAATACTGCGGTAGATCAACTTTGACATGTGCACCTACTTCAGCAATAGTAATGATTTCTGTTTTTCTTACTGTCCTGGGATTTAACTGAGTTGCTTGTCTGGCAGAGAAATTAGGAAAAAAATATATAATTTCAACATGGTATCATTTGGTAAAACTAAAATGAAAGATATCAAAATGTACTGTGATGCAAGGTTAGCTCTGTGGCAAAGGATAGATCTTTGGCTGCAACCTAGATGATTAGGGTTTGATTACTGTCCCCAGCAATGGAGGAGCTAACTGAGATGGGGTGAAGACAAGGGGCTTTATCCACTTACCTCCTTTTAGGAGGTACAGTTAAGGCACATGATTGGGGACACATAGTTGATAGTGATTTCCTGGTCTCAACATGAGAAACCTATCAGGGGGTCTCTTCAAGGGAGTTGGGGGGGGTCACTTGCAAGCTTGCATTATTTGTGAAAGTGAATGACAGATCTGTGCTATGTCAAATGCCTGTCTGCCCAACAGTTAAGTGGTCATGTGCAAGTGTTAACTGTAAAATAGCCATGCTGCAGCAGATGATGGTACATATCCTGAAGCTTGACTCTTACCCTGTAGGTAACATTTACACTGAAAGGTTAGTCAATTATAAGTTAAGGTGGAGGCCATATGCTTAAGGATGTGATGAGCCATTTAAAATATACACCTCTTCAAACAGCAGAAGTAACATAACAAAAGCTTGATGTCTTAATTATTTTACTTTACAAATGTAATGATAAAAAAGTATACCATGCTATTGGTGGTGCCAGTACAACCCAGACATAACAGTCTTTTCTGTCTGTTGTTTTGTGAGAAGGAGCTGAGACTGAAACAGGTCTAAAGAGATTAGCTCTCTATGCTGGTTGACAAATTTATAAAAAAAAAAATAAAACATTCACTGTGGAGTAAAATTTTCCAAGACTTTGGCATTAGAGAAGGCAATTTATCTTTGTACTTATAAATTTCCTGCATGATGTCTGCACATAGGGCTAGATTCCAAATAAAAGTTGCACATAGCATTGCATGCTGAAGGATGTCTTCAGCAAGATAAAGATGTAAACGATTCCAAAATATCATCAAATTCAGCACATATTATAATGAAAATGGGGTATTATAATTGTGACCTCTGCCAATGTATGTCTGATTCTGAAATGCAGAGTATACACCTCATGAAAATAAAAAGTGACAAATCTATTGAGGAGACATGCTACTATTGTCTGGCAGAAAAATAGTGAATGTCATACTTGATTACTGAAAATTTTATTTTGCTTAATTTTGTAGAATGTGTAGACTGTATTAGAAATATGGATTTTGCAAATGAGGCACTGCTGCAGGCCACAGTAATGCAGTTTACATTGGAGGAGTACATGCAAATGTGGCAGATTCAGAGAAGACATCCAGGGTGTAGTTAAATCAGCTCTCTGACCAAGAAATTAGAGATACATATAGACTAGAAAGAGAGCTGGTGTAGGTTTTGGGAGGAATGTTTGCATCCACATGTCATCATGCAGTCTGTGTGGTACCAAAGTTCCAAGAGAAATGAAGGTACTGAACTTCAGGGCATTCCAACAGCCCATTGGTGATACCACAGGGTGTCCCAGAAAGCCGCTAGTCATATAACAGAACAGTTCCTGCAGTCAAATGAAGCAAAAAGGATGACTGCATCCACTTCCCAAATAAAGCACCATGGTGACAGACTGCCATGGAATGCTTCTATTCCGTAGCCAACCCCCCCCCCCCTCCATGTTCTTAGTGTAATTTATTTGACCATGTACCAACTACAATCGAGCTGATATAACTGTAGACAGTGCCGAACTGTTTTACAACCAGAAGAAATGGGCTTCTTTTAATTGTCAGTTATTGTGTTCAGTAGAGGATTTAATCATTAATACTATTGCAGCTTATCTTGGTAGTGTTAGTCGTACTGGCATAAGGTGGGAACATGCTCCATGGACAATGCTGAGGGTCTTCTACATGGTTAGTATAATTGTATCGGAATATGTGTGTGTATTGTACAACTGTGTGATGGTATATTGCTAATATGTATTCTTTTCCATGCTAACAGGTGACTGCAGTAATCCTCTGCAGCCCTGGCTCATGACACCATTCAAATCCCTGTCCATGTCTGGGGAGGATGCATTTATAGAGCACACACAGAGCAACTCATAACAACATTCAGTGAGTGTTTAGTGTGCTGAAGTCAGATCTAGGTGCCTAGATACTTGTGGTGTGCACTGCAGTATGCACAAGAAAAGGCTGTGCAAATGCTCATCCTGTGTGCCATGATGCACAGCATGACAACTTCTAAGCACAGCTGCCTGTTAAACCTAGGCATAGGTGATCTACCTCAAGGACCCCAGGCATCTGAAGAGGAAGAAGCACAGGCTTCACAAGATATTCAGTAGGACACAAGTCAGCTAACAAGGCAAGCATGATGAACACTGCGGCATAGGCAACCCAGTAATATCTACCTTAGAACCCAGAACGTTGACATGTCATACATACAGCTGTACAAGTGGAACATGTGGTGTATACCCATAGCTGTCTAAGTAGCTATACAACACCAATGGGTGCATTATGTTTATGTGACCTGTATGTGGGGAGCATCATGCATGCACACAGTTTTAACAATGTGTTTTATACTGAATCAGGTACATGCCATGCAGGGACACATAGCAGCAACATATGATGAAGTCGGTAGTGCAGTAGGGTGTCAATGAGCACATAAGTACTAGGTCAGCAGATGTCTAAGAACTATTGCAGAAATGTTGTCTGTGTGTGGGCCACACGAGTTCTGAGTCAGTCCCACCACAGTGAACAAACATGAAATGCCTATTGCAGATCCATGTGCATATGTCTGTGTAGATGTAAAAACTAAGGCACTGTGGTCTGAAAGGAGACATAGCATCATTTTGAAAGTTATTATTTTAAATATCATGTTGTATGAAACCAGAATGATCTCTATTCTGGACTGGGAGCCAAATGCATAAGAATAATGTGACTAGTCTATAGAGAGTTGTTAACTCTTTGTTTAAATGTATTCTTTATATATAGTTAATCTCTTACATGTTTTAAAGATTTTGCAGAAGATGGCATCCTACTTTCTTAAGGTCCACTAGTTTTGGCTTTACCAAAAACACAGTTAAAATCCTCTACTAGAACTGGGCAACCTTTCATGCTGCTAATTGTAAATTAAATTTTTGTTTTATCTATTTGGCACTTCTAGCTGGGAAATGAGCTAATGTCTAGATTTTATTTCTAAATTCTATTATTACCATTACAAACATTTAATCCAGATCTTTTTTTTTTGGAAAATAATATTAGACATAATCATATTTTTTCATAGATATAATTATCCTCTTTTTAGAATAAAGATTGTGATAGGACCTCATATTGGAAAGTCTCATTTTCCTTTATATAAATGAATTATATGGGTTTCTTGCACACAGACCACTGGCTTTGCTTGTTTTTAGATATTTTGATAATATCCCTCATTTTCTAGTTGCAATTTAAAACACTGGCATTTAGTAACATAAAATATAGGTCCATTAACTGCTAGGTGGTGTCTAATGCACATGGTCTTATCCACAATTTGTGTGCAGGCCACCCAAGCAGTTATCATGACTCACACATATGGTAAATATGCAACCCTTGTCATCATGAGGGGATGACTTTCCACAGGGGCATCTTGTTGACAATGCTGGGTATACATGGAACTCTGTCTCATGATATCCATACTAAATCCATGCAATGTAACAGACTGGGGACACAACTAAGCACTACTGCAAACCAGGAACATTATTTAGCATGTGTTTGGGCTACTGAAAGCATGTTTTGTTTTTGTTATCTGGATTCATCCGGTGGTGCATTGAACTATGACCCACGCATGTGCCATTATACTAAGTGTGTGATCAATGTTATACAATATTACACTTAGGAAGCTGTTACAGCTGAGTAACTCTTGCAGGGCAATCCATTTGCAGCACAACAGCCAGCAGAGGCTGAGTCAGGTAAGAAGTCAGAGGAGGCAGTAGGCGATTGATATGCCAGATAGAGGTGGGCACAATATGCCATTACACTAGCAAAGACTGCACATGGCTTCACAAAATACTATACAAAAGTTAAGGAGATATATTACAATAAAAATTATGAATGAAAAATGACACAAGGCTGTGTTTACCCATGAATGGACTGACCATGATGTTCATCAGACATTGGCAACCAAAGTAGCAAAGGGCAGGGTAGACTTATAGTCACTTACACAGGTGGACAATGGAGTACAGGAGTTCACATCTTTTAAGGGAATGCATGTGAGTGTGACAGCTAAGGTGTACAGAAAGAAAATTTGCTTTCATGGGAAGTGTCAGAATTGGTATGGGTGATTTAATGTCAAGAAGGGTAGGGATCAGTGGAGGTGTGTGATGTGCTAAGAGCTGTGGTGGTGTGAGTGTGTGTGTCTGTGTCTGCAGGTACACAGTCTCAGAGGTCGGTGCAATTTGGCCTACAAGTCCAGTGCATGCAAGATAAAGGGTTCAGCATCCCATGCATACTTTTGCCCATGAGAGCTGTCTCCACCAAGAATTGCACTAACTGTACTATGACTCAGGCTGGATGCCAGGGTGCTATGTGACCCTAAAAATGTCTGCTAGGACATGTGCCAACATAATGATGGCCATAACCTAGGGGACACCCTCTCCTGGGAGTATAACCTCCACAATAGATGTTACTGTGAAAGTGTTAGCACTGTGGGAGCAGGATCTTCTAAGTCCATAGTCATGTTGGCTAAGATCCGTGGATGTAGCAGATGACAAATTGAGAAAGGCCATGCCAGATGATCCAGAGAAGACACTGTGTAGTTCAGTCTGTGATTCAGTCTATACAAGGAAACAGACATAGGGACATGCACTCCTGTAGGTCAGCAAACACAGCCTGGAGCACCTTCACTATCTCTGCCATAGTCATGGTGACACTAGCCTGTGCCACCACAATGGCCTTCCACATACATTGGATAGCAGCCACTGACACACCAGTCTTGATGGGTGCAGTAATCATGTCTCTGCAAGCAGCATTACCAGCCCCCCCATGTGGCCCTCCCTGCCCATGAGTACTGGGGTAGATTCACACATCTGTCTACTGGGACCAGTCCTCTCTCTGATGTTTGTGCAGCCACAATCATAGAGACTGTGATTGTGATCTGTGTAGGAGATGCAATGGTCACACTCCCCTGTGTCAAACAAACACACACACACACGCGCGCACACACACACACACACACACACACACACACACACACACACACACACGCACACACGCACACACACACACACACACACGCGCGCACTCACACTCACACACACTCTGCATCCCCTGACTGTGCCTGCTCATCACTACCTTCATTACCAGATGCAATAGATTCTCCAACATGAGATGGGGATCATTCCACAGTGCAGCTGTGAATATACCAAAGCAAAAATATCCATTGCAATTATGACCCAGCATCACAACTACACATGCAATTGATCTGTGACCCAACATCACAACTACGCATGCAACTGATATGTGATCCAGCATCATAGCTACACATGGAACTGATATGTTTCCAAAATAAACATGGTAAAAACTACTACCCTTGGCCATACCTTGTGCGGATAGCCATGCCTGTGTGATCCCTGATGTACCTGTATGCCATAACATAGACAGATACAATGAACTTTGCAGTGACTAAGAGGACTTGAATCTACTGATACGTTGAAATAAGGCAATGTACCTGGGACTATCCACAGTGGAATCTCTCTAAGGCCTGTTTAGCTGTGCCCCAACATCCGGCATGACACTGTCAGGAGGGAGTTCTGCCTTTAAGAGAGAGTTGCAACTCCTCCATCTTTGTAAGGGATGGTTCATTGTTGGTCTACCACCTGTTGCCATATGTTCCCATGCCATAGCTTCTTCTCTATGGGTGACACTACAGACCAGATATGTAGCCTTGTGCTGGACCATTTCAAAGTCATGATCAGAGCCACAACTTATCTGCATTTACATTTCTTACATTCTCAGGCCAAGCACAGTCATGACAGGGCTGGTTGGCTGTATTGACACCAAAGAGATATTGGCCATAGAGATGGGGGGCCTGTAGTACCACCTTATTCTCAGCATTTTAGAACTTGGGCTTGCAGGTTGATGTTGAGTATATGCCAGTTTTGGGAGGGTTTTTTGTGTACCCTGTTTTTAGGCATTATTTCCTAGGTCTAAAAATAGTGGAATTAGCATCCTTGCTCCTGCAAGGACCTTACAAATCCTTACATCACTACTATCCTCAAAGACCATAGTATGCTGAATTCCTGCCTGACATATAGATATATGTATCCATAATCTTTAAAAAAATGTCAGGCATGAAGTTATACTGAGCACAGATCCTACACAAAACAACCACAGAAGTGCAGCTGACCTGGAACACATGACCATTACAATAGCACTGCTACAAAGACTACGGCTAAAGACATATGTGCAAGATAAATAAAATATTGAATAGTACTCTGAACATGAACTCAGGGGTATCTCTCCCATCCAACTTAATAATCCTGCAGGCGTCTAAATTTAGTTTTCTTGCAATTTACTCCTCAAGATAATTTGGTCAACACATTTAAAAGTTTTGACAAACTGACATCCCTTATAGGGATCAGGGTAAACAACATTCCAAAGCATCCATTGTACAAAGGATTGGATTTGTAAGATGTTGCACTTTCCTTATAAAATCAGGTATCTTAATGAGTAGAAAGTTTTCTCCAAAATCATCCTTATCAGAAATCAAACTCCTGTACCAATGTTTTCTTTTGCAGCATTTTGAGGATCTTTGCTTTTTTGTTTTGATTATATTATGTACAGTCATCCCTCTGGGTATGACAATTATGCTAATTAGGCCTGATCTCATTATTTTTTGAGATGCATTCAATTTGCATGATGTGTACATCTGGTAAACATTGTGCAGATGTCTACTCAGTACATTGCCCACAGCTAGGCCCCTGGCGGCAGCACTGCCTGCCCATGCATGGACAGCCTATGCCTCCAGGGATGACAGAATTGCCATGCCATATTTACCTCTCTGCAGTTGAAGTTGTGGTAGAGCATATCTTCTCAGCAGCATGCAGAGTGATGGTGGATCAGCATGTCTCACAACTTAAAGGACTATTGGAGCCATAACAATACAGTGTTATTTTCTTAGTTTGCCATCCATTGCCCAAACAATGTGTCCTTCGATGCCCAATGTTACATGACAGATGAGACCTACAATAACTGTTTTGGGCACCAGTTCTCTACCATTTTCCATTAGATTCTTCCAGGTGAGATGTCATGGTTTGAGAAGGAGGTGGTATTGTTCCTTTAAGAGCACAGAGGTGGTGTGTAGAGGAGACAAAAATATTTTTCAATCTCCTCCATTAGGACTAAAATTACAGGTTCCTGAAGGTGGGCTATGAAGAGCTTCAGTATAAAGCTTAAGCCTGGAATATTTTGGGCAAGGCTGCCACCCATACAACTGGCATCCCTTGCAAAGGGGAACAGTGCCATCACCATTTTAGTGACATGAGATACTAAAAAACTGACCTCTGATGCTGATAGGAAGATGAACTTATGCTGGCACCACCTACATACTGTAAGCAGAGCTGTCAAATTAGGTTAGCCTTTAACTTGGCACTACATGACATTCACAAATATAACAGAAACTCTTCTTATGTCTCTGGCACATGAAGAGGTTGAATGCAGTAGGCAGTTGTACAATAGCAAATTGAAGAGCCTCAGAGAGCATCAGGGTGAGTGTACTTGCTTCATAGTTTTGCTTTTAATATTAACAGTAGTAGATATTCATTCATAAAATGTGTAACGCTCGTACAGCAGTTCCACTTCTGTAATTACTGTCATGTGGGAATAATTCCTCCTGGTAAGATGGACAAGTAAGTAAGGATGTTGAGGCAATGTTTTCATGTTATGACGATGTCTTTATGTTCAGTCCCCTCACCACCCACTAGTTGTGTTATCCTGACAAATATTTCAAGATTGTTTTTCTGTCTCATTAGTAATAGTGCAGTTTTTCTGTCACATTAGTAACAGTGCAGTACTACATAATCATAATTATTAGTTGAGTCGACATGTTTCAATATAAATCAAAATTATTCCTTTGCCTATCAACTGTGAGCAAAACATCAATATCTGAGTGGAATTTTTCCTGAATATACACATTACTCTCAGCCATCAATATTATATAAATGAATACAGGGACCTGTTGTCCTATCTAAATAGCTCAATCCTCTGTCTGACAGACTGTATGTGATAATGGCTGTAGCATCAGTTCCAACATGCATTTATAGATACTAACAGACTTATTAAATCTTCTTCTTTCCCCGTTAGGGGTCACCACAGCAGAACAACAGTCTGGAGAACAATTTACAGTGGAGTTTTAGATGTCGAGTCGCCATCCTGATGTCCAATCTTCCACAGAAGACCCACACACTCACACACACCTAAGATCAATTTAGACTGTCCAGTCCACCTGCAGCATGTGTTTAGGATGTGGGAGGAAACTGAAGCAAACGCTGGAAACCCATGCGACAGCAGGGAGGACATGCAGGCTCTGCACAGAATTCACCCCAGCTGAGAGTCGAACCAGAGAACCGCTTGCTGTGAGGCAGCAACCCTAACAGTTGCACCACTGCAGCCACCCACTAACAGACTTATTAAATACCTACTGTTTTGTGAGTTAAGAGCTCTATTATGTTTGACTGTATCAGTATCAACGTAATAATAACTGCAGTTTTTTGATGTATTTATTTCTCCCCCCCTCCTCATTTGCTTCTATCCTCTCGCTTACATATATTTATTTTGTTTATTTTGTTTTTCTCTCCATTTCTTTTACTATTGTATGGAGCAACATAATGATGTGCACCCATCCCATTAGCAAAGACTGTCACCCCCACCCCCCATAGTTGGCAACACCAGCTCCAACATCATCGGCACAAGAAGCACCTAATGCATCTGGGTCCCAGCCTGTCACAGTTGTCTTCAGACCTAATGCCCTACCTGCATAACCTGTTTCAGGTAGTCCTGCATTGGAGGCTGGTACAATTGTACCCATCAGTAGCAGTGTGATTGGAGGTGATGCGTTTGTTATTCATTGCACTCTTGCAGAGCTTGTAGCGATATCATTGACAAGTGGTGACAGTATCCAGGGTGATGATTAATCTCCCACTGCATCTCATCTAGTAAATATTGGAGTTGCAAATACCCAGTCCTGTCCCCAACCTGATGTCCCCATACCTTTTGTGCCATTGTTCAGCCTGTTGATCATGCACTCCTATCCTCATCATTGTCTTTCCTCTGCTTTTCTACTTCATCATTATGTTCCTCTACCTAGGTGTGTTACCCTACACCCTGTCAATCAATTCTGTCTTCCCTTGCTACCTAACCCTAACCTTTTTAATGTCCTCTTATTTCCCTTACTTCCTTTCACACCTTTCCCTTCTCTTCATAAAAGTAAAATGGGTCCCTGTCCCACAAAAAGTATTTCACTCCTAACCCACCTTTTTTTGCATATTCCTTATTTGCTCACTTCCTATTCTATCCTTTACTTACTTCCCTGTTTCAACTTTAACCTTTGCTACCATTTCCAACTTCAATGCGGTCAAAAAGTAGATAAACATACCACACACATGCCCATAAAGGGCTTCTATATCACTTATCTTTTTGCAGTCATAAGTGTACAATGGGTCATGAAGAGCACTGTCAATACATATGCTTGTTCATAAAGTGATTTGTAGAGTATCAGTGCATAAAGTGGGGGGGGGGGGGTTCAAATCCTTTTAGTTTTTAATACTTTTCTACATCAGTTCTGCAAATCTGTAATACTCATTTGCTATGTGCTGCCCTAACACATTTAGTGTGACTGTTTCTATGGATCACCTTGCAATTAAAGTGTTTGGTAGAATCTGAGTGAAGAAAATAATGGATTCTTATCGCCTAACACCCATATTTTTTTTCTGTTTCCAGATTGCAAATGTGCAACACTCACTTATATTCTATCCTGACACTTTTATTATGACTGTTTCTAGGGCTCACCATTTAAATGCAGTATTTGGTAGAATGTCACTGAACAGGGCAATGGGTTCAGGTCCCCTGAAGCCTCTACTGTCTTCTGCTTCTAATCTGTGAATGTGTAACACTCAGTTGCTATGTTCTTGCTTGCCTCCTTAATGTGACTGGTTCTATATCTCACTTTGTAAATGAGATGGTTGGTAGAACATCACTCAGAAGGGCAATGAGCTCAAGTCCTGTGAGGACTAGATGGAATTCCAAAAACTCTACAGACTTTGGTTATACAAAACAGAGTTTTGGGAGAACTAAAAAATGACAATAGAAGTGATTCTACAAGTTTAGATGACAAAGTACAAATGGTCATTGGCCTTAATGGAACTAAATCTCATTTAACTATGTTTACAGGTACTAGAAGCTTTAAAGATGCTACTGCTTTGGTTAATCACAATTATGATCCATTTGCTAATTTTCATTATTGGGAGATTGGCAGGACAAAACTACATGAATTTAGAGGGGATCTGATTCAGCTGGAGAAATGCCTTAAAAATATTGGGCATTGGTTATTGAAAATATGTATTTCGAACATTGTATTAATCTGAGAATTGTTCCAAAAGATCTCCACCTTTTTAATGCTCTATTGGAGTTCTCTCTGATTATGTGTTTTATACTGAACTTTTTGAATTTTTTAACCAGACTGGTTTGGAATTGCTCAGGATGTTGGTCAAAATAATGTCAATATTATGACTAAAAATCAAAGAAAAAAATCTATACATTTGGATGTGATTGTTAATGAAATGTTGAATCACATCCCTCATTTACATGGAGAATATGAAGAGGTTGTCTCAACTTTTGAGAAGTTTGAGAAAACTGTGGTTACCAGAAAATTTAACAAATTGCAACTAGATAAGCTGGCTTATTACAACGGAACAGCTTATCTCACCAAACAAGATGTTTTCTCTTTTAAGAAGCCTGATATAGTCTATAAAGAAGGAGCACCTCCTTTAAATCAAGGAGAAGATTCAATTGTTTTGACCAATAGACCTGAGGTTTAAAATATTCTAATGAGTGATGATGTCAACTTTTTTACTGCATTTGAGTTGAACGAGGAAGGAGAGATGCCACGAATATCCACAGTACCGGATGAGGTTGTTGAACTTCCTTTTCATCCCAATGAACATTTTAATCATGAAAAAAGTTCAAAAAACTTTGTAAGAAGGTGAAGAAGAAGTCATTCTGTGAATAAGAAGATGAGAGGATGTTGAATATCAATGGCTTTTTTGCCAGTAATGTACCCATGAGTTCAGACATGAAAGTTATTAGTTTATCCAGCTTTATTTTAAACCTGTGCATTTAAGATTGTTAAAGCTAGCCCCCGGATTCACGAAGCTCCATGCAAGAATAAGGTTATTCTTGCACGGAGTGGTTCATGTCCGTTTAGGATAGCAGCAAGCCTTGCATATGCATGAAGGTGGGCTGCTATCTAAACTAAACGGACATGAACCAGGAACGAGTGCAAGGAGCATGAGTCAGCAGAGCCAGCACCTAAAACACGCCCCCTTAGCTCTGAAAGTGCCGTACGGCACTTTCTAACGCAGATGAGTATCAAACTATATAATATTAGAGCCGGGTTCTAATATTATATAGTAAATGAGTGTCTGCAGACACTGAAATGTAAATAGTTAATATTTCAGTGTCTGTGGGAACTGAAAATAAAAATAAAAAAACACAAACACCTATAGAAGGCAGCAGTCTTCAAGTGCACACCCCCAAATGTATGCACTCTTGCCTATATGCATGGAAGCAGTATGGCACGAGGAAAGGAGTAAAAAATAAAAAAAATGGAATAATATATTTTTTCATGAAGTAAATCCAAAGTTTAATTGCCGCACAGCTTCTTTGTGCGATGCTCCACTATGCTTAGTCTGGCTGAAATCCTGAAAATGATAGACAAGTGCTACTGTGATAGAAAACGTCGTCAAGCTGTGTAGCATAGTGGTACTGCCATGATACAGCATGTAAAACATGTTCAGTTGGAATCCCCTCTCTGCCAAATGATTTCATAAACTTTTAAGGAATCTGAATGATAGATGTCAATTATATGTCTCATGTATAGCACAGTAGGGGTAGGAATATGTAAAATATAAATATAAAAAACAATTTATAACTTTAATAAAAAAATAGATTTAAGCAATGCTTTGCTAGTGTAAACATTGCTTACCTGCATTCAACTCTGCTTAGCTGGTGTAAGCATTGCTATGCAGATTTGCGTGAAGCTAAGCATAGTGCAGCATATTAAAATTGGCCAATCGAAAAAAAAATGCAGGAAAACAGCCCTATTTAAACTGCACAGGCAGGAATATAGCCATAACCATTTGGGATTGCACACAGCAGGACTGAAATGGCTGGAGTCAGAGAAGGTGTGCGCCTCCAAGTGCAATGTTAGGGCATCCAGGACTCCAGGGTCATGGCTGGGCTCCTAGTTAAAAACCATGATGGCAGGCTGCTGCAGGGCCAGTGCCAGGGCTCACAGTACAAAGCAGAGGCCTGGGACCAGCTTGCACATGTTCTCACCAGTGCCAATGGCATACCTCGGACTGGTGAGCAAGTACGTCATCACCATAATGACCGGAAGCAGAGAAGGGTTGCACTCTTGGACCAGTGGATCCAAGAAGCCCGAGTGCAGGATGCCCCCACCTGTCTGTAAGTATGCAGTCTTATGTATCTCTAAGTATGGAAAAAGTTCAACTTGTAACTGTGTAGGTATGATTAATGTGTGATGTCTCCCCATACAGCTGCTGCAGAGAGGTCTCAGAATGTGCAGGCTCATGATAACAACTGGCCTGGCTGTGTCGGCAGTATGGGGAGTACAGAATACCCCCTACTATTAGCAGTAAGAAATCAAAATTATAGTAATGGTAGTACTGCTTGTATATATAATTGTGCTGTAAAGGTCAAGAATAAATGCCTGTGTCAGGCTGCCAGTGTTACAATAGAGTATTCCTAGCTGCTGTGTAAGCCAGATATCAGTAGCAAACAAGGTACAATATGCAGGAGAGGAATATTAGAATATGTCTGAGTTTGTCTGAGTGAACCTGACAAGAAAGTGCCATGTCAGGGCTACTGTAATAGAAATGAAAAGCATTCCCCTGTGTAGATCATGCAGGAATAGTAATTGTGGAGTTCTGAGTTGTACACAGATAATTATGTCAAAACTAATAAATGTGATCTCAAACACTGGCGTGTGTCATCTCACTTGTACCTGATAAATAGAAATGTGTATGTTCTGCAGAATGCATTAACTGAGGTGAACTGATTTAGCACTTGTCTGCATACTTTAGAATGAGCATGTCAAATAACTGGAAAAAAGTAACAGTACATATTCCCATCCGAATTTGTTTTACTTGTTTGTCTGCCAGCAGTGTCCTGTGTTAACCTTTCCATTTCAGCCGTATGCAGCTGTGAATGCACTGAGAAATGTGTAAGGCTAACAGGTGCAGACCTAAAACCTACATCGTGTACTCAGGAATCTAAATTGCAGTATGTAGTTGTAAAACAGTCAAATGTGCAATCCAGCTAATTTGCACATGTTTCACAAACAGTGACATCAATATCTGTTGTGTATGCATAAAATGTTCTGAAAATGGGAAACAATAATGCAACATGTGATAATAAAAGTACTGTGGACAAAAATATGCACTAGACAGAAATGTCACAAGCAAAACAATACACTTCCCCAGTAGCTCAGTATGATAAGGATTATCCCTGTAGTTCAATTTTACACACACAGCGTGGTTTGAATCCAGAGACTGCCACTAACATCTCAGTCTGGTTCTACAGTTTTAAACTGCAATCTGAATAGAAAAAATAATGTACTGCAACACATGCATTTTCCATACAGGGCACACAGGTAAAGCAATCTGAATAGAAATATTAGTATGATGTGTATAACTATGAAATGTATACAATTGCTGTGTTGACCAGCCCCAGTCCTACAAATAGATGCAAGCTAGACATCCACACTCTCCAGTCTGGCCTACACAGGCCCCTCAATTGTCACGCTGCCACGCATAGTTTCCCCAGTTGACAAGAAACCTGCACACAGAGAATGTCCAGTAGATGGATGTGAGACACAACACACACTCCAGGGCCTACAACTAATATGTGAATCTGAAATATGTTTAGAAACAGCAATGTAATGTGCACACAGTTCATCTGGACAGGCCCACAGGTAAAGAAATCGGTATATAAACAGGTCTGATGTGTATAACTAAAATAAGGCTACAATTGCTCTGTTGACATCTACAGCTGTTGGTGTGCTGTAGCAGCCCCATGGCCCAGGTAGAGTGTAAGTGAGTTCAGATTATAGAGGAGTGAATAGTAGTGTACTGACAAATATACTTGATAGCAGTTGTCAATTGAATCTGTTCCCTATCCCTACCACTCAACTGATCCAGCCATCACACTGAAACCCAGCATGGGTATGTTCCTAAACAAACCTCTACTGTGGGAATGTTGTTCCATGTGGTTTATCATTGTTTAAACTGTGTGCATACTAATATCCCCTGTTGAATAATCATCCTATTGCCTGCCTGACATACCACAAACTGGCATGCTGTTGTAACCCTGAATGTCATTCCATATATGCATGGGTTATGTTTGCTATGGCACTGTTATAATTGCATTGTTTTGGGTTAATGGGAATATCCATGCATGCTATTTTGACTAATGTTGTAATGT